>NC_134086.1:166141139-166741139 GCF_000715075.1 Nicotiana tabacum | reverse complement strand
ATATTCGAGAAAGACACAGACAATGAACCAACTTCATGCTGCATTTGAAATTCTCCATAGCAATAATGTATCTAAATGCACCATTATTAAGCTTATCCCTTTGTGCAGGAGTCAAGAAATTTGCAATTAAACTCTTCAAATCATGGTTCCTTTTCCAGTAACCCTTAGAGTTAAACCATTCCGTAAACTCAAAATATTTTTGTCTTGGTACTGTAGGTAGAGGCCCAGGGACATAAGGACCTGGTGCTACTACAGGTAGTCTAGGTTTTTTAGGTGCTTTGCCTTCTTTAGCTACTTTGGGATCTTTAGGTGCTTTAGGAGTCATCTGTCCAAAAAAGTAAAAGATACAAATAATAACATCAGGACATTATCAAAAAGATCATTTAAAACTTCAACACCTAAGAAGGCTTAAGTTCGACAAGTATAAAACAAAAACTTCAGCTCTAGAGCTGAAGTTCGACAGGTATAAAACAAAAATTCCAGCTCTAGAGTTGAAGTTCGACAGTTACAAAAAAAACTTCAGCTCGACAGGTATAAAACAAAAACTTCAGCTTTAGAGCTGAAGTTCACCAGTAACAAACACAAAAACTTCATCTCCTAAAGCTGGACTTCACCAGTTACAAACACAAAAAACTTCAGCTCCTAAAGATGGAATTCACCAGTTACAAACACAAAAATTTCAGCTCTAGAGCTGAAGTTCGACAGGTATAAAACAAAAACTTCAGCTCTAGAGCTAAAGTTCGACAAGTTACAAAAAAAAACTTCAGCTCTAGAGCTGAAGTTCGACAGGTATAAAACAAAAACTTCAGCTCTAGAGCTGAAGTTCACCAGTAACAAACACAAAAACTTCATCTCCTAAAGCTGGACTTCACCAGTTACAAACACAAAAAACTTCATCTCCTAAAGATGGAATTCACCAGTTACAAACACAAAAACTTAATTCTAGTTCTTCATAAAAGCACAAAACATTCAGCAAAAAAACAAAACAAAAATTCAAAATCAAAAATAATGCCAAAACATGAAAAAAAAACTTCAGCTCCTATCTAAGGTATCATTATCATCTGTTTAACTCTGAAAATTTTTAAAAATTTGAACGTCTAATCACACATGAATTTATAGAATTTTCATTAACAACATAAACACTCGTTCAAAAAACCTAAAAATACAAACGTAAAAGTAAAACTAATGAACTTATCAAACTAAACCCTATCATAAATATATGACTATCAAACCCAAAACCGAAATTAAATCGTAAAATAAAACCCAGAAAGTTAATGCAATGTACCTGTGATTAAATCGTAATGTGGAAACAACAACGACTAGCAGTTGAAAATTCGAAACAACGACGAAAACCCTTTGATTTCAGAGAAGAGCAAATCAAAAAACGTGAATAACGGGAGAGAGAGACAGAGACAGTAGAGGACTAGCGTATACTTGGAGAGAAAGTAGTCTTTTAATAAAGGACAAAATAGTCTTTTCAAATGGCTTTTAACAAAAAAAACGGGTACGGGTACAAATAGAAAGACAAAGCGACTACATGTTTGGGCGCCCCGTGTAATTTTTACGGTAATAATTAATATTCAGACATATTTAATTGAATGATTGAATAGAAAGAAAAAAAAATAGATAGTAACCTTTCAAACCAATCTTTTCCTAAACACAAATTCAAGTACCACTCTTTTTGGTTTTAAAAGCACCTTGCGTGATAGAAAACGAAGTAATCGAACAAACCGTATCCGACTCGATAACCCATTAGTCATATGTCATTTTATTCCGAATTGTAAACCCAACACAAATAAATTAATAGCAACACTTTTTTTTCATTCGGATTATATAAGTATTTTCTTAATTTACTATCACTAGTTTTCTAAATATTTTGTCTTGTTAGTACTTGCCTATCAGTGCTCTTCCATCTTTTCTTTAGTCTAGGGTCTATCTAAAACCATCTCTACTCTTCCGGTAGAACAATCTTAAACTGGCTAGTGGTTTTGGAGGTAAACATAGGTGTCCCAGTGTCCGGTAATTTTCAAACATTTCTGCTCATAATGTAAGATAAGCCATTCAAAGTTTTTAACTTTTATGAGTTTTTCGGCAAACAATCAGAAAGATTTTTTCACCTGGACAATAGATATCATCGTCTGGTCGAAGATCAAGATGCCTGCAGTTTTCACTTTTCAGTAAATTAACTTTACCCTTCGCAGAGCAGGGAATTACTACGGTGAATATCACAAAAGCAGGCAGACGAACGATTTGCCAGTGCCGTCATTTAAAGCATTTCGACGAATCGACCAATCTACTACAAGGCACAGTTTCTTTTGCTTTTTCAAAATTTTCCCTTCATTTGCCCAACTTTCCTGAACTTTATGCATAAATTGATATGACATAATTTAGAAATGGTGCCAAGGATGTGTGTTACCCAATTCTATAAAATTTATCACAGGATTGAAGTTATATTCACGGATGGTGTAAATAAATGTTTACATGGTCAATGCAATTTGACATGTTGCAGAAGGTCACTACGTCAATTCAATTTGACATGTTGACAGACGGTCAGTAATTGCCTTATTTCTAGGTTACAAATTGATGTAGGAAGAGTAAACAAGAAAACAATCAGGCAAATAGAAGGTGAAATAGTTTATTAGAGAAAGTTTGCTCGCGGCAAGAAAATCTTAAGAGAGAATTATTATTGACTTCGAATGATTTATATTGGGTTCTAAAGAGCAATTTATAAGACATCTCTAATGCAACAAAAGCTAAGATCCACAAAATCCTTTCAACAAAGGTTATTGCAATTCCAATCAAGAAGGAATCTCTCCAAATCTTAATTGGAAATTCTCTAAATCATTGGATCTCATTCTCCGTGATTTTCTACATCACAAATTCCATTGATGATGGGTATTCAACTTTCAAATCCATATGTGAAAAAAAAATAACAATGCTCGAGCATGTATAGATTTTAAACGATTTTATTCATTTTGTGACCTAGCTATAGGTTTAATTAAGGTTTGACATTTTCTGTTTATAACAAAACAGAGGCATGGATGAGCTAAATGAGAAATATATAAGAAGAAAACATGAAATGGATGAAGAGCTAATAGCAGTTTAAATTTAGAAACAAACCGTCCCAAAAATACAAAGGCTCCCCTCAACAAGAAATCTCAAAAAAGAATCCAAGTGAATGTATAATCCGCAAATACATGTAATGAGAAAAATAGGCCATCATCGGTCCTCCTAAGCTAAAGAGATGGCAATTCATATATAGTGGCAAAAGTAGTTTGATCAAAACAGAGTTCTAAATCAGCAAGCACAAGACCAAGCTTCCCATAATCATCTTCGAAAACCTCAGGCTCTCCACTCCACTCTGCATATTAGAAAATCCATCAAAATATAAGAAAATGAAATTAGCAAATATTTGCCAGACCCCAACTTACTTGAGACTAAGGGATAAGGCTTTGTTGTAATCATCAACAATTTAAACTAAAGAACATATATAGCTAGCTAGAGACTAGAGAGTGCTTTGGCAACACATAAAGTTAATGTTGCTCACAAGAAGCCACTTTGCTAGCGTTTGGTCATAGATTACCAAATTTATTTTGAAAAATCTGAGTTGAGTGAAATTTGGTTTGAAGATGAAAATGTGTTTGGACATCGGTTTTCAAAACATATTTCACTTTTTTTTTTTTTGAAAAAACATGAAACATGACTTATACCCACAAGTTCTAAAATGTAATAATAATATTTTGGGCCAAAACCAGCTCTGGGTTTTGGGAATTTTCAAAAATATGGATAAAATTTATGGAGAGACATGTATTTGCCAAAAAAAAATTGGAAATTTTTTGACAAAATCTATGGCCAAACAAACAGGTCCAAATTATATATAACCAGACATCATCAACTCAATTTGATTGTGAAATTTGGTTTAGCATTACCATGAGATGAGGCTATTTTATAAACAGAATATCATCTGAAGAATTTAAGCATCCACCTCAAAGATAATTCATGGCATGTAAAATAAACCAAGATTTTTTTAACAAGCACTATTAGATCTCATCTGATCATTATATATCTGTAGCCAGTACGAGTTTTTTGTGCTGATATAATAAAAAGTTGGCACATGCATAAGAATCCAAATAAATTCAAAATCTACAAAATAATCCCAAATGTTTTTTAAGCCCCGTCAGATCTGATCTAATAATGAATCTGAGTTTGAGTTTTTTGGGGACATGAAAAGTTGACACATGCATAAGAATCCAACTAAGTTCAAAATAAGGGATATTGGGGGTTCAATGTGACTTTATATTCTCTCTGTATAGACTTTGCTACCCACCATATTATTCTTTCTGTCTCTTCAATTATTTGTTCTATAAATACGTACTATACTTGCTTACAGGTTATTAAAGCACCTTTTATGGATGATTGAATGTATTTTCTAATTTTACAGTTTTCACATGTGGAACTTTATTCACTCCATTTACCCAGCTTACCCCTATATCTTCTTCTATATAAAAATACTTGAGCAGGTCTAGTATAGTGATATTCAGGGTAGGGGCAGAGTCATTATGGCCAAGCAGAAAAAGCACGTGACATGTCCCTAGTGAATAATCATAAAATATGAAAAACTCCGATGACTAATCAGAGACTAAAGCGTCGACAAAGCTCACATGTTCCCGACCACACCTGATCCCACTAGGCCCAAATTCCCATATCGACAATTTGGGCTGGGCTTTCACAGTCACATACACATTTTCCGAGAAACTAGTCCATGTTAGAATACCTATTGACTATTATGCGCTCCATATTAATTATACCACATATTTAAAAATTATTTAACTCTAAACTCCTCATTTCTTTACGGCATGATCCATAATGTCAATAACAGATTTATAATTATAGGTTCTAAAAGTATTTTAAAACATAAACTACTCTTTCCTCCCCTTTTACATATCACTCTAATCTTTTGCATACACCTTAAGATAATAACATTATATAAAAAGAGTTTAATCAGATTATTTATATTTATTCTCTGATTTCATATTATTATATTAATCTCTTCCCATATTTATTACAGGAATATTGCAAAAACAAATGAAAATGAAAACAGAAAGATTAAGACAACGTATATAATAATGTAGTAAAACTAAAAGTATGATCCAACCTATAATGCTATGAAATCAGAAAATGAAAGGAAAAATGAAAAGAATCAAGAGCTATATTATTAACAGGATATATATAATGCAAGAGTAGAACATATATATTTGTATACTATAAACCGAGATTTGAGTGAAAAAATACCTGATCAGTGGCTACTGATGGACCAGGAGAAAAAGCTGGAAGAGTACTCGGGGATGGAGCACCCATGGGAGGTGCTGGAGGACTCAATACTCCCAATGGAGATGGTGCCGGAGATGTGGCTACAGTCGTAGGTGCAGCAGCCGGAGTCGAATCTGGCGGAGTTGCAACTGGTGCAGGTGCAGCAGCAGGCGGAGGTGGGCTGGGAGGTGGAGTGGCAGGAGGTGGTGGGGTAGCCACAGGTGGAGGAGTAGCCGGTGGTGGAGAGCTAACTGGTGGTGGAGGACTAGCCGGTGGTGGAGCACTCACTGGAGGAGGAGTAGCTGCCGGTGGAGGTGTAGCTTGTGGTGGAGCTGATACAGCTGGAGGTGGTGATGTTGATGTAGGTGGCGGAGATGAAACTGCCGGCGGCGGGGAAGATGCTGGAGGTGGTTGAGTTCGCGGAGGAGAACCAGTAGGTGCAGGGGTAGTAGGAGGAGATGGGGTAGTGGGTGTTGGTGGTGCTGGGGTGGCACTAGGTGACGTGGCCGGAGCTTGACCTCCAACGCCGGCGATTATAATGCAAATAAAACCGATCCAAATAGCATTTTTCCGATCCATTTTCACAATGTGTTTTGTTATGTGTGCACACAGTAAAACTACTTAGAAAGAGAGAAGTGTAGTATGCGGCTATTAAAGAGAAGGAAGGGAAGGGTAATATATAGGGGTTGTTTGGGAGAAGAGTAAAAGGAGAGTAGAAAGGTAGAAGGTCTTTCTACATCTTACTCGTACAGAAGTAAGTTGTGACTATCAAACAGATCTGTAGTTGGCGTTTGTTTGTACGATCTGATGGAGTTGGGTGTGTGGGAGGGGAGTTAGGGACCCACTTGGATTTAATCATGTGATCTCCATTACTGCTTTCATAAATATAATGATCTTCTATTGTTGTCTTAAATATAATGCTCTGTTGAAGTCTACCATCAAATTTTTTATAGTGGCATTATAAAGTTATTCTATGAAATTACCCGGAGACATAACCATATATACACCAACAATAATAAATTCATTGAAATCCCACAAAATTGGGTTTGGGGAGGATAAAGTGTACACGGACTTTACCCCTAATTAATTTATAAAAATAGAGATGTTGTTTCCGAAAAATTCCCAGCTCACATAACTATATATAATCTATCTATCTATATAGAATAGGAGAAGCAAATACACTACATTAAGACAAGTGTATTAATAACAAAAAGTCAAGTGGCATTGTTAAAACAAAATAAACTACTTTTCTAACTAACTTTTTTTTAATTTTAAATTTTGAATTAAGTGGTTACACTACTTTAATTAATAAATATAGATATCTTATAATTATGATAAAAAACGAAAATACAAAACAATATTCTACTCATTCAAATTGGAGTTTTAAAATTATTTTATAATAAAAAAATAAAAAACTACCAATTTAAATTGGAGAGTAATTTCTTTGTAATATAGTAGAAGGAGAAGCAAATACACTACATTAAGACAAGTGTTTTAACAACAAAAAGCCAAGTGGCATTGTTAAGACAAAATAAACTACTTTTCTAACTAACTTTATTTTGAATTTTAAATTTTGAATTAATTGGTTACACTACTTTAATTAATAAATATAGATATCTTATAATTATGATAAAAACGAAAATACAAAAAAAAATATTCTACTCGTAATTCAAATTGGAGTTTTAAAATTATTTTACAATAAAAAAATAAAAAACTACCGATTCAAATTGGAGAGTAATTTCTTTCTAATATAGTAGTAGTAGTAGAGAGAGAGTGTGTGTATATATATATATATATATGGGAGTAGTTATTATACTAAATTTTTTACTTATTAATAATTCATATGTCAATTTAACAATATTAAAAAATGGATAATACAGTTAGATAACCAAGGAGCAAATATATATATATATATATATATATATATATATATATATATACACACACACACACATACAAGACTTATAAAAATAATTATAATTATTATGAGAAAATTCGTACATATACACATAACTAAAATCTTAATAAACAATTAGTCATAAATGAAGAATACTAAAAAACAAAATCAAATGATATCGTAAAAATACATATACTAATTAAACTTCTCATGTAGGACAATTTAGTTAATAAATAGAACTCATAATTTCATAATGAAAAATACAAAAATATAAAGAAACCATTAGGGTATTATAATACTAAAAAACAAAATCAAATGATATCGTAAAAATACATATACTAATTAAACTTCTCATGTAGGACAACTCAGTTAATAAATAGAACTCATAATTTCATAATGAAAAATACAAAAATATAAAGAAATATTAGGGTATTATACATAAGATAACTTATTATATATAAAACACATTTTATTAATTAGTAAAAATATTAGTACATTTTTTTATAAAAATAATAAAAGGCTTATCAATAATTTTAAATAGTATAACATAAATATAAAAATATATATTTCCAGAATAAGAAAATATATATGTATGTTCTACTAGAAGAGAAGTAGTATCAAAATATTTAGTCAATTGATAAATTAATAAAAAAAATTACATTAATAAATGTATAGTACTAAGTACTTGCTAATTTAATAAATAATAAATAATTAATTTGTTTACTATAATGCTTTGTAACCTTTGATTTTTTATAGATTTTATTATATTTATGTACACTATATTAAATAATAAAATAATAATTAATATTTATTAAAATAATATGATATATTAGATCATAATTTTATAAGATTAATATTCCGTCAAATTATCCGCACATCGCGCGGGTCTAACACTAGTTGTTTATAATAAATAAAATTAGTAAATTAATAAATAAATCTTTCAACGGTATGGTGGGAAAGGTTATTAAATAGTTATGTTGGTGTAAGACAGCAGAACCTTATATGCAACGGGCATATGAAAAATATTCTAATAAGATAATTTCTTTTTTAACATGGATCGAGTTAACGCTATGCGGATCCAGTTAGTCAGGCCAATGTGGATACTGGATATCTAATGAGAATTAAAAAATAAAAAAATAAAAAAGGTAACCGGCTTGGCTGCACAAATTCGGTGCAGCCGTCGCATTGTAGTGGTTGAATGTGGTAAACTGGGAATGCACATGATATGTTGTGTTATATATATACACACACTTTTGTACATACATACGTAGATTTGATCCCAAAAAGATGAGGTTTAGTTATTACAAAACTAGTAAGGTGTGTTTCACTTAAAAGATATTGAAACCTTTTTAAACAAATCAATCAAAAATGATGGGATAATTTACTCTAGATCTGAGATGGATAATATGAATAGAAAGACATAGCCGAGTATAAATATTAGCCGTGATTATGGCCAGATTTAATAGCATAAAGAAAGATGCATTAAGTAACATTAAGTAGCAATAAAATGTAAATAATGGAAAATATTCACCCAATCTTGAGTGAGTCGGATCTTCTTTCATTTGATAAAGACGAATGATAGACAAATACAAGAACCTTAGGACCCTTTTTGGATCCGATGAAGGTATGGGATCACAGATCCTCCAGAGAAGTGTGTTTACATATTTTCTAGAGAGAGGGAGAGGGAGGCGAGAGCCAGACAACCCCCCTTTTGAGAAATCATCTCTTTCTATTTATAAGGGGTATTCATAGAAAATCCTAAAAAAGTATAATTAGAGGGAATATTCAGTAGAATAATCCCTTTGAGGATTCCAAAGCAAACTAGCTATTTCATCGTTGTCCAACCTCGGTCTTATTGATGACTGTCCGACCTCGGCTATTGATGACTGTCCAACCTCGGCTATTGATGATTGTTCGACCTCGACCTTATGTCTCTGAGTGCCGAATTTCTCTGATCTAATTTTGACCCATACAGTTACAACCTCCGCTTATTAAGGTCGTCTCTTGGTCGAGCTCGGTGAGCGGACTTCATTAATCGTAGTTCGAGAAATTCGGATGGGGAGGTCGACTAGTGTGGATCGCGGCTGAGGCTGCCGATCTTTAAAGCAAAGTGGTATCCCCGCAGGCTGAACTTTAGCGGAGTTCGATCAGGGCCAATGACTCGAGTGATGAGTCGATCGAGAAAACGGTAGAGTTGGGAAGGTCGTCGAGGCCGGGATGACGGCTTTGACAAGGATGGTAGCATCGGCGGAGGTCATTCGCGTCCTCGGATCTGGACGAGCGAGTAGGCCAAATGTGAATTCGGACGAGGTCGTTGAAAGTAAATTCGGGTGAGGTTGCCGAATGTGAATTCGGGCAAGGTCGCCGAATATGAATTCGGGTGAGGTCGCCGAATGTTGATTCCGGCGAGGTCACCGAATGTGAATTCGAGCAAGGTCGCCGAATGTGAATTCGGACGAGGCCGAAGGTTGATTCCGGCGAGTTTGCCGAATGTGAATTCGGGCACGGTCGCCGAATATGAATTCGGACGATGTCGAAGTTTGATTCGGACGAGCCGAGTGTTGATTCTGGCGAGGTCGCCGAATGTGAATTCGGGCAAGGTCGCCGAATGTGGATTCGGACGAGGCCGCATGTTGATTCGGTCGAGGCCGAATGTTGATTCGGTCGAGGCCGAATGTTGATTCGATCGAGGCCGAATGTTAATTCGGTCGAGGCCTAAGGTTGATTCGATCGAGGGTGAAGGTTGATTCGGACGAGGCCGAATGTTGATTCGATCGAGGCCGAATTCTTCTTTTTGGCGACACCCTTAGCCGTAGGGGTGTTATTTCGAGCTGGTCGAAATGATAACACATCATGGTTCGAACGAGGCTGAATGTTGATTCGGACGAGGCCGAAGGTTTATTTGGTTGAGGCCGAAGGTTGATTCGGACGAGGCCGAGTGTTGATTCGTACGAGGCCGAATTCTTATTTTTGGCGACGGCCCTTGGCCGTAGGGGTGTTATTTCGAGCTAGTCGAAATGTTAGCTCGTTGTGGTTTGAACGAGGTCGAATGTTGATTCGGACGAGGCCGAGTGTTGATTCGGAAGAGGCCGAAGGTTGATTCGGACGAGGCCTAAGGTTGATTCGGACGAGGCCGAAGGTTGATTCGGTCGAGGCTGAAGGTTGATTAAGGCCGAATGTTGATTTAGTCGAGGCCAAATTCTTCTTTTTGGCGATGGCCCTTGGCCGTAGGGGTCTTATTTTGAGCTGGTCGAAATGTTAACCCGTCGTGGTTCGAACGAGGTCAAATGTTGATTCGGACTAGGCCGAATGTTGATTCGGACGAGGCCGAGTGTTGATTCGGTCGAGGCCGAGTGTTGATTCGGTCGAGGCTGAGTGTTGATTCGGTCGAGGCTGAGTGTTGATTCGGTCCAGGCCGAAGGTTGATTCGGTCGAGGCCAAAGGTTGATTCGGTCAAGGCCGTAGGTTGATTCGGACGAGGCCGAATGTTGATTCGGACGAGGCCGAATGTTGATTCGGACGAGGCCGAAGGTTGATTTGGACGAGGCCGAATGTTGATTCGGTCGAGGCCAAATTCTTCTTTTTGCCTATGGCCCTTGGCTGTAGGGGTGTTATTTCGAGCTGGTCAAAATGTTAACCTGCCTTGGTTCGAACAAGGTCGAATGTTGATTCGGACGAGGCCAAATTTTGTTTCGGACGAGACCGAAGGTTGATTCGGACGAGGCCGAATGTTGATTCGGACAAGGTCAAATTCTTCTATTTGGTGAAGGCCCTTGGCCGTACGGGGTCGACCTCTAATAACTAGGAATTTTGACGTGTCTTATGCTCCTTCCTGCTTACACTTTTATTATAAATTCTTACAAAATAGTCCCAAAAATCTCATAAGTTGTGCTTGATTGCATGTTTGATCGACAAAGTGACGAAGACAAAGATCGGCTCAAAAGGAGTGAAACCTGCTCAAGTACCAAAGACAAGGCAAACTCAGGACGAAAAGGCCTAGTGCGGCCGCACTACACTTTGTGCGGTCCGCACTAGGGGATTCATAGAGTTAGCAAATCGAGCTTTAATGCAGTGCGGCCGCATTCGATCTTGCGCGGTCCGCACAGAAGGTTCCGCGGCTGCATTGCCATTATGTGCGGTCCTTGGAAGGGAAGATCAGAGAGATGTAATTTGACAAGGATCAAGCCAGCGCGGTCCGCGGTCATTTTTGTGCGGACCGCATTAGAGACCTCCGCGGCTGCGGTCCATTCTGCGCGGTCCGCGGAGCCTGAGTTCAGAGAGCCAAGACTTCAAGTCCAAGAGCCTAGTGCGGTCGCAGTCCATTTTGTGCGGCATGCATTGACCCCGCAGGGGCATTTTTGTCCAGTTTTTCCAGCTTAGTATAAATAGAACATTTTTTCATTTTTTAGGGTATCAACTATTTTTTGAACAAGGTTGCGCTCGTGAGAAGCTATTGTGTATCCATTTTTTGCATCTTTACTTAGATTTAACGAAAGATTCTCTGTATTTACATTAGCTTTTAATTAATATGTCTTGTTCTTCATCTATTTCTCTATTTTCTTCTTCAAGCATGAGTAGTTAAACCCATTAGCTAGGATTGTGGCTCAACCCTAGTGTGGGTAATTGATGAGTGTTGCCATCTAGGGTTAGATTAACTATGGGTGTTTGCTATTTGGGACAATTTTATGGTTTAATCTACGAATTGGTGGTTGCAAACACTGGTTTGTGCTAAGTTGACTTGACTCTTCTTGAGAAAGAGTGCCTACGTCTCCAAAATTGACCCAATAAGGAATTGGGATGGACTCAAAAGAATTGATAGTCCCAATTAAAGGGTTAAACCTCGAGAGAGTAATTACCCGACTTGAACCCTAGTTGCTTGAGCTAATTTTCCTACCCATTTGGTCTCGAGAGAGTCAATTGGGCAAAATCACTATCTCTACCGAGGGGTGTGAGAGTGGGTAAAATTGTGCAACAGTTATAGCATGTTTCCCCAATCATGTCAATCGAACCTTAGAAGCATTTACCCGTCAATTAACCACCTAGGTAAAAGTCACTACCCTGGTGCCTTTCTACCCGTTAGATACAACTCTAGCAATTTTCTCATTAGCATAATTTAGTTCTAATTAGTAGTTGATAATATTAGTTTGTTAAAGAAAAATCAAAAGATGTTTGGAAGTGACATTTGGAACAATTACACAATCCCAATCTAAATAGATACTCGACTCCATTCCTAGCTCCCTGCGGAAATCGATCCCGGCCCACAAAAGCGGGTAAAAGCTATTGTGACCCTCTCTTCCTACTTTTTAGTAGTGCAGAGTAGGTAGCGATCAACTTTTTGGCGCCATTGCCGGGGAGCTAACAGTTTTAGCTATCTATTTAGTTAGTTTTGTGTATTGTTCTTCTTTCCTTCTTTGTTACTTACTTGTTTATGTCATTACTCGGGTACCAACATGGCTTTAAATAATGCTAATGACCCTCTTGGAAACATGATAGCGGGGGAGAAGGTAGATTATCTTAAGCAAGATGAGGTGCCTCTTGCACCTCAAGGTCAACGGAGAGGCCGGAATGCCAATGTTAATCCAAATGACAATATTCCAGACCCTCCCCCGGTCCCTCCAAGAGTAGTTCCTAGAGTATTACCAAACAAGGCTATGCACATGCTATTGTCCCACCCCGAATCCGGGCGGGCAACTTTCAGATAACCAATGTGATGTTGACCTTACTTGAGCAGCGTGGGTACTTCACGGGCGTTGCAAATCAAAATGCCTACAATCATCTCAAGGGGTTCGTAGATACATGTTGGGGGAGCAAACCGACGTATGTGTTCGAGGATGCGTTGAGATTGAGACTTTTCCCGTTCTCACTTCGGGGAAAGGCATTGGATTGGCTCGAGAGACTCCCCAACCATTCCATCACAACTTGGGATGAGTTGGCGGATAAGTTTATTGCCAAATTCTTCTCTCCTAGTCATATGGCGGCACTTCGAGATGAAATATTGGCCTTCAAGTAAGAGCCAACGGAACCGTTGCATGAGATTTGGGAGCAGTATAGGACGATAGTGAAGGAGTGCCCTAGTAATGATATGACCGAGGTCATGATCCAACAAACCTTCTACCGGGGCATAAATACTACAAATCAATGAATTGTGAACCAATTGGCCGGGGGTAATTTTATGAAGCTTTCTTATGGTGAGGCATATGATGTACTTGATGAAATGGCGGACATTTCTTCAGCATGGCAGAGTAGAGCAAATGTGCCTCAAGGTGACCCTACGGTTATTCATTTGCACAAGGAATTACATGACCACGGGCAAGTGATAGCTGAGCTTACTACTACCATGAATCAATTGGCTAAGGCACAGTTGCAACAAGTTCATAATCCTCGCCAAGTGAATGTTATGGAGGGTGTTAGTATGCTTGTCAACAAGAGAAGGCAAAGGAGGCAACAAAATCAAGGAAATTCTGAGCAATTTGTTGATGAATATGATGGGTATCAAAATGATGGTTATGATGATCTAAGTGAAGAGGTACAATATGTCAACAACTATCAAGGCAATAGAGGCAACTCTTCAAACCAACAATGGCGACCCCAAGAAAATTGGGGCAATCAACAACAAAGTGGTGGTGATTGGAATAACAACAACCAAAACAACAATTGGGGTAATCAAAACAACAACCAAGGCAATTGAAATGGAAATAACAACAATTGGGGCAACAACAACAATCAAGGCGGGTGGAACAACAATGGAAACCAAGGCAACTGGGGGTAAGGCTTTCAAAGGCCCCCAATGTACTAACAACCGAACAATCCACCCCCTTTCCCTTCTCAAGGTCCTAGTTCTTCTAGTAATGATATGGGTAAAATTGAAATGATGTTCGAGCAGATGATGAAGAAGAATGCGAATCTAATACACAGTTAGCTTCTCACAACACCTCTATCCGAAACTTGGAGGTGCAATTAGGCCAAATCTCTCAGTCATTGAATACTCGCCCAAAGGGTGCTCTACCAAGTGATACGGTAGTGAACCCAAAGGGTGGGAACAATCATGTTATGGCGGTCATAACAAGAAGTGGGAGAGACAGTGATGTGAATGTCTCTAAGCAAAAGCAAGTTGTAGATGATGATGTTGAGTTGCAAGACGACGAGGCCCCTTTGGTAGTTGAAGATGTGGTTGATGAAAATGTGAACAATGAAGTGAGGATTGATATTCAAGAAGTTGAGATGGAAACCCAAAATAATGTGAACTCGTCTAGGAAACACATAATTGACATGCCGGAGCCGGTTGTGCCAAAAGCCAAGGCTCCTTTGCCACGACCACCTCCACCTTATCCTCAAAGGCTCGCGAAGCAGAAGAATGATAATCAGTTTAAAAAGTTCATTGACATGATGAAGAACTTATCTATTAATGTGCCTTTGGTAGAGGCACTTGAACAAATGCCGGGTTATGCAAAATTCATGAAAGACTTGGTTACAGAGAAGCGTTCTATGGATTGTGAAACTATAAAGTAGACTCACCAAGTTAGTGCTATAGTGCATTCAATGGTCACGAAGCTTGAAGATCCCGGTGCTTTCACTATTCCTTGCACCATTGGGAGTGCGGATTTTGCCAAGGCTCTATGTGACTTGGGAGCTAGCATCAATTTAATGCCCTTCTCGGTTTTCAATACTTTGGGTATCGGGCAACCTAGGCCAACCTCAATGAGACTTCAAATGGCGGATCGATCTATTAAGCGACCTTTGGGAATTATTGATGATGTGCTTGTTCGGGTGGACAAATTCATTTTGCCGGCCAACTTTGTCATTTTGGATTGTCAAGTGGACTATGAGGTTCCTATTATCTTGGGCAGACCTTTCCTTGCAACAGGGAAGGCATTGGTTGATGTTGAAGCGGGTGAGCTCACTTTCCGAGTGGGAGATGAAAAGGTTGTTTTCCATGTTTGCAAATCTATGAAGCAACCCAATAGCACCGAGGTGTGCTCATTTGTAGACCTTGTCACAGTTGTGATTGTTGATGATACCAGTGCTATGATCAACGCGGAGGATCCTCTTGAGGTCGTGCTATTAAATCTTGATGTCAATGAGGATGCAAATAGAGTGGAGTGCGTGAATGCATTACATGGGATGGACTCTTATTCTTATGAGCTAGGAAATTGTCTTTAGATATTGAAAATCGGAAAACTCCACCAGCAAAGCCATCAATTAAGGAGCCACCGGTGTTGGAGTTGAAACCACTTCCTCCACACCTAAGGTATGAATTCTTGGGCTCAAATTCTACTTTACCAATTATTCTTTCTTCTTGCCTTACTAACATGCAGGTTGAGGCCACTTTGGAGGTTCTTCAAAAGCAGAAAAGGGCAATTAGATGGACTCTAGCTAACATTCGGGGAATAAGCCCTACATTTTGCATGCACAAAATTATCTTGGAGGAGGATGCAAAGCCTTCCTTGGAGCATCAATGAAGATTGAACGAGGCTATGCAAGAAGTGGTGAAGAAAGATGTGATCAAATGGTTGGATGTCGGGGTTGTGTACCCCATTTCTGATAGCTCATGGACTTCTCCAGTGCAATGTGTACCAAAAAAGGTGGTATGACTGTGGTGGCCAATGACAACAATGAACTTATTCCTACTCGGACGGTCACCGGGTGGAGAGTATGTATGGATTACCGGAAGCTAAACAAGGTGATTCGAAAGGATCATTTACCATTGCCATTCCTTGACCAAATGCTAGATCGTCTTGCGGGGCGTGCTTTTTATTACTTTTTGGATGGTTACTCGGGGTATATTCAAATCTTAATTGCCCCAGAGGACCAAGAGAAGACCACCTTTACTTAACCGTACGGAACCTTCGCTTTCTCTCAGATGTCGTTCGTATTGTGTAATGCTCCGGTGACATTCCAAAGATACATGATGGCTATTTTCACCCACATGGTAGAAGATATATTGGAGGTCTTCATGGATGATTTCAGTGTGGTTGGTGATTCTATTGAAGAGTGTTTGGGTAATTTGGATAGAGTGTTGGCCCGGTATGAAGACACAAACCTTGTACTCAATTGGGAAAATGTCATTTTATGGTTGAAGAGGGTATAGTGATGGGTCACAAAATTTCAAAGCGAGAGATTGAAGTTGACAAAGCCAAGATAGAGGTGATTTCAAGGCTTCCTCCCCCTATTTCTGTCAAAGGGGTGAGGAGTTTTCTTGGGCACGCGGGTTTTTACCGGAGGTTTATAAAAGATTTTTCAAAAGTGGTACACCCCTTATGCAAGTTGCTAGAAAAGGATGCAAAGTTTGTGTTCGATGAGGGATGTATGCAAGCATTCGAGCTTCTCAAGCTTAAGTTGACCACTACCCTTATCATTACCACACCAAATTGGAGCTTGCCTTTTGAGCTCATGTGTGACGCAAGTGACGTTGCGATTGGGACTATTTTTGGTCAAAGGGTTAAAAAGATGTTTCATCCGGTGTACTACGCAAGCAAGACCATGAACGAGGCTCAAAAGAACTATACAATCACTGAGAAAGAGTTTTTGGCTATAGCGTTTGCAATGGAAAAGTTTCGGCCGTATTTTATGGGGGCCAAAGTTATAGTGCACTCCGATCATGCCGCCCTTAGATATTTTATGACAAAGAAAGACTCCAAGGCAAGATTGATGAGATGGGTGTTACTACTTCAAGAGTTTGATCTAGAAATTGTGGACCAGAAAGGTAGTGAGAATCAAGTGGCGGACCACTTGTCCCGTTTGGAGTAGGAGGGGAGGCCTTGTGATGGCCTTGAGATCAATGATTCATTTCCCGACAAACAACTCCTTGCAGTGCCAATGAATGATATGCCATGGTTTGCTGATGTTGCCAATTACCTTGTGACAGGAGTAATCCCATGTGAGCTCTCTTCTAACCAAAGGAAGAAGCTCAAGCGGGATAGTTTGGATTTCTATTGGGATGAGCCATACTTGTTCAAGATTTGCACGGATGATGTGATTCGTAGATGTGTCCCAGAGGAAGAACAATTGAGTATCTTATAGGCTTGCCATTGTTCACCCTATGGTGGTCATCATGGTGGGGCGAGGACCGCCACGAAAGTTCTTAGTTGTGGATTCTATTGGCCCACCTTGTTCAAAGATGTAGGTGACTTTGCAAAGTGGTGTGACGATTGCCAAAGAGTGGGTGGAATTTCAAAAAGGGATGAGATACCTCTCAATACCATTCTTGAAGCGGATATCTTTGATGTTTGGGGCATCGATTTCATGGGTCCATTTGTTAGCTCTTGTGGGAATACTTACATTCTCGTGGCAGTTGACTATGTCTCAAAATGGGTTGAAGCCGTGGCTTTGCCTAACAATGAAGCCCGGAGTGTTGTTGCATTTCTTAAAAAGAGCATTTTCACAAGGTTTGGCACTCCTCATGCGATTATTAGTGGTGGGGGATCTCACTTTTGTAATAAAGCTTTCGACACATTGCTTTCCAAGTATGGTGTCAATCATAAGGTTTCGACCCCTTATCATCCTCAAGCTAGTGGTCAAGTGGAAGTCTCCAGCAGAGAAATCAAAAGTATTTTGTCAAAGACGGTCAATGCAAATAGGACCGATTGGTCGAAGAAGTTGGATGGCGCTTTATGGGCTTATCGGACGGCTTACAAAATCCCGATTAGTATGTCTTCATATCGGTTGGTGTTTGGGAAAGCATTCCATCTTCTAGTTGAGTTAGAGCACATGGCCTTGTGGGCTTTGAGGAAGTTGAACCTTGAATAGGATGTTGCATCTAATCTTCGTGTTGAACAACTCAATAAACTCGATGAATTTAGATTCCATGTCTACTCCAGTTCGTCCTTATATAAGGACAAAATGAAGTACCTTCATGACAAATATGCTCATAGAAAGGAGTTCAACATAGGTGATTTGGTTCTCTTGTTCAACTCCCAGTTACGTCTATTTCGGGGAAAGCTCAAATCCAAATGGAGTGGACCGTTTGAAGTTGTGCTTGTGACCCCTTTTGGTGCTCTTGATTTGAAAAACAAAAATGGTGAAGTCTTCAGAGTTAATGGGCACCGGGTCAAGCATTATCTTGGAATGTTTGATGACAACCATATGGTGGCACTCCTTCATTTCAAATGATGTGATGGTAACATGCGTCGTGCCGCGACGTTAAATCAGGCGCTTCTTGGGAGGCAGCCCATGTCTTTTTCTTCTTGTTTTCTTTGATTTTCTTTGTAGTGTAGGATTGATTTTTGTGCTAATTGGTTGTGAGATGTTGCAGGGTTATGTTAATATAGTGTAAGACATGATGGAAAAATTGAACAAGTCTCTGAAGTTGCCAATGCGGCCGCGCTACACTTTATGTGGACCGCACTGATGTGAGCCAATGTGAGAACTCACTGAAGTTTGCCACCGCGGCCGCATTACATTTCGTGCGGACTGTGGTGGACCTCTGCGGCTGTAGTCTATTTTGTACGGACCGCAGAGGTTGCCTTCTCAAACTTTTTTTGAACAAAACTAGCACGGACCGCAGTCCATTTTGTGCGGCCGCGCTGATAGGTGAGAATGGGTCCCAACGGTCATTCTATAAATAGAACCCAGGGATCCCCTTTTACACTTTTCGCACTTTTAACTCTCAGAGACATGAAGCACCATTCATCTTTCTTCCTTTGATCATACCTGCATATTTTCATTGCCTTGATTCATACCATTTCAATACCAGGTAACATTTCACCCAACTCTTTTTAGTTTAATTGTTTAATTTCATTTTAGCTTTATTTCTATTAGTTGGTAATTTCTCCTCCCGTATTTTCTTCAGTTTTTAGGTTAGTTCAATTCAAATGATGATTCTAGTGGACTTCTTGAGTATAATGTAGTGGATAAATTGAGTAGGGACCCTAACTAAGTGTAAATTTGAACTTAGTAGCTACATCTCGAACCCTAACTCAGTGCCATAATTGGACACCCTTCGCGAACCGTGGTCAAGTTTGTGTGGTCCGCGGTGCCCTAGTGCGGTCCGCATTATGACTTGGTGCGGACCGTAGTGATGAACATATGCAAGGTGACCTTAAACCCTATGCGGCCGCACTACATTTTGTGCGGTCTGCACTGGCCCACCTGGGCCGCGGTACTACTTTGTGCGGTCCGCAGTGGTCAGATTCAGAGGGGGGTATTCTGAGTCCCACCCCTGTGCAGACCGCGGTTGTTTCTGTGCAGTCCGCAATGGTCTCAGTGCGGCCGCACTCCTTTTTGTGCGGTTCGCACAGGCCATGTTCTGCAATTGTTTCTGCAATTGTGTTATTCTGTTCTACAATTCTTACTGCACTAATGTCTCACTATCTCTACTAATACTAACAAATTTAGATGCTTGTGCTTGCAGACAATGGTTAAACAAAGAGGGAGAGGCTCAAAACAACCCGGGAGAGGTGAATCCTCCTAGGGAGGCAAGGGCAAGAAGATGATCCGACTCACTCCCCAAGTGATAGAAAGTATTAAAAAGATGTGGAAAGCCATTAAAACTGCTGATAAAGCTTGTGAACAATCGGGGAGTGAGTACATGCCTTCCCAGGATATTTCCTCTGATTCTATGTCCGAATATGTCCCTGACTGGCCCGGGAGAATGACATTGACTGATGATACGCCTCCACCCACACCCACTGCCCAAGCAGCAGATCATGTCCCCAATGAGTCGTCTGAGGGCTCAGCAGCCGGCAGTGGTGACTACTCCACCTCCCCCACAACTTCATTATCCGGGGAGAGTGCAGGCGGAGGTGATAACGGAGATGAGGAGGTGCCTGAGGGGGGTGAGCATCAGGTTGGGGGGATTGCCTGTACTAGGAAACCCAAAGTCTGGGAGGATACGTTTGTAAGCTAAGTAGCATACCATAAATTTAGGGAGTGGTGGCCAGTGAGAAAATTGATACTGGAGCGGAGTTTCGTGGATAGAGATCTTCTACCCCTAAACCCTGATGTGCATAGACAATTTAGAACAAAAGTGGAGTGGGAGCACTTTATAGATGACTGCATGGACGAAAATGAACACTTGGTCAAGGAGTTTTACTGTAATGTTGCCCACATCGTCAAGGGCTCCAAAGTGACTAAGGTTCGAAACAAAGAGGTGTTGTTTGACGGGAAGCCTCTAAATGAATATTTGGGCTTTAATGATGAAGATGAATCTCTTTATATGGCAAATCTGGAGATGGGCGAGGAGGTCCATACATGGTTAGCTCAGTACTTGGCAATCCCAGGTACCATTCCAGAGTGGTTGACTGTTGGGGTAAAAATATTACGGAGGACCCTAAACTTTGAGGCGAGGGGCTGGGAGACATTTGTGTGTAGCCGGTAAGACCCTACTACTCATGACCAGACACTTCCTCTCCACCAGGCTATTCTGGTTGCTTCCATTATGGTGGGGTACCCCATCAATGTAGGGAATGTGATGTCCCGGATCATTTCTATAGTGGGTGCCGAGAGCGACCAGAACTATCCTTTCTCCAACACCCTTACTATGTACTTCCGGGACTTGCAAGTGGACAAGAAACCATACGACATCAAGGTCAAGGCGACAACCCCGTTCTCCTGGTACAGCTTGAAGGGGAATGACAACCCCTAGGACAAGAACTACAAAGTCCATGCTTCTGCCTCAACTGGCCAGTCTGAAGAGCCAGTTGTGGTAGAGACCCCAGCTGAGCCTGCCTCCACTCATACTGAGATGACTCCCGGACCCTCCACTTTAGATATTCCTTTAGGACCTTCCATATTAGCGGGCCCAGAGATTCCATCTACTCGGGCCTATCCTATCTGATACACAGCCTATCCAGGTCCAAGCCCAGGTCCCAGCAGCTGACCAGTAGGATACTGGGAACCAGTCTAAGGTTCACGAGCATACAGAGGACCCAGGGACCGCCCATGATCCGATGCAGACAGACATGGCTTAGGGAGTCTTCATATCCTTCCTCTATTTTATTTTTGGTGCTTATTTGATTTAGTTGACATTGGGGACAATGCCAGCTTTTATTTGAGGGGGTGCGCCCTTTATTTTGGATAACTATACATATATACTGATTTAGTTTATGCCTTTTTGATTTTCATTTGTGTCTGTATATAACTTTACATTTAGTTACTTTTATCGCACTTTTTATCTTTTGTTTGGTCTGTATATAAAGTTACATCATTGTATATATTCAACCCTCGTTGTATATTCAAATCCCCTATTGTATATATTCTTTCTATTTTTGCAAAAAATTTCGTTTTTAGCTTCTTAATTATATTCGTAGCTTTTTGTTTCATTTTTGACGCTTTCAATAAGCCTTTGGTTTTCTTAATGCCACGATTCTTTCCAAAGGTGGAGTATTGTGTGAACCGGGTGGCTCTTCCCGATGATGGATGACGTGACAACCTTCTTAAGGGTTTGAGTCCGTTTTTGTTTTTGTTTTTGTTTTTGTTTTTGGTAGTTTATAGTTAAGGGTACCTCAAGCAAAGCTTTACTTGGGCCTAGCACATTTACCTTTGATCCCATGGTCAAAGACAAAATGTTGTATTTAGGATGGTGAAAGTCGTGGCCTTGAGACTCTTGTGTTGACCAACAATCATCAAGTGGTCTTTCGGGACCATTGTGTGCTCAAATCGTATCTAAGGTTGTTTTGGGCCCCCGACTATATGTCTTTATCAATCCTTTAGCTCGTGTGGTGAGAAATCGAATTGCGAGTCCAAGTCCCGAGCCATTGGTCTAGAACTTGCCCGGAATGTTTGTCTAGGCGAAATCTTAGGTGAAATTTGGCTTGAGAAGTGATTATAGGCTCTCCTTGATCCAAATGATAGTTGAACAATTCCATAGCCAACCAATGATATGATCCCTAGTAAACCCTTTTGAGCCTTAAACCTTTTTCTTTCAGAAACCATGATACAAGCCTATACCCGTTCTAAAAGATACCCTCTCTTGGCACCCGATATTTCCTTGATCACATGGCAAAAGTATAAGTTTGGGGGGAGAGACGAAGAAGGGAAAAAAGTTGTAAAAGGTACAAAAGCAAAGAAAAGGAAAGGCAATGAAAAAGAAAGAAAAGAAAAAGACAAAAAGAAAGCCCAATGTGAAAAAGAATAAAAAAGGATTCAAGAAAAGCAAAAGAGAAAAAGTGTGGAAAGTTGAAAAAGGAGAAACGTTTTGAATTGCATGAGAAAGAGTGACAGTGTGTCTCTCTAACCCCTTAGAAAGAAGTAAGATGACTCAAAGAGTCAAGAGAATTGTGCCAAATGAATCAAAAGAAGTGCTTACAGGAAGATGGAACCCACTTAGATCTAAACATGTCCTACCCTAAACCAAAAGCCTTCACAATGACTCCACAAAAGACCTATATGATCTTGAGTTGAATGAAGCTAGGATTAGTGGATACTTACATGAGGGGCAAGCATATGGTAGTTAGAGCCGGACTTGTGACCTTTCCTTGAGAGAGATGAGTGAATTCCTATTGACCTCGGTTTGTGTGCTAATACTCTAAAAAGGTGAGGTTTGCTTAGGAAGAGTTGAGGATATGTGAGTTTGGGTTCCACAATGACCGAACTAATTAAGAGAGTTCTTTGATGTAATGAGTCAACTCTTTATGCTCTTGTGTAACACTTGATCCATGGTTTATCAAAGGTTAAATGTTGTTAATGATTCATAATCATTCGCATTGAGGGCAAGTGTTAGTCTCAATTGATGCTTGTTGAGATTACTTTAGGATAGCTGAAAATACTTGGATTTTCCCTTAAGGGGTGAGTCTTATTTTGTTTGCTTGAGGACAAGCAAAAGCTTAAGTTTGGGGGAGTTGATAAGTAGGATTTTTGACATGTTTTATGCTCCTTCCTGCTTACGCTTTGATTATAAATTCTTACAAAATAGTCCCAAAAAGCTCATATGTTATGCTTGATTGTAGGTTTGATTGACAAAGTGACGAAATATCAAAGATCGACTTAAAAGAAGTGAAACCTGCTCAAGTACCAAAGACAAGGCAAACTCAGGACAAAAAGTCCTAGTGCGGCCGCACTACACTTTGTGCGGTCCGCACTAGGGGATTCAGAGAGCTGGCAAATCGAGCTTCAAGGCAGTGCGGTCGCATTCGATCTTGCTCGGTCTGCACTAAAGGTTCTGCGGCCGCATTGCCATTATGTGCGGTCCGCGGAAGGGAAGATCAGAGAGATGTAATTTGACAAGGATCAAACTAGCGCGGTCCGCAATCATTTTTGTGCGGACCGCATTAGAGACCTCCGCGGCCGCGGTCCATTCTGCGCGGTCTGCGGGGCCTGAGTTCAGAGAGCCAAGACTTCAAGTCCAAGAGCCTAGTGCGGCCGTAGTCCATTTTTTGCGGCCCGCACTGACCCCGCAGGGGCATTTTTGTCCAGTTTTTTCAGCTAGTATAAATATAACATTTTTCCATTTTTAGGGTATAAGCTATTTTCTGAACAAGGCTACGCTCGTGAGAAGCTATTGTGTAGCCATTTTTGGCATCTTAACTTAGATTTAACAATAGATTCTCTGTATTTACATTAGCTTTTAATTAATATGTCTTGTTCTTCATCTATTTCTCTATTTTCTTCTTCAAACATGAGTAGCTAAACCCATTAGCTAGGGTTGTGGCTCAACCCTAGTGTGGGTAATTGATGGGTGTTGCCATCTAGGGTTAGATTGACTATGGGTGTTTGCTATTTGGGACAATTTTATGGTTTAATCTACGAATTGGTGATTGCAAACACTGGTTTGTACTAAGTTGACTTGACTCTTCTTGAGAAAGTGAGCCTAAGTCTCCAAAATTGACCCAACAAGGCATTGGGATGGATTCAAAAAAATTGATAGTCCCAATTAAAGGGTTAAACCTTGAGAGAGTAATTACCTGACTTGAACCCTAGTTGCATGAGCTAATTTGCCTACCCATTTGATCTCGAGAGAGTCAATTGGGCAAAATCACTCTCTCTACCGAGAGGTGTGAGAGTGGGTAAAATTGTGCAACAGTTATAGTATATTTCCCCAATCACGTCAATCGAACCTTAGAAGCATTTACCCGTCAATTAGCTACCCTAGTGCCTTTCTACCCGTTAGATACAACTCTAGCAATTTTCTCATTAGCATAATTTAGTTCTAATTAGTAGTTGATAATATTAGTTTGTTAAAGAAAAATCAAAAGATGTTTGGAAGTGACATTTGGAACAATTACACTATCCCAATCTAAATAGATACTCGACTCCATTCCTAGCTCCCTGTGAAAATCGATCCCGATTCATAAATTGGGTAAAAACTATTGCGACCCTCTCTTCGTACTTTTTAGTAGTGAGGAGTAGGTAGGGATCAACCTCCTCTCTTTTGGCGATGGCCCTTGGTCGTAGGGGCCGAACTCTTCTTTTTTTTTGGTGATGGCTCTTGGTCGTACGGGGTCGACCTCCTCTTTTTTGGCGATGGCCCTTGGCCGTAGGGGTCGACCTCTTTTTTTTTTTGGCAATGGCTCTTGGTCGTACGGGGTTGACCTCTTCAATGGCTCTTGGCCGTATGGGGTCGACCTCCTCTTTTTTGGCGATGGCCCTTGGTCGTAGGGATCGAACTCTTTTTTTTAGCAATGGCTCTTGGCCATACGGGGTCGAACTCCTCTTTTTTGGCGATGACTCTTGGTCGTACGGGGTCAACCTCTTCTTTTTTTGGTGATGGCTCTTGGCCATTCGGGGCCGACCTCCTCTTTTTGGCAATGGCTCTTAGCCGTACGGGTCGACCTCTTTTTTGCGATGTCTCTTGGCCTTACAGGGTCGACCTCCTCTTTTTTGGCGATGGCCCTTGGCCGTAGGGGGTCGGCCTTCTCTTTTTTTGGCGATAGCCCTTGGCTGTAGGGGTCGACCTCTTCTTTTTTTTGGCGATGGCTCTTGGTCGTACGGGGTCGACCTCTTCTTTTTTTTGGCGATGGCTCTTGGACGTACGGGGTCGACCTCCTCTTTTTTGGTGATGGCCCTTGGCCGTATGGGTCCTCCTCTTTTTGGTGATGGCTCTTGGCCGTACGGGGTCGACCTCTTTTTTTTTGGGTGATGGACCTTGGCCGTACGGGGTCGACCTCCTCTTTTTTGGCGATGGCCCTTAGCCGTAGGGGTCGACCTCTTCTTTTTTGGCGAAGGCCCTTGGCCTTAAAGGGTGTTATTTCGACTTATCGAAATGTTAACCCGTCGTTGTTCGATCGATGTTGAAATCTTCTTTTCGGCGAAGGCCCTTGACCTTAAAAGGTGTTCCCTGGGGGAGTCCCAATTTGCTTAATTTTGCTTGCACTGGGGAATATGATGCATTTCCTGGGGGAGTCCTAGTTGGCTTAATTTTGCTTGTATTGGAGAATATGATGCATTTCCTGGGGGAGTCCCAGTTGGCTTAATTTTCCGTGCATTGGAGAATATAATGCATTTCCTAGGGGAGTCCCAGTTTGCTTAATTTTGCTTGCGCTAGAGAATATGACGCGTTTCTCGGGTGACTGCCCCTACTTTTATTCTACTTAGAGAAATAGTCAGTTAAAACAAATAAAAGCATTCGTTACCTTAGTTTGATCACGTCCTCTTCTCCGGTTATGCTTTCAGTGGCAGCTACCAATTTGGCAAGGCCGTCTGTTTCGATGTTTTGTGCTCGGGGTATCCGGTCGTGTTGATACTTGTCAAACTCGGACAATAGCTTATGAATTCCTACCTAATATTTTCGTAGCCTCTGTTTTTTATTTGGATAGTCCCTGCGACTTGGTTGACGACGAGTTGTGAGTCATATCAGAAGATGATTTGCCGTGCTCCATACTTGAGAGCTAGTTTCAGTCCTGCAATTACGACCTCATAATCGACTTCGTTATTAGTCATATCTAGATATCTTGAGGCAAAGGAAGCTTCCATAATTTATTCTTACAAACTAAAGCTATAGATAAAGAATGTCGTCAAAGCTCTCTCTGTTAGCATTCCTCGAAAATGCTTGTAAATGTCAAAGCAAAAAGTGAAGTTGGCATAGCAAAGCACACAAAGGCCTGAAAGGACGTCACTGTGCAGAATCACACCTCTCAACCGTGTAATTTAGCTGCCAAGTGTAATGTTGGGCCACTGTAAAGAAGGAATAAACTAAAATTTGCAAGGAAGACATCAATTGTTGTATTCCTTCTTACGTCAGCAAACACATATAGAAATACTTTTGTAAATGAAATAAATTGAACTACAATTTTACAACAGCAAGTTCTAGATTCTATGCATTTGGCCAAGTTATAATCAACTTGCCTAATTCATTTTAAGGAACTCCTAAGGCTTTCCAAATAGCTTTGGAGAGCAAACATATTTATTGGACCTAGAGGTGGACAATACACATTTCTTTTGAGTGCACTTTAAGAGAAAAGGTGGGAAGTGGAGAGCATTAATTAAATGATATAAATGTGTGTTGTTTGGCTTTGTTTCATTTACTTCTATGTCCGCGTATGTATCAAATTCGCTTGGTTTCCCTTAAGATGCTCCATAGCCAGAATAGTCATATTATTCTGGATTCATGGCGATTAAAGGCAGACGAAATTCGTCGGAATTATGAGGGATTTAACGGCGAGAATCGGACGGAATATAATTTTTCGCGGCAGAATTCAGATGCCAAAACACCAATGAACAGAGAGTGGAACTAGAATTCAATTTTAGATTTAGAGGAAACTAAAATTTTAACTAGAAAATCCCCACAGACGGTGCCAAATTATTTGACTCAAAAGATATTGAAACCTTTTTGAACAAATCAATCAAAGATGAAGGGGTAAATCCTAGTTAAGGATAATTAATTCTAGATCCGAGATGAATAATATGAATAGAAAGACATAGCCGAGTATAAATATTGGTCGTGATTATGGTCAGATTTAATAGCATAAAAAAGATACATTAAGTAACATTAAGTGGCAATAAAATATAAATAATGGAAAAGATTCACCCAATCTTGAGTGAGGCGGATCTTCTTTCATTTGATAAAGACGAATGATAGACAAATACAAGAACATTAGGACCCTTTTTGGATCCGATGAAGGTATGGGATCACAGATCCTCCAGAGAGGTATGTTTACATATTTTCTAGAGGGAGGTAGAGGGAGAGGGAGAGCCGGAGAGCCCCCCTTTTGGGAGGTCCTCTCTTCCTATTTATAAGGGTTATCCATAGAAAATCCTAAAAAAGTACAATTAGAGGGAATATTCAGTAGAATATTCCCTTTGAGGATTCCAAAGCAAACTAGCTATTTCATCGTTGTCCGGCCTCGGTCTTATTGATGACTGTCCGACCTTGGCTTGTCCGACCTCGACCTTATGTGCGTGCCAAATTTCTCTGATCTAGTTTTGACCCATACAAGGTCCAAACTAGTAATCAACTTGATCCTTTAAAACTCAGATTAGGAGCCCGTTTAGATTGGCTTAAAAAATGGCTTTTAAGTATAAGTACTTAAAAGCACTTTTTAAGTGCCAGAGCTTGTTTTATAAATAAGCAGTTAGGTGTTTGGATAAAACTGCTGAAATTTAAAAAAAGATATTGAAGTGTTTGGTAAATAAGTGCTGGTAAGCACTTGTTTCTGTAAAATGACTGAAATATCCTTAAAGTTGTTAACACTATAAAAAATAATTATGATAATATTTTATTCTAAATTAATACATATACAAAAAAATTATAATTTAGTTCATTTTCAATTTAAACTGGTTGCCTAAATATAAATTATTTATTTAAATAACATGCAATAATCTATTATTTCACCAAAATATATTTTTTCGTCTCATAGCTTCAAATTCTTTGTTAACATGTAGACTCATTGAAAATTTTGATTTAGAATATAGTTTCACCAATTTAAAAAAAATGAGGGATTCAACAGTAATCTTTTAAAAAAAAATGTTTGGAACCAAAAAAGAAACTAAAACAAAACAAAGAGTTCGGCAGTGATGGAATTTGGAAGGCACAAATTGGAAATGGCAAAGGAAAGGAGAAAAAGAAAAGATTATGGAATTTGGAAGGCAAGGATTGAAAATGGCGGAGGAAAGAAGAAAAAGAAATGATTGGGTATTTTGGAAATTATACATAATTACCAGGGATAGCAATGTAAAATATTTGATCAAAGAGGGATGACTTTTAAACTAGAAAAAAAAGTTTGAATTACCCAACTTATCACTTTTAGCTTAATTTAGACTTTTTGGCTTAAAAATATTTGTCCTTTAAGCAAATTTTAAGTTTGTTAGACGCTAAAAAATAACTTAACAATTTCTCCACATGCATGCACTGGACTGGAAATGGTAGTACTGTCTTACACGTGGCAATGTAAAATAGTTAATGAGGAAAACCTGTACCATGAACTGTGGCAGATCTATAAATTTGTACAAGCAAGTTAGCTAGGGGTGTCAATCGTTCGGTTTGGTCAGTTATTTTATAAAATTTGTATCATACTAATTTTTTAGTTATTCTATTATGTATAATTAAAATTAGACTTTTTGAAACAGTCTCAATCATGTCGGTTTCTCTTTGGTATCTGTACGGTTCGGTTAATTTTCGGTATTTTTTTTATATCATGTAAAATTCATCAGTAGAAGTAGAATGCAATAACATACATTCTTTTATAGGACTTAACAAAACTCTCTAGACAATTTTACTGTTTAAAAGGTGATGAATTAAAAAAAAAGATGGCTAGAGTATAGATTCATCAGCTATTCTACAACAGCGTAAAAGAAATCAAACAAAGGCAAAGAAAATATAAATCACACGAGTTGAAAGATATACCAAGTTGGGACTCAAGAATAAAGTCTATACAAGATTAAATATTCAAAAAGATAAATCCAAATTATATGAAAGGAAACATATTCAATACATTGTAGTTTGCACCTCATAATCGCTAGAATACTTTGTGTCTTGCTAATAAAGATACTTGAAATAACTTAGTTTAAGTAGAAGTAGCATAATAGGTTTTAGGAATTAGTATTTTGAGTTTAATTATTTGTTGGCTTATAATAGTTTTCATAATTTCAAAGTCCAAAGAAATTTAATGCATTATTACTTTTAAACTTACTAAATAAATATATTTTCTACATGTAAAATTTATTCGAAATTTATTCGGTACGGTTCGGTATTTTTTTGGTTTATTTTTATAAAATAAAAAATATACCCTAATTATCGGTGCAGTTACAAATTTATATAAAAACCTTTGGTTTCAAATCAATTCGGTGCGGTACGGTTCGATCGATTTAATCGATTTTCAAATATTTATTGACGCCCCTAAGGGTAGTAGTATTTTAATAAGATCCTAGTTATATTCTGGGTGTTTTTCTTGATTTAAAGCGCGACCTCAAAACGATGTGCTGGTATTCTTTATTCTTAATTTTTTACAAAATGACATAAAGGCGTACAAAGACAGGAAGTTTCAATTTGTCATTTAGCTATTTCTCCGTTAAAATGCTTTGTGAGGTTCAATCATAGCATGTGACATTTAATTACGGAGAATCATAGGTTAATTTTAACATCTAGTAATAACACGTGTAAACATTTTGATAACAATTGTTGTTGGTTTAATCAAAACTATTTAACGTGAAATCACTTTTACGTCGGATGTAATTACGAGAGATAAAACACTTTACTTTTCTGTTGAGGGAAAAGAAAAACCTATGTTGTTCGGACTCTTCGGAAATATTGCCGGTTGTGTGTCGAATCCTTCAAAAATAGTGTATTTTTGGAGAATCCAACACGAGTACAACATCATTTTAAAGAGTCCGTGCAACATAGAGAAAAACAACAAAATATGAATTGTTTGTGAGTCCCAGACCCCTTTATTTGTTATTTTTTTAAAAATTGCACGAGACGTCTTATTTGGTCGCCCTATTTGGTCGCCCCCATTTAACTTATACCCATTTTTTAAAAAAGTTTTAATTTGTATTCACTTTTTAAACAACTTTAGCCCCCTTTCTCCTCCTTCGTTTTCTTCTTCTTCTGTTGGTGCTGCTATGAAACTTCAATTCATGGGGATGATTGTCATAACTATGTTTAGCAGATTATTTGAATATAAATTATAAATAACTTTCTAAAGTAAGTTCTGAAGAAGATGATTGTAACTTGTTGGATTCAGCTTTGTACATTATCAATGCATTTTAACCTGTTGTGCTAAATCATTTATCTAGTTTTTAAGTTACTAATTCTACTTATGATGAACTTATTATCTGTACAAAAAATTAATTACATGATAGCATAAAATATGCTAAGTTCAGCAAATATAGAACAAAACTTCAGCAAAAACATGCTAAGTTCAGCAAATAGAGAACAAAACCTCAGCTACTAGAATGCTTAAGTTCAGCAATTACAAACAAAAACTTCATCCAACACTAAGTTTACGTAAAAAACTTAAACTAAAACATGCTGAAGTTCAGCAATTACAAACAAAAACTTCAGCAAATAAAGAACAAAACTTCGGCTACTAGAATGCTTAAGTTCAGCAATTACAAACAAAAACTTTAGCCAACACTAAGTTTACGTGAAAAACTTCAGCTAAAACATGCTGAAGTTCAGCAATTACAAACAAAAACTTCAGCACACTTGATTCAGTAATTTTTGTTACTTCAGGCCCGTCTACTAGAATGCTGAAGTTTGCGTGATTGCCTTTGCTACTTCATGACCATATGCTGATGATACACGAAAAGTGGGTACGCTTGCATTTTTTTTTACAAAATGGGTACAAGTTCAAACGTGACGCAAAAAGCAGGTATAGATGCAAATGCCCCGTTATTTTTTTAAAAGGAAAAGAAAATTGCACGTTGGGCCTTGTGTTGGAGGAGATACAACGTTTATTTTAGGGAGAAATTCAAAAATAACCAGATTTACAAGTGGTCGTTCAAAAGTAGCCACAATTTCAAAAGTCATTGAAATTTAGCCACTTTTCATGTAAAGATAAATCTGAACGAAAATACTATTCAAAACCCGAAAAATACTCCAGCATAATATACTGGAATTCCAGTATAATATGCTGGAACTACAGTATATTATATTGGAGCCAGTAAAGTATACCGGTCCAGCATAATATGCTGGAAATTCATGCACAGGTGCACTGAACTCCAGTATATTATGCTGGACCGATCTCTGTTGCAGCAAAATAGTGGTTATTTTTCAATGACTTTGCAAACACTGGCTACTTTTGAATGACCAATGCAAAAACTGGCTAGCCCGTGCTATTTTAACGTTATTTTATGAAGGATTAGTTACCTCCTATAGCAAAGGTTGATACCTTATTTATTTTAAATAAATAACCTTTTAAAAAATTATATTCCATAGCTACCTTTTTAATTTTTTATAGCCAAATATCTATTTATGGTTATCTCTTACCCTTAAGCCATAAAATAAGGTTTGTATTATTTTTGTCTCTCCACTCAAATTTCTCATATCACTAACCAAAAGCTTTAACTGAGGACCCCTTAAAAAGCTGCCCACCCTCAATCTCTCACCCAGTAGCCCCATCTCGTTCTCATTCTCTTCAATGGAGGATATTGAATAATTTTGCAGGAGTTTATGCACTAAGCCTCGTAAATAGTAAGGAAAAGGATTCAACGCTCCCCCCAAAAATATTCTGGTCCTTTTTTGCATGAAAATGCAAAAATTGGAAAATACATGTCTGCCGTCATTGAGATTGTGGACTGCTGGCGGTGGATCCGGCGGCTTCAATTGTAAAGATTAGGTTTTTTGAAGCGCACGTGGGGGTATTATGGTAACATGAACAATGGCGTTTTGAGTCAGAATTGCGGGCCTCTCGACGAGACAATATTAGGGTTGTTCTTGAACGACGGAGTTTGGGGTTGAGCAACTTGAATTTTCTGTTAATATATTTCAATGTATTTCAATATATCTCGCTGAATTTCCATCTATTTCATTGTATTCATTGTCTTTTTTTATTGTATTTCAATTTATCTCGTTGTATTCCATGTATTTCATTGTATTCACTGTCTCGTTGTATTCCATGAATGTATATATATGTATTTAAATTGCTCTGTTTTTGTTGTATTTATTGGCTGGAAAAAATATTCAGCATATTTTCTCTGAAGATTGTTATGTTTTTGGGGTGTTTTTCGGTTGATAATCTTTTTTTATAACTGGAAATACAATTTTTGTTTGTTATAATTGAGTTTGTTGAGTTATATTAGGAGTCTATTATGTTAATTGATTTACTTATCGTTTAAAAACAGCTGAATAGACCATGAATTGCGCTATTTACGTTACTGTATTCACAAATACATATCGTGAATATAGTCGAATACAATAATCTGTCTAGCTGTAATCCCTTGTTTCACGCCGTGAATACAGTCGAATACAAAAATCTGTCTAGCTATAATCCCCTGTTTCATGCCCAGAAATGCTATTGTATTCATGAATACACTAACTTAAATACATCGAATATACTCTAAAAACTTGAAAACATAGCTATAGAAAGTAATATATTAAATGATGACTACAACTAGCTAATAACCACTAAAACATAGTGATTTCTGAAAGTTTATCTTTTTATGGATGCTAAAAAGCACTAAAATTGGGTGGGCCTAATTACTAATTAGGGTCTTAGTTGGTAATGATCTGAAAGAAGCATATATCATGCAACGTAAACTGGCCTTTAGCTTTTTGCCTGCATTGCAATTCAGCTTCCACTCTTCTCCTAAAAAGAGAAGAAAACAAAAACTCAGAAGAGCTGTACATATATACTCTTTTTGATATCATTTGTGTTGCGATTAGTTTGCGTTGTTTGTGTACGACCTCAACTATTTTACCAATACCTACTATCTCGCAAGATAAAAATTCATAACTCATATATATCCCATTTCCCATCAAAATTCAGATAAAATCATGTGAGCTTTTTTGTCTCCATTTGAATTTGAACCTTAATCTCTCATAATTTTCTTTATTCACCGCGCTTTATGCCGTGCCTTTGAGTGCCGCGTAAGGTTTTCACAATTTTGTGTAATCCTTAGAAACCAGACATGCTTATGAACTATTGAGATCTCCTTCTTTTAACATATTGTCGAGTAGTTAATGGAAATTTTAGCTGAACTGACCTTAATTAAAGTCAACTTTATGGTTAAAATGTGATCATTAATAAAAATGATGAATAGCCAAGTTACCTATAAATCACACTTCCAATATGCATAATGCGACAGCTAGCACCTAGCACCTAGCAAGCTGGAAATTGGGGTGGTCCATTTATTAGGCATAAATCGCGTAGAGTAAAAGGAATTGTGTCTGTTTATACTTTATTCTTGACATATGTATACTCGTAATGATTTGAAATAATGTGACATCCTTACCGTTGCCTTGTTTCTTTCCTTGTTCTTCTTTCAAAATTTAATATCATATGCTTTTAAATAAAGGAATTGGAAGGAGATGGCGAGCTCGTTTGGATTTGAAAGCGTTTCGTAATCTTTTTGGGAAGTAACACATATTCCACTTGAACAAAAATATTTACTTTCGCTAGTCAATATACATAAATTATATAGTACTAATTATACATAAACAAAAGTTTCATCTATATACTATATTAAAAGCACGAAACCCCTCCTTTATTACCCTTTAAAAATTAATCTCACAATAGACAAAATAGTCATTTTGTTATTTCCTTAATATTTAATTACTTTCCTAATATTTAGAAAAAGACATTTAATTATTTTCCTAATTTTAGGACTTCAAAATCTAACTAAATTTAGTGTATGAAATCTTCCTTACTTAAACTATGGTAGTAATAAATTTGTCAAGGAAAAATAATAATACACGATAATCAAATTATTTTGTAAAATCTTCTCCTACATTCAATTCTTTTTAGATCTAGGAGTCTGTTTTTTCCATATCTTATTTTAGCATAAAAATTGTCGATTTATCTTTTTCTTTGTCTAACTTTTTTCTTTTTCTCATTTCAAAATTTCCTCTTAAAAGACAGAAAAAATACTTTTAAAGGCAAAAGGCAATGAAACAAGCAGGTTCTTCCATCCAAGTTTTCTGGCCGAGAGCAAGCAACATTATTCTCTTATAGCTTTCAAATGTATGAATTTTAATCCAAAGCTAAGGGAATGACATGATTTTCAAGATAAAAGCATGAATTCTCGTTGGGAAACGTTTGGTGTTTTTATCTTTAAAAATAGATTTCACATTTAACAAAATTATCATTTAATTATTTTTTGATATTTAAGAATTTAAAATTAACTAAAAATTTATCAATTCCTAATGTTTAGATTTGAAATTAAATGTTTCGAATATTATTTTGTTTGAATTATGTAAGAACTCCTAATGTTTAACATCATAAATATTCTATTATTATAAAATAGCAAACACGTAATATCCTCACTTGAATTCAAGTTTTAGTTTAGGTTGCGATTTATTAAAAGAGTCAACTTGAACTCAAGTGAGTCCATCACTTGAATAACAAATCAAGTGAAAAACTATTAGTACTTGATTTAAATTATTGCTAGACAATTTTAAATTTATAATTTTAACTATGATGAACTTATCTCTTGAAATTTTATTTGTTTGCATAAATACAAGCTGAGGCTCTACATCGAAATGAATTTGTCTTTCTAATTTCTAATTATAGAGAAAAAAATAAACTCTACTTGAATTAGAAAAATACATTAATTAAAAGAACTATTCTTGATCATACGAAATTTATCCTATGTAAAGTGCTAAATTTATTATTTTCTTATATTTATTACTTGACCTTTTTTAATAGAATAAAAAACTATGATTTTCTAAAAAAGTACTTTGTATGTATTTATAATTTTATCCAATATAGAGTGCACTTACGGAGAGTAAAAAAAGTGAAAGGTATTTGGTTAAAAGGATTAGTGCTTTTAAAAAGACAAGAGGGGTTGCTCTGATGGTAAGCAACCCCCACTTCCAACCGAGAGGTTGTGAGTTCGAGTCTCCCCAAGAGCAAGGTGGGAAGTTCTTGGAGGGAAGGATGCCGGGGGTCTATTTGGAAACAGTCTCTACCCTAGGGTAGGGGTAAGGTCTGCGTACACACTACCCTCCCCAGACCCCACTAAGTGGGATTATACTGGTTGTTGTTGTTGATTAGTGCTTTTAAAATATGAACAAAGATGATTGATGAAGACTTCTATTATCACATTTCTTCTTTTATAAAATTAGCTAAATAGGGGGGTCTATTTGGAAACAGTCTCTCTACCCTATGGTAGGGGTAAGGTCTGCGTACATATTACCCTCCTCAGACCCCACTAAGTGGGATTATACTGGGTTATTGTTGTTGAGTAGTGCTTTTAAAATATGAACAAAGATGATTGATGAAGACTTCTATTATCACATTTCTTCTTTTATAAAATTAGCTAAATAAGATCAACAATTATCATCTTCAGGAATTCACACTTTTCTTTAATTAACCTTTATTTTATAATTGAAACGCAAAATTTTAATATAATATTTATGTGCATTTTTAAAATTATATATTCTATACAAATTAAAAGATGTTGGCTTCTAAGTTTTTTTTTAAAACTGGCTCAAATTTTTTATTAAATATAAAAAAGATTATATCAAGTCGGAGGCCATATATATCGAGAAGCCCAGGGATGGAAGGGGCATGGTAGTCCAGTCTCCAGATTTTTTCACTGATTATCCCTTTTACTACAGCCGTATAATAAAAGGTTCTCCTATTCTTTTGTTACTTATGAATCTTTTAGATCTTAGTCTAACAATCTTTTTTGAGCAAACAAAAAATCTTATGAAAAACGTTTAAAGACAGTCTAAAATTTGATAAGTACTGCAGACGTTAAATAACAGTCGAATACATTATATGTTAGGTTGAGTAACATATGGGAAAAAATTAGAGGCGAGTCTAAAATTATGAGAAAGAATAATTTCACAAGAGCTATGTTTGCATAATGTTCGAAAATAGGGACAAAATTTAAATGATAGGCTAAAAAAGAGACATTTGTGTAAAGCAGCTGCTAGTCTAAGGGCTGTAATATGGGGCAAAGTGCAGCATTAGCCACTTTAAGCCCGCTATTTAAAATATATTCATAATTTACAATGTATTTAAAGATTAGTTAATTCAGCCAAACTTCAGGACTAAGTATCCTGAATTTTAAAATTCAGGACATAAAATTCGAACTTCTGGACACAAGTTTCGAACTTTAGGACACGATGTCCTGAAGTTTGAACTTTGAGGTTTAAATTCTCGGACTACGTGTCACGAAGTTTGAGAGAAATTGGCTAATCTTTAAATACATTGTAAACTTTGAATATATTTTAAAGACAGAATAGCCTAAATGAAACTTATACTTTAGCCATTTTGTCATGTCGGTCCCCAAACTTAGATATTTATCAATTGAACACTTACACTCATTCAAACCGTGAATAATAAATGTTTATCCAGCGTGGCTGATCTTATGTGTCATATGTGGCTTCAGTGCGTGATTCACATGCCTGTAAGGGGCGTGAAGGCATTTTAAAAAACCCTAACGGTAATAATGTGGCCTATTTAATAGTCATCTTCTTCTTTCAACCTTATTCTCCGTTGTTGAACATTATAGAAGTTGATTTCTATCCTAATTTTATGCCTTCTTCTTTCTTTGTTATCTTCAACAGTGAAAAATCAAAATTTTCTTTCCTAGGATTCTTCATTGCCCATCAATTTTTGCCATCTCCTTTTCTTTTGAAAGTCGATTTTTTTCTTCTTCTCCGGCAAGAAATAAGCTAGTGCCGCCTCTTCTCCTTCAGTAATGAAGAAGAAACCTTTGTGTTATTATGGACTTGTTGTAAATCTTAAAATGTCACGAACACACACCAATCCTAGAAGAAGATTCCTAGGCTGCCGAAGATATAAGATTGATGAAGGTTGTGGTTTTTTCAGATGGGTTGATCCTACGATTGAGAAAAAACACTACAAGACTCTTCTTTTGGCTCTTATTAAGAAGAGTGATCGACGCCATTGTCAGAGAAGACAAGGAAGGTCGATGTACAGAGTTGCTGCTATTATAATTGTGATTGTAGTTATTCTAATGTTAGCTCTTATGTTATGTGTTTAGGATTGATAGTGTACTTTCTTATTTCCTGGGTTTAGGCTCCATATTTTGTATCGATGTAAAATTTTATTCATGGAATATATTAACAAAGGTTCCATTACAGCAACAAGTACAGGAACTACTAATATCATGGCATGTTATAGGCAGTTAATAAAACATCCAAAGTAAGGAAGTTGATTTACAAAATATTGTATGCGATAGACAGTCAACAAAAACACACATAATGAAGTAGCTTTACAAAATATTGTCTACCACAGGCAGTCAACAAAAACATCCATGATTAAGTCTTCTAATATCCAAATATCAGTTGAGCACTTCAATTAATGTTTGTTGTAGCTTGATTGCTTGGTGTGGATTATGTAAATGGTGTGGCTTGAGTGGTTGTAGCAGAGTTTGCCCTTTTGTAACTCTGTTCTTGCAGCTGCCTTTGTGTAACTGCAGATCAGTCATTCCACTTTAGTCCAGGGGATTGGAACCTAAGTTCAATGTTGGTAGGGGCAGAACTTATGAGTGTGAAAGATTGTGTACCACTCTGTCAGTAGTTCTAGACTGCACAAGGATAAAAGGTTGTGAGTGAAGAATTATCTAGTAAACTATATATGTTGATTGTGTAATTAAGTAGAAGTATTTACCCTATGTATCATAGTGCCACTTGAATCAAATAGCACACCATATCCTGTTGCGTTTGGTCTGTTATACCCTGCATTTGCACCACATCTTCTAGGCTCACTGGTCTTTCTTTTTGGACATCTAGCAACATTAGTTGATTGTTGTGTGCTTGTATCAGTGATTGGTGCAGTGAAGGTGCCACTTTTCATAGTTGAAGGTGTTGTTGCTACTGATGTGCGTTCACTAGTTCCAGCCCTCCAACCTGTTGCTGTTGTTGATAAAGCATTTTCAGCAGTTTTACCTCCAACTGAACTAGTTCCAGCCCTTCCCCCTTGGTTTCTCTGCATACACATAACAAAACAAACACTAGTAATTGAATTCATATGATAATGAGCACAAAGAATATTAATACTTACTGCTGATGAACATCCTTTCTTGTTATGTCCAAGAGTCTTGCACAAAGAATATCTCATTTGTCTCCCTATCCTTGTATCCTTCCCAAACTTCTTCTTTGGTTCATCAACAACTTTTCTCCTTTTTTTTTTCTTTGGCCTTCCTGCCATTGCAGTTATAACATGTGGTTTAATAGCTGGCAGTGTATTTTTTGGCCACAAATTCATACTAGTTAAAGGTTGAATGAATCTGATGTATACCTTAAGGTAGATGTCCTTCCTATACCAATGGTCAACATATGGCTCAACCTCATAGTTCTTATAATGTAGTGTTGTAATTGCATGTGCATATGTAATTCCTTTGAGTTGCTATGATCTACAAGTACAGGAACACCCCCTAAAGCCAACAATATGTTTATATGGCCCATCCTGGATCTCATACCCCGTTTCACCATTAAATTTGACTTTACATTTGGCTGCCCTTTGAGCATTCTCTCCAAGTATTTTTATAGCCATGGGTGATATATCGCCTACCCATTTTCCAGAAAACTTTCTCATGCTATTCATTCTCTTCATACACTTGATTTTAGTTTCATCTAACATAGTAATGATAGATTTGTGCCTAGCTGCCAATATCCAACTATTTGATGTCTCACACATGTTGTTCTCCACTACATCACACTTACTATGTTCTTTGAATTATGCCCTACACCATGTCTCCTTGCTGTATTTCAGTAATTCTTGAACAATATCTCCCCCTCCCCCCCAACTGGCCCATTTCATTCAACTTCTTGCTAATGTAAACTTCAAATGTTTCTTTTGCACACTGCCAGAATTTTTTCCTTCTTTCCTCACCAGGTCAAGTTTGCTTCCAATTAGCCCAGATATGTCTAGCACACCATCTCATCTTAGCATTTAGCAATAACTGAGTTACTGGTAGATGAAGACCTTATAATCAATAATATTATATTGTTATAACTTAAATATAAATGAAAATAATTACACCTTAAAGACAGAGTGTTAGAAACCATACCTCCTGCATATCAGACATGACTGTCAGCCCTTCTCCTTCAGTTTCTGTCAAGTTCAGATCATGCTTGAGACATCTGATAAACCAAGACCATGTATCATTTGATTCCTTTTCAACTACTGCCCAAGTCACAGGGTACATTTGATTATTTGCATCCTTGGAAATACAGAAAAGCAATTCACATTTACATATTCCAATTAGGAATGCACCATCAAAGCCAATTATGTTTTTTGCACCTTTCTAACCATCTAGTTTTTAATGCTTCAAGACATACATAAATGCTCATAAACACCTCCTTGGCAGGTTCTGCATTCCTACATGTCCTTATGACTACAGTAGTGCCAGGATTAGTAGACTTTAGCATTTCTACATAATCATGAAGCCTATCAAATTCTTTCTTGTGATCACCCATATTCTCATTCACAACTATCATTTTTGCTCTTCTGCAGGAAGTTTTACTCACATACAGATCAATACTTTCATAATTAAGGCTTGAATCTGATTAAGCTTAATTTGAGGCTCACTAATTATTCTGTCTTTGTAGTTCTTTGTAATCCATGGTGGGTTACATATCTTGTTCCTTGTCTTCTTGTAGTATTTATGGACAGGGTAGTATGTATTCATCCTAAAATTCATGCTGCTACCTTCTATGCTGCCAAGGATATGCCATGGACAACCTTTCTTTGTGCAGTTTGCCATAACCCTTTCCCTCTCATTAGGTTTCAACTTAAGGTTCACACCTTTTTAATAAGATAGGTATGAAATGCCTCCCTAAACTGTACAACATTCTCGAATATCATATACAGTTCAAATAATATTTTTTTGCAACTTGCGTCAAAGTAGACCTTCTTACTTGGATTCCTAGCTGGTGCATCCCTTATTTCATCAGGGCCAATAAGTTCTCTTTCATCATCACTACATTCACTACCTGAATCTAAGCTATCAAAATACTGGTCGTCCCCTCCTAGTTTCCCTTCATATAATCCCCTTTTGTTTTTATGCATATCTTCAAAACCAGAATCTATACTAACTGGACCAGATAGTATCTCATCTACATTTACTTAGACATCCTTCTTTAGTTGATTTTAGATTGTCTAATTTCAGCTAAGTCATCTTCCAAATCACTACACTCTTCAATGTTCTCCTTTATATCAAATAATGAATCAGACCCTTAAGAATCATCAAAGTCCTCATCAAAATCAGATTCTGAGGTTTGAAGGTGATAGGATGATAATTTATTACCTTCACCTTCATCTGATTCTTCTATCTCTTCATTTATATCCTCCCTTTACCCTTATCTCTGTCATTTTCAGTCCTATTTATATTATAGTCGGGAGGTGACACATCAGCCCTGACATTTAACCCACTGTCATGTCCATGTGTTTGTATAGTGGGGTCTAGTTCAGTTATGTCCTCAACAAGAATAGGATCACTAATTTTATTGACAATACAAACAGTAACAAAGTCACCACCTTTCAATGTATTAAGAAACTTTAACGCATCAGCATCTGTTTTTAAAATGTAATAGCTACCCCTTTTGTTAACTTTGTATCCAAACAAATCAACTTCTAAAAATTTTAAGTCCCTAGCAAACTTGTGAAACAATATAATATGCAGCTCGTCAAGTTAGTCCATTTGCATACTTTAGGTTAGGGTCCGATACAAAATTACCACTGTGGTGGATTTGTAGGTTAACTAGGCTTGAAGCCATTTTCTTCTCATACATGCAAAATAACAAAAAAATGGTGTTATCACTTACTATTTGTTATCAAAAGTTGCACCTTTATACAACTCCATAAACAAACCGACAAAAAAGACAGATTTTTTAAGTAAAAAAACTTTCAAGATTCCTTTTCATTCCCACAATACCTTAAAATATTTAGGAATACTCTAGTGGACCACCAACAAGAAGGAGACCCAACAAACTTCATAAAAAAAATGCATAAACCTAAGATGAAATTCTACTTTGACAAATAAAATCCAAAAACAAAACGGAATAACCAAATATGCCATTACATGCCTGGCACTACATTAAAAAGGGTTTTCACTCCAGCATGTAACGAAACACAGCAAAAGCCCTATATATTAAGGAAGATTAAACAACAATTACGACCTAACCCAGCCTTCCCCTAAAAACCTTAAACATAATCTGCAAGAAAGTATGAAATTTGCAACAATATTTTAGCAACACTTAAAATATTATTGGCAAAAATGGATAAATGGGAACAATTCGATAAATTTATTGCTATAGAATAGACTTTTTGGCAACAAAATTTTACTGTTGGGAAACGTGTTAAAGTTATTGCCATATCTATGGTTTAGATAATAAACTTTAAAAATATTCTAGCAACAACTATGGTATTGTTGCCGAATTTTAATAAATAGCAACAATTAATTTTAGTTGTTGTAAAAAATAGAACTTTTAACATAATAAATTTAAAATATAAATAAGATTGGCAACAATAAATTCTTTTTGTTGGAAGTACATATTATTTTACCAATAAGGTGCATGGGTTTGTGGCCTAAAACTTTTATGTTTTCCGCCTAAATCAAACCTTTTGTTTTTTAAGTTTCTCAATTTTTAGCGCACTCTCTAGTAACCGATCTGACTAAGTTTTTTCTTATAAGATATTCTTGAACGAGCTCCGTCTCTGCTTCATCCTCCTTGTTGCATTGTATAACTACTAATCAGAGAAGAATCGGTAAGAACTCTATTCAAATTGCTTTATCCGATTATTGCTTCACCGAATTATGTAATATCGTTTTCTATTACCTTTTATGGTTAAAGTACTTTGTTGGTTATTGGTATCTGAAATTCTGATTTTCCAGAATAGGATATACAATTTCTTCTCCTCTAATTCTTTATGCTTCAGAAAGAAACTTTGGATAAAGTTTTTCTTTTATTGTTGTCCAATTTCTTATTCTTTTTGTTAATGGGTCTTTTCTATTGTTACTTCTATCATAATATGAATGTGAAATAATATTTTCACGTAGGATTCTACGATATTATATCGAAGGTCAATAGTTTTACACTTCAAGTTTTAATACCAATTTTGTGAGAAGTATATTAATTACTTACTGTTATTTCTGGTGTTGGATATATTTGGTTCATGAAAAATTTTCTTTATGTCCCCTATCCAATTTTGGGTTCTTGAATATTTTATTCATGTGTATTGGTATTCATTGAATCCAAAATTAAATTTTTGGATTAATCATCAGAAGCATTGCGTTGAATATTACTAGTAACTGGTTGTAGTACGAGTGATTTGCAACTGTAGATGCTTTCGACTTTAAAAAAATGCATTGTTTTACCAAGTATTTACATTATTTGAAAAATCTTAGAAAATTAGTATTTCATTCCCTTGCACTCTGTTTATATATGAGAAAGTGCGAAAGAAAAAAATTATCCAACCATAGTTGAATCGAATCATGTTGGCGCACCTATGCGATTTTTTTAAGGAAGAGCACATACTCCGTCTAGATATAAATACTTCTGTAATTTCCATAATAAACAGGAGTCTCAAAGTAGAAATTTTGTTTAACTAATATATACAGTTCAAGGTGAAGCTTTTGTTTGCCTAATATCATCCACTAATATCCATAGCTTATCTATTCTAATTATTTGGCTTTCCAGTTCAACTCAAAGCATTATGTTTCTAAGTATTTGTCTAATCTATTTTTTCCGATATAACAGATAATAAAAAATAGAGAGAAAGTTAATCATAAGTTTTATTTCTATATTTTTTTGTAGGTAAGCTAAGTACATGATGGATAAGAGCCGGATAGGAGATCCATGAATGAAATTTAAGAGAAACTACAAGCACAACAAAAAGAGGCAGAGCGTCATAAACAAGAAAGTGTAGAATGCCAGCTAAAGGAAGTAAAGGTTCAGCTTGAAGGGGAGTGAAAAAATAAAGAAGCCATGATGCATGACCAAAAACTATTGAAAGAGACCATGATGGCACTAGCATCACATATACTAAGTAATGAGGTATTTCAATTACTTGCTTTTGATCATAACAATATTTCGTTCTAACTACACAACAGTAAAAGTGGTAGCATCACTTTATGTGTTAGTCTCGTCACACAAATATAGAATTCATTAGAGATAAAAACTCTCTTTTTGATGGATCATATTATCTAAGAATATGAATTTGAAAAAGTAAGTTTAAATCCAAAAAGCTACGTGGACTTCTCTCTCTCTCTCAAGTTTATATTACTTCACTAGAAATTAATGTAGTAGGAGCAGTAATTTAGTAAACATCCAGGTAAGTTGTAAGATGGTTTATGTGTTATTTTGTTGGTTTTCTTTCAGGTGATTATGATAGTGATTATTGTGAACTGTTAGCAATGTGATACTTATGGGTATCATGACCTATTTCCATACTATACTTGTTTAATAACTGCTGGCAGCAGTTATTATGCAATGCTGATACAATTGACATGTGAGTTAATGTTTTTGTCCTTGGTACTATAGGGTCATTGCTTCTCTCAAATATGGTATAGAATTCGAAAATAGATCCCTTCTGGGTTGACATTTTCATTGTCTTGTGTCATGATACTATTACAGCGAATGATTCTATGCCCTCTGATTAAACAACGAATAATTCTACACCCTTTGATTAAACAGAATTAAACAACGAGACAGAGAAAAGAAAACACTTTATGGAACATAAGATTTTAAAGTAGTCGAATCCATAAATTACTTTTGTCGCACTATCTCTGTTCTTCCTCGTTCTTATGTCATTCCTTTCCATTGATTTGTACGACAAATTAAGTTATGTAGTTTTATTATGTTTAATAGAATAGAGTTTGTGCTGCAATTCTCAACATTATTTCTAGTTTAAGTGGTTCAGGTGATGCAAGTTGTTCAAGACTTATGGATGACATCACGGTAAGTAAACTTTGCCTAACTCTTGTAAAAGTAAATTCCTTTGTTAATATTATTCACCGTCACGTTTGCATTCTTCTCAATTCAAAAAGAAAAGTTGCTTGATCTTGGACCTTTGAAAGGTGATGTGCTTGTTCTTAGGCTTTATAGTGTTCTATTGCATTTTTTTTTTGGTTCTGTATCATATCAGCTCAAAAAGAAAAGTTTTTTGATCTTGGGCTTTTAAAAGATTCTAGACTAAAGACATATACAGAGAGTATCTTATACTTTGGAGAAAAAAAGTAAAAGAAAATAAAGAAGCCAGATCTAATGTGATTTTGTGGCGATATGCAAAATCTATAGTACGTAGTTAGCTCTCTTCTTCTATATTCTGGTCTCACGATGAAACTTGTCAGTTTTCTGGTTCTAGGAAAGTAGCGTAAATCACGAAGGTCTAATATCACCATTGTTAATTAGGCTACTAGCCTGTGGGTAGTCAAAACATGCGAACAAGCTTAATTAATGACGAAGTATATTACTAGATCTAAACTGAACACCTGTCTTAAGTAGATAGCAATCCCACTCCCACCCATGGCTATGAAGTCAAAGAGCATCTATGGATACTAACCGGACGCAGCCCGACTGTCTTATTTGATGACTTCTTGTTTATTGCTATTATTATAGTTTTCCGCAACACCAGTACTATAAAAGGTTAATGTATATGAAACTCTCTTGACCAAAAGGAGATTTACGGATCTCAAAAGTCTTCTTTTTATCTTAAAATTCAAGTTATCTTTTCCTTTAGAGTCAAAAGATAACTATCATAAACTTGGGTTTTGATTACTACTTACTAGCAGCAGAATATAAAAGTCATATGCAACTATAATATGTATATATTACAAAAAAAAATTATATCATTTATTGGTGTCTAAATTATCTCTTTTGATATGTGTACTTTATATTTTTTTATTTGTAAAAGATATCACTATAATTTATCTTCTTTTGTAGGATGATCATGAATAAACCAACATAGCTGGCAATATGATTCATCGATGTACAAGTTACCGGAAGAAAATTTGCTTTTGGGGTTGTTATTAAATTAGAAATTATGACTCATGAGATGTTTTTTTTTTGTAAGTAAAAACATATGTTTTAGTGGTAGTTAGTTTTTGAACGTATGTAAATACTTAGTGATTCAGTTGTATTGTCTTTTGCAAATATATATCATATATATATATATATATATATATGATGTTTTAAAAGATAGAAAATATGAATTGTTTATGTAGAAACTACATATTTATTGTTGTTATCTGTACAATAAAAAATGTAATATTATTGGCAAAAAGTGATTTTATGGCCACAACAATATTTGTTGCTAAAAAGACTTTATAAAAGATTATTAACTACTATCTTGCCAATTTTTTTGCTACAAGTAATATTATTGCGAAAAAAATAATAATTTGTCGCAACAATAATTGTTGTTGCTAAATATTATCATAAGCCACAATTGTGTGACCAAAAAATAATTTATGGCAACAACATTCTTTGTTGCGTTAAGATAATTTTTTGCATCCTTTGTTGTTGCAAAAACTTTTCCTATCCGCATTTATTGCAACGGTATGCAACAACTTTCCTCTTGTTGCCAAAAGTACTTTTCGCAACAATATTCAATATATGGCAACAAAAAAAATTGTTGCAAATTTCATACTTTCATGTAGTGAGGGCAATATATTGAGGAAAATGAAAAACAATAAAGACAAAATACGAAGAATAGATGAAGAAACTTACCCCGCAAACTTCGATAACAACTTTACAACTGAAAATCCCGGCAACAGCGACGAAGAAGAGAGGAGAGACTCACTGTTGTTCGATACTTTCTAAGCCCTAAGTACACGAGTAATTGTAAAATGAGGGGACTCAGATTTGGGGGGGGGGGAGGGGAGGATAAAAAATCCTTTCCCCTTTTTTTAATCATATGTGGCCATAATAAGTGACTTGGAGCCTACGTGGTTTTATTTTATTGACGTGACCTCTTACGTGTAGGAGATTGTATTACACGCACTGGCAGCCTCCTTGGATAAGCATTTATTATTCACGGTTTGAATAAGTGCAAGTGTTCAATTGATAAATATTTAAGTTTGAGGACCGACATGATAAAGTGACACAAATACAAGTGCCATTTAGGCCATTCTACCTATTTTAAACATCATGATTAAAGTGGCCATCTGGTGTCATTTCCACTAAATATGGGCTTGGTAACTCTAGACACTAGCCGTGGACAATCAGCCCAAGAGCGGCCCAATTTATGTGGATAAAGGGCAACATTGTCAATAAAGCAGAAATTCCAGAAGGCGGGTTCACCCTGATTTTTCACGGACACAAAGAAACCCTTTCCCCCACTCTTATCTCACTGCAAATTCAAAAAACACCAAAAGCTACACTCGAGAAAGAAGATAATGGCGGTGTCCTTGGGCTCATTCTCGATATTCTCTACCGCCGGTGAAACGGCGTCGTTTGTGAAGTCAGCTTCGTCTTATTCCGTTAAGCTCGCTTCTCCTCTTCCTGCTCATCATGCTAATCTGCGCACTGTGCGCATGGTTACCTTCGCCACAGCTTCTAAGCCAGTGGCTACAGAGCCGAAGAAGCGTGAACCGAGGGGGATTATGAAGCCGCGTCGAGTTTCGCCGGAAATGCAGGCATTCCTTGGTGGAATTGCTGAGATTCCTCGTACTCAAGCCCTCAAGTTGATTTGGGCCCACATCAAAGAGAACAACCTTCAAGTATACCTCTATTTTCGCTCGGCTAATAAGTTATTATGACGATATTGGGGATTTGCTGTTTAATAGTGTTCTTTTTCGTGGTTGTTTTTCGCTATACGTGTTTATATGTTTTGTGTTGTTTAGGTGGGTTAACTGTAGAATGAGTGAGCCCCCAGGGTTTTGGTCTAGTGAGAACATAGTGCGTTATGTGTGGGAGCACGTCACGGGTTCAAACCCACGGATATAAACATGGTATTTAAGTGGAGAAGGGTAGACCATTATCTACCGAGTTTCGAATCAAGGGCTGCACGTCCTCGGTTATTTCTTAAAAAGGAAACTTCAGAATGACAGCATTTTGTGGATTTAGTTTGATTTTGCTAACTTTGCAACTGCTGAAAGGTTTGTTCATTGGTAATTGTCTATGTTGTTGTACTGATGTTTGTTCTCGGATTGATTTGGTTGTCTGTGATGTGAGTTTCAACGGATATTTTCTAAGTAATCAGATTTGTAGTGATATGACTGGTATATGCTTTCAACATTCACTGATATGCATAAATGGAACTTGTTAAACTTTTTTTGGTTCTGATGAAAGGATGCCTTTTTAAGGTTATTAATTGGTTGGTTATATCATAAATTTGTAATGTGTTGCCCCACTTCTTTGTTGAAATGGAGTGAGTATCTCCATTTTTCTTACTTTATTGGTATCTTTTTGGCAATGTTATTGTCTTATAGATGTGCAACATGCAACCTATGTCCTCTCAAAGGCTTTTGAGTATCAGCTGCAGGCTTTCACACTTACTAGCTTTCAGTTAAGAAGTGGTGGTCTGATTCTTGCTGGGCTACTGATTCAAAAGGGAAAATAATCTATAAAAATCGCAATAAATATAAGTTTCTCTTTATTTGTTGGTCCAGCAGAAGCATTCTCAAATAAAAAGGCGGAGATAAAGACAACTAGAGTGTCATCCTGTTCGCGTAAATCCATTGAGAAGTCTTACCAAGTGTATGCATTTATCCAAAAAAGTCCTACCAAGTGTATGGATTGTTTCTTTGATATTACTATTGTTCCAACTTCAGAGGCATTTTCCTAGCTGTTAATATTCCCTTTTAAAACCAATCCTGGTGAGTGGCAAGTTGCTGACTTGCTGTCCACTCTATCTGAATCTTTGTGGCATTTGGTTTTCATGCTCAGTTGTCAAATTTCCATCAGGTTTAATGTGCTGAAGATTGAGGGAAGTGACATATTTTTTAGTTTGGGAAAGATCCATGATTTTTGAAGTCATGGAAACTGGCTATCAATGCAGCTTTTTCTTTGTGCCAGTTGTTTTGATCAATCTTTGATTTGTTTGTTGGTGGACTTTGTTTTACGTTTATCAAATTTCATTCACTTGTAGAACATCAAGAATCAATGAATTTATTGCGGGACTTTTATGATGCTTTATCATTTGTACTAGTCTTATTTAATATGTTTACTTTCCTATTTAATATTTATCCAGAAATTTGTTGAGAGAGAGTGTCTCACTATATTGTTTCTAATCTGTACAATGTGGGTTAGATGCCATAAAACATTGCTGATTTAGTGCTTCAGCATGCTGTCGATTTTCTGCCTGTTTCCATCTAGATATCATCTTAAGTTTCTACTGAAGGTTTGGAACTTTTTTGCACCTGTAACTACATATAGTGCATAGTGCTTGTGGACCAGTTTCTTCTTTCACTCTATTAAATTAATGTGTAGTTAGCAAATTGAACTCTAGAGATTTGCTTGGTTTATATATTACTATCTGTTTTTAGCTATTTGTTGATGATGTGATTTCTATAATTTACTTGAGAAGCTCCTGAAAAGAAGGCAATGCTTTCTGCTATTTATATCAACTGTCTGTGTTGCTTACACTTTTGAATTGCATAATGTGTAGTTTGGTTTATCTTACTCATTTGTTAGTATCTGATTAACATATATGCTTCTAAAGTTTCTCCAATACTTAATGATCTTTTACCATTGTAGGATCCTCAAAACAAGAAGGTCATAATCTGTGATGAGAAGTTGAAGAATATTTTTGCTGGAAAGGATCGTGTTGGGTTCCTTGAGATTGCTGGTTTGATTAGTCCGCACTTTCTTAAGTGATCTAAGGAAAGCATAGAAGGGCAGCACTTTTTTGTAAATTAGGCTTCTAGATGGGGTAATAGTATCTATTAGGAACATTGCTGCTTTATCAATTATCTAAACTTCTTTGAAGGCGCTTTAATCTATGAAGATCGCTCTTTTGTGAAAATTGATTGGTGATTTTGGTTTTCCGATCTTCACAGGAAGATTTTCCAATGCAAGATTAGTAGCAAGTGGGTTGTCAATCTTAAACTTATTGCAGCTTTATATGCTGTACGATATGTATGAGGCACCTTTAGTAAAATTTGCGCGTGGTTGCAGCATTACTGGATTCTGATATGGTCAAATGTACTGAGTATTTGGGTTTTTACCTTGCATATGTATGACTATATCCAGTATTATTCAATGTTTGAAGTTCGGGGAATCATCAGCCCATTCACTTTACTTGCAGGACTAATAATGCTTCAATTTTTGTCATCACTTATCACCGCTCAAGCCTGTGAAAGATAGAATATTGTTAAAGGAGTGATTTAGAAGAGTTCAGGTTCTTCAGATTCCGTATTTCTTTTGTTTGTTTTGTTCGTTGAAGGTTAAATATTCATTAACCAAACATGGAAGATTTGTGTATTGCATATCTAATCTCATTTTGCTCCTGTCATATCTTAACAGAAACAAAATGTCAGTAAGAGTTTTCTGTTATAAAATTATTTGAAATTAGTACTGAAATCAGGACTTTAGTGCAGCTGCCTTTTGAAAGTAAACATAGGCAATTAGCCATCACTTTGGACCTTGTATCTAAACTTTGATCAAATTACTTACTTATCCACTATGCTGCCACTTGCCCTGCAAAAAAAAAAAAAAAAAAGAGAAAAAAGGTAAAAGAAAAGCCCCGCCTTTTAAAATTCTATTGTGTTTTTGCTCTGTATTTTACTGGGAGTTTCTTGTTTCTATAAATTTAACACCCTACAAGGCAAATTAATTTAAGAAGCTATACTGTTAATTTTCCATTGCACAGGAAGGATACGTTTTATACTATTTTATTGCAAGTTTTTGGTTGTATAGTAAGGATACATTTTTTTTCCTTTCAACCTTTCACCAATCAAACTGTAAAATAAGAAATAAATACATATGTGGAAAAAGTTGGGCAGAAAACGACTGATTATAAAATAACTCTTAATTTAAATAAATAAGAAAATATCTGAGGAACACACAATAACTGGTCACCATGGCACGTCTAGCCTCCAAAATACAAATAAGATATCAGTAGTAATTACCTAACACAAGCTCTGAATAGTGTTTCATGGCGGACAAATTAGCTCTCCCTCTTTTACTACCAAACCCTCCCCCCTCAAAATCTATCTTCCAAGACTCACACCCCCACTTCTCTAACTCCACCACTCAACCTTTAGCTCCATTCCTTAATGACCTCTTTCACCAACAAAATCCTAACACTTTTCCTAATTTCCCTTCTACTTCAACTTCCACTTCTAATTCTACTCAGATTCCTCAATCCCCAATTTACCCTTCTCCTATCCCCAGAACTCGACGGCGTATTATTGGCAAGGAGCATGATACCAACAGGGGCAAACCATGGTATCCTCATCGCCTCTCCTCTCACGGTGAGAAAACTCTTCAAACCCTAATTGACCCTGAATTTCAACTCCACAATATTAACCAAATTTTGCTTAGTTTATATACTGAGCATCGTTTAGAAAGTTCTGAATTAGATACAGAGTCATTGAGTTTTGATATTTTGGGTATTATTAAAGGTTTAGGCTACTATAAAAAATGTGACTTGGCGTTGAATGTGTTTGAATGGGCTCGAAATCGACCCGATTCTGGGGTTTTGTTAAATGGGTCTATTATTGCTGTGGTTATAAGCATGCTTGGGAAAGAGGGTAGGATTTCAGTGGCATCATCATTGCTTCATAATTTGCATAAAGATGGTTTTGGTATTGATGTTTATGCATATACTTCTTTAATTACTGCATTTGCGCGTAATGGGAGGTATAGGGACGCGGTTAACATTTACAAGAAAATGGAGGAGGAAGGTTGCAAACCTACTTTAATTACTTACAATGTGATTTTGAACGTTTATGGGAAAATGGGTATGCCTTGGAATAAGATTTTGGGTGTTTTTGAAAGTATGAAGAGCTCTGGAGTTGTTCCTGATGCTTATACTTATAATACTATTATTACTTGTTGTCGTCGGGGATCTTTGTATGAGGAAGCTAGGCAGATTTTTGAGGAGATGAAATTAGGAGGTTTTCTGCCCGATAAGGTTACGTACAACGCGTTGCTAGATGTGTATGGGAGGTCTAGGAGGCCGAAAGAAGCTATGGAGGTTTTGCGAGAGATGGAGGTGCACGGGTTTTCGCCTAGTATTGTGACGTATAATTCGTTGGTATCTGCTTATGCTAGGGATGGTTTGTTGGAGGAAGCGATGGAGCTGAAAGCCCAGATGATGGATAAAGGGATTAAGCCCGATGTGTTCACGTATACCACCTTGTTTTCTGGATTTGAGAAGGCTGGGAAGGATGAATCGGCAATGAGAATATTTGAGGAGATGACAAGTGCAGGTTGTAAACCAAACATCTGCACTTTCAATGCGCTTATTAAGATGTATGGAAACAGGGGAAAATTTACTGAAATGATGAAGGTTTTTGATGATATCAAGACGAGTGGTTGTTCCCCAGATATTGTCACTTGGAATACGCTCCTAGCTGTATTTGGGCAGAACGGAATGGATTCAGAAGTTACTGGAGTGTTCAAAGAAATGAAGAGAGCCGGATTTGTAGCTGAGCGGGACACCTTCAATACCTTAATTGGTGCTTACAGTCGTTGTGGGGCTTTTGATCAAGCTATGGTCGTTTACAGGCGAATGTTAGATGCAGGGGTCAATCCGGACCTCTCCACCTATAACGCTGTTCTAGCAGCTTTGGCTCGGGGCGGGCTGTGGGAACAGTCTGAAAAGGTACTTGCAGAAATGAAAGATGGTCGTTGTAAACCCAACGAGCTAACGTACAGTTCCTTGCTTCATGCGTATGGTAATGGGAAAGAGATTGACAGGATTCATGCTCTTGCAGAAGATATATACACTTCTGAAATCCAGCCTCATGCTGTGCTTCTGAAGACCCTTGTACTAGTTTATAGCAAAAGTGATCTTCTAGTGGAGACTGAACGAGCGTTTTTGGAGTTAAGAAGTAGAGGTTTCTCGCCAGACATAACCACCTTAAATGCCATGCTTTCAATTTATGGTCGGAAGCAAATGGTTACAAAGGCAGCTGAGATCATGAACTTCATGAAGGATACTGGTTTCACTCCTAGCTTGACAACTTACAATAGTTTGATGTACATGTACAGCCGGTCCAGCAATTATGAGAAGTCGGAACAACTACTAATGGAAATTATAGGAAAAGGAGTCAGGCCTGATGTTATTTCGTACAACACAGTGATATATGCTTATTGCAGAAACGGTCGGATGAGAGATGCCTCACGAATATTTACAGAAATGAAGGATTCTGGAATTGTTCCTGATGTGATCACATATAATACCTTTGTTTCAAGGTATGCAGCTGATGCAATGTTTATTGATGCCATTGAAGTGGTTCGTTACATGATCAAGCAAGGTTGTAAACCAAATGATAGCACATATAACTCCATTGTAGATTCATATTGTAAACTTAATAGAAGAGATGAAGCTCTAGCTTTTATTAATAACCTCCGTAAGCTTAATCCTCATGTTTCTAAAGAGGAAGAGACTAAATTATCAGAGCGATTGATGAAGAAATGAGTTTTCTTTTTTGATGGAATTACAGTTCAGTAGCAATAGCGTTTTGCTGAATTTATTCTCTTCCATTTTCCTTGTTATACCTGCATACTGCGATAGTTGAGCAGTGTGCTAATTGTTGTATATAGAATGCGTATTACAATCTTGTAGACCTTTATTAGAACAGATGCACATGGCTATGCAATGATGAAAATTTTGAGCTTTGTGATGTTATGGAGTGTGTAGGTTTCGCACTAAGGGGGTAAACCTTAGTGGCTAAAGTATTATTGGCTCTTAGCTTTTAGGTCTAGAATACATGTATGTATGTGTTGTATCAAAGTGCAATATTGCCAAGGATGTATCTTTTGTTTAATTGAGATTTTGGCAACAGTCTCTCTCCCTTTCTTTCCTTTTTTTTTTTTTTTTTCCCTTCTTCCTTTTCTTCTTCTCCTCCTCCGTACCTTTCTTAGCCGAGGTCTGTTGGAAACAACCTCTCTACCTTCACTAGGTAGGGGTAAAGTCTGTGGAGTATACTGGGTTTGTTGTTGTTATTGAGATTTTGGCAACAGTTTAATGTCAATTCTGCGCATAATTTTCATTGATGAAATTGCACGACTGCGGTCTCTACTTTTGTTGGTTTAAGGGTTCAACCTATTTATATTGTGCAAAGTACATTGGTTGTTTCCCACTTTTTACGTCATTGTCAATTATTATTCCATTTGGTTTTTGAATTTTACAGATCACTAGTCGTTTGAGATGTTGGCTGCTACGTAGATCATCCGCTACTCTGACACTATAGTCATTGAGGTGTTAAAAGAGGGGCAAGATAGCTTTTATTCCTGTCTCGAAAAATTTACAGTTTCTAAAATTAGCCGAGCATGCAACACAAATTGAAACAAAGGATCCAAATAGGCAAAACCAATTAGTTATTATTGTTACATTTTGATTATATCCACGTAGGATAAGTGTGAGATTTAGATTACTTGTTATAAAGAATCCTTAATTAGTTTTAAAAGTCAAATTATTACCTCCATTAGCATGAAGAGCCCAAAAGAGCGGAATATGTAGACGATTCATTTTCGCCAATCCAACAAACTAAACAAAACAGAAAGAAGGCACAATCAATTTGAAAGAAAGGCCATCTGATCTCAGATTATTCAACTTTTTGCCAAGCAATATTATAACAAAACCTGGAATTTTGAGAGGGAACTCCCCTTATAACTAGAAACAATAGGTAATGCAAGCAACAAAGATAGAATTAAGGGAAAGCGGTCAGCTCAAAATCACTGGCATCCTTTTTAACTATTTATATCTACGCACAATCTCTCTGAAACGATAAAAACAATGGGTTTGGTCAGATCCTAAACTGAACTTGTGCTCTCAGCCTCACTCAATCAGCCACCCATAACTCCGGTTTATCTACATCAAACCTGTACTCTCTCCATGTAATGTGTTGTTTAGATCACTGTTTCTCTATACGAGGCTCATTACATACCGAATATACGACCCTCTTGTTTCTCTTTTGGCTGTTTAAAAAACTCCAATCACTTGGTTCTCCTCAGCATCTTCTGAATTATATGAGAAAACGTCTACTGGTGCGGTGATAGAGCCAAGAGTGCCTTTGGAGTGGAAAGATTCTCTCTGGTGATCAAGATAGATCACAATAACTGTTATATCATCGTGGAAATGGCGCCTTATCCCCTTTTCTATCTTCTGTATGTCCTTGTACCTCATCTCCCTCTTCTTAGCAGCCTCCTGAATCGCTGCTCGCACCAATCTCTTAGCTATTCCCTGCAGTTACACCAACCAAAAAAAAAATAAACAGGATGAGTCATACGACTATCTTGACTCCGAAATCTACTAAGCAAGCAACTTGCCTCAAGTCGATCTGCAATAGAGCAACAACAACAACAAACCCAGTTTAATCCCACAAGTAGGGTCTGTGTAGGGTAGTATGTATGCAGACCATATCCCTACCTTGTGGAGGTAGAGAGGATGTTTCCAATAGAGCCTCGGCTCAGGAAAAGCATAGTCGGTCTGCAATATGCATAAATGCACATCTTTCCATTTACTTCGCTAAGGAAACGAGAAAAAAGAATGGGAACTTACAGCTCTTGAGTTTTTAAAGACTATTTCCACAACTACTTGATCAGTTAAGTGTTCCCAGAGGCCGTCGGAAGCAAATATGAGGAATAAGTCATGAGGCCTGATACTTCTTGTAACAATGGAAGGCTCAGCTGTTAGTACAGGCCGCTTCAGAGGTACAAGATTTCCATATCGTTGGAATATAGGATCCCTGTTAAATTCAGGTTTCTTCAAATAGGCATCTCCGATAGATCTTGAGACCTGCAAATTACATGATTTATAAGTCGGTATGTTCCTAACATCAGAGAAAGGGGACAAAAAATCTACAAACAGAATGCAGGCGTTCCTTGTTACTTTCTATCAGCAGAAAACAAACAAAATTCTAGTTCTAATAGTCAGAGAACCTTCACAAGAATCCAGAGCCTTCTATGATGGCCAAGAAGTAAATGAAAAAGGATAACTATTCAATGAAATCACGACTCTTTGCTTTACAAAATCTTCATCCACGTCTCATGTTAGGGAACACGGCGTCCTCTAAGCTTGAACTGCATGAAACAGTGGACCAAGAGGCAAAGTGTGTGATTCCTGGAACATTAGGGAAGATTGTAAAGCCTTAAGAACAAATTTGACAGCGGAAGTCATGATGCTTTAATAAAGCAGAAGATGATATACAAAGGTAAAGCAATATGGGAATAGGATACATAATAAACACCAAATACAACAAACTCTTATACAGTTAGAACACATATAAATACTTAAGTCATTCATAAAAAGACAAATAGGTTGGCTAAGAAAGTACAGAATCTGAACAAGTAAGATAACCTGAATTATGCCTTTAATTCTCCAAACACCTCGAATATAAACCACAACAGCCTGATCATCAGGATGAAGTGATTCAACTTCTTTCCTCACTTTCTCACATGAAACATTATGATCAGTCGACAACCTTTCTGCAACCACAGAATTCTTCTCCCTTTCAAAACCTCTGCGTCCAAGAACTGCCCTCGAATCCCCTAAATTAGCCACGTACAGTTCACCCTCAGAAATTGCACCAACCAAACAACACGATCCAACTGAAGCAATCTGTGGCATTACAGGCAATGATCTCTTCACCAATTGAATAAAATCCTCTTCTGTAGCATTAAATGCCCTCTTTATCACATCAGACGACAAACCCCCTTGCTCTTTCGAAAACTCTAAACAAATTTCAAAACAAACAGCTCAGAAAAGCAACAAAACTTAATCTCATACAAAGGAGCAACCTTTAAGCTTTTTGAACATAATTTGCAGAAACAAAAAGTGACACACAAAAGTATATGACATGAAAAGCTTAAAAATCAGGCAAAATAGGTACACTCCAAGAATCCACGGACAGCTTAATCTTGTATAAAGGAGAAACCTTTAAGCCTTTTTAGCAGAAATTGTAGAAACAAGAACTGACCCACAAAAGTATAAGACCTGAAAAACTTAAACCTCAGGCCAAAATAGAAAAATAAAAGAAAACAACGTTACTCCAAGAATCCATAGACATAGCTTAATTCTGTATAAAGGAGCAACCTTTAAGCCTTTTTAGCAGAAATTGCACAAACAAGAACTGACCCACAAACGAATAAGGCATAAAATACTGAAAAATAAGGACTAAAAAAGTCTACAAGAAAACAACGAATACTCCAAGAATTCACAGACATAACCTAATTTTGTATATAAAGAGCAACCTTTAAGCTTTTTGAGCAGAAATTGCAGAAACAAGAACTGACCCACAAAAGTATATGACACCAAAAACTATAAAATTATGCCAATAAAAGAAAAAAGACGTACTATGCAAATAAGTGAAGAGGTGTCTATTGACAAAACGGGAGGCTTCAGGACCACCATGGCCATCATAAACACCAACATAAGTAGCAGAAGGAGAAGTGAAAACTTGACTTTGGTCTTCAAGTGAAGAATTGGCTTGAGCTACAGCAATTGAGAAATCACCAGAAGCATGTGGCTTTAAGTCCATATGCCATAAAAGTCCATCTCCGTTTCTTCTCCCAAAACACCTCTCTAATGGTCGACAACAAGATCGCATCATCATACTCTTAATTCTGTTCTCTCCGCTGCTCGTACAGTCTCACAAAGCAAAACAAGTTTGATTAAAATTTTACAACCACACAATTGTGCATATAACCACCTCTATGAATTAGAGTCGAGAGAAAGTATCGGAAAAAGTAGCGCGTTGAAACATAGAAAAGCAGGACTAAAGATACGCTACACCCACCCCTTCACGCGTTTCACTTTATACGAAATATACTCAATTAGTCTTCTACGTAATAATGATAAAAGAACGCAATTTTGATTATGCAACTTTCCCAAAACATTTCTATGATGCCCATCACGGATGGCAGGCTAACGAGAGCGGGTCAAGTAGGTATGACAGGCTTTTAGGGCGACAAGTTCACAAAAAGGAATGCATACGTTATCTTACGCCAATCCTATCATGGAAATGAGAGAAGAAATGAAGAGCTTTATAAGATATGACATAAGTTCACGTGCTTTTTTTAGGCTCGAGGTGGCATAACTCAAAAAGACAAATTTTTACGGGCCCAAAACGGACAATACATACCAAGAACTTGGATCGTGACAATTTCATTACCGTCTATGATTTTGGTGAAATGGTAATTACCCTTTTATTTATATGCTTTACCTCAAGGTAAATTTTCAAATTAGTTGGGTGTCAAAGTGAATACACTATAGAAAACAAAAAAAAGAAGAAATTTTCCTAAAATAGTTGGGTGGGCAAAGAATTATTTGTCAGTTTCTATGGTTCTAAAAACATGTTACAAAGAGAAGAAACGAATTTAAAATAAAATTATATTTAAATATAAAAATGTATCAATTTTTTTTGCAACAGATTGATGGTGAAATAGTGTCACATGAGATGGAACAAAATTACTTCTTTTACAATACTCTACTATTGTCCTTAAAATATTCTCAATATTGCAATAACTAACTAAATACATTTTATATTAGAAAGCTTTTCTCAAAACTTTATCAAGAAGTTGTACGAACGGAAAATGCACTTAGCAAAATAAGATCTTATTTTCGTGTTGTTAAACCCAAAAAGAAAAATGTTAAAAGAGATACTATGTTGAGTATGAACGTATGAAACAAGGCAACGCCTTAAATGTAAATGTCAAGAGTTAAACAGAGAATATACGAGTGTGTCTTCTTCTTCTTCTTTTTTCTAAGAAAGATAGACGGTTACTTGGAGTTGAAATTTCAGGTCAAATTTCTCTTTTCCCCATCTTTACGTTACTACAATAATAATCCGTAATAGAAAATGACTCAAAATATATAGTTGATTAATGCTATTTTCTTTTCTCTTTTCCGGTTTGTCCGTTCACACTTCACACCATAGATAAGCCTTCTTCTATTCTTTTATTTTATTTTTGGACCATAGATAAGCCTTGTTAGCCACGTTTTCTTGAATATACTGTTTGATACAATTGGATATTTATGACTAGACCCAGAAGTCAAGGCAGTTGGATTTTTGGTAACAAAGCACTGGTATTATGAAATAATTTGTATGATAAAATTGTCCAATACTAATATATAACGTCTTGTGAACAATTAATTGTAATGAAGAAAGTTGATGAGTTAATGTGCCATGTGTTGATTAACTTAGATACTTTATACACGTGTCATGTCTTCAACTCTTTTGTCATCTCTAATTTGGTAGATCTTCAATATCGTTGCTAACACTCATCAAAGATAACGATGTATTAGTTTGGACGTCACCCATTTCGATATTCAAGTCTAGCTATTTGATCTTGAATGATATATGCAGTATGATAGGACGTAATGGAAATAAAGAGAAGTAAAATACTAAATGTTGGACATTAGCGGTTTTGGTTTTGATGATTGACAAGAAACACATGGATAAACTAGGTTGATGGACAGTGCACTAGGTGACAGACAGAATCAAACAAAAGACATGCACGTGAAACAGATAAGTATAAGTGGTTATATCTGATATTCCCTGAACGAAAAGATTGCATATTTGATAAGGAGCAGGATTCCTTACTTGAAGAGAAATCTATCCAAGATAAGTGTGAAGAAATGAATTATGTGTTCCGAGGCCTTAAAAACCTCTTTCTGTCTCATCTCGATTTGCGAGCGCAGTCCGGGCGCATAGTCGGAAAGCCATTATGTGAAAATCTGTGAAAAACGATGAATTTTGCCTTTAAAATGAATTTAAGTTGATTTCGGTCAACATTTTGGGTAAACGGACCCGGACCCGTGATTTGACGGTCCCGAAGGGTCCGTAGGAAAATATGGGACTTGGGCGTATGCCCGGAATCGAATTCCAAGGTCCCAAGCCTGAGAAATGAATTTTTAAAGAAAAATATTTTTTGAAATATTTATAAGTTTTTGGAAAGTTTGGTAAGAAACGGACTTGAAATGACGTGAATCGGACCTTATTTGAGAAAATTGGAAAAAAAATTGATGTTCTTAAGTGATTTCATGATTTTGATGCTAAATTCATAGTTTTTGATGTTATTATGGTGATTTGAATGCACGACCAAGTCCGTATGATATTTTTAGGTTGGTGCGCATGTTTGGTTTGGAGCCCCGAGAGCTCGGGTGAGTTTTGGATATGCAACAAAGTGAAATTTGCACTTAGGAAATTGCAGGTTTTTCAGCTGGTATGATCAGGTTTGCAGGCTTCGCAAATGCAAGCCCGCAAATGCGAAGTTCCATCGCAAATGCGAAGACGACCTGTGCTGCCTTGGGTCGCAAATGCGACGACTTTATCGCAAAAACGACTTCGCAAATGCGGAGATGTCCTGAACTCCCCAGTCATCGCAAATGAGACGAGTTTGTCGCAAATGCGAACTTTTGTCGCAAATGCAAGAATAGCAGACTTCTGGGTTCGCAATTGCGAACTGTGGTCGCAATTGCGATACCTGAAACCTGTAAATTCATAACTTAGACGCATTTCAACCATTTTTCACACTCTTTCAAAACCAAAACACTCTTGGGCGATTTTTCAAAGACAACTTCTCTTCCTAATCGATTGTAAATCATTTCTAACTCGTTTTCTTCGATCTTTAACATCTTTTCACATGATTTCAACTCAAAATCAAAGGTTTTCATTGGGGAAATTGGGTGTTTTGGGTAGAACTTAGGTTTTTCAAATTTTGGGGATTTGGACCTCGATTTGAGGTCCGATTTCAAAACAAATTATATATTTGGGTTCGTGGGGGAGTGGGTAATCGGGTTTTGGTTCGAACCTTGGGTTTTGACCATGTGGGCCCGGGGGCAATTTTTGACTTTTTGGAAAAAACTTTAGAAATCTTATTTTCATGCATTAGAATTGATTCATTTAGCATTTATTGATGTAATTAAGTAACTTGTGGCTAGATACAAGCGAATTGGTGATGGAATCAAGAGGTAGAGCGATAGTTGAGACTTGAATTGTGTTCGTAGCGTCGAGGTAAGTGTTTGGTCTAACCTTAGCTTGAGAGATTAGGAGTTGTGTCCTATTTGCTATGTGTTATTTGTTGAGTACGACGTATAGGCATGGTGACGAGTATCTATATGTTGGTGTCAAGCATGCCCTTGAGTCTTAAATTGAAATCGTTGTGTTCTTAATAAGTACTACGTTTGCCTAAGTGATTGATTTTCTATGTTGGGCAAGAATTATGATTATTCTCTTGGAAGTTGCTTATGGTTGAGTATTGGTGCTAGTTGAGGTTTCTTTTGTGAAATGAAATGTTGGAACACATTTGGGTATAGCTGACTCCCTTGCCGGGACGTGTTTACTTATATTGTCGATACCCTTGCCGGGATATTGTTGTTTCCTTATTGTTCCCGTGCTGGGACTCTTTTCTTGTGATTGGTGTTGAATTGTATATTAGGATCAGGTTGCACTCTGCAACAACATTATATTTGAATCGAATTGCACGTCGCAACAATATTATATTTGGATCGGGTTGCACGTCGCAACAACATTGTAATTGGATCGGGTTGCACGCCGCAACAACATTGTAATTGGATCGGGTTGCACGCCGCAACAGTGATAAATGATATGGATCAGGTTGCATGTCGCAACGTGCTTTTATGATTTAGATCGGGTTGCGCGCCGTAACAATAAATGATAAAAGTGGTTATTGATTGGTTACAGTTTCCTTATTCTTTATGCAGCAAATTTTAGATTGTTCTTTATGCTTTTCTCCTGAGTTACTGTATATGATATTCCCCCGCAACATGACCCCTCCCATCCTTAACTGCACATGTTTATTTGGTAGTCTGGTCTTAGCCTCGTCACTACTTCGCCGAGGTTAGGCTAGGCACTTACCAGCACATGGGTTCAGTTGTGCTGATACTATACTCTGCACTATGTGCAGATCCCGGAGTAGCAGCATTCAGACCTTAGCTTGGGTGGCTGCCTTCAGTCCATTCGGAGATTCCGAGGTAGCCCTGCAGGCGTCCGCAGGCCCTGGCGTCTCCCTCTATCCCTTCATCCTGTTTCATTTACATATTTCAAAAACAATGTATTATTTAGTTTCAGATCTTGTTTGTAGTAATTCTAGACCGTCTGTGAAGCGTGACACCAGTTCTGGGTAGACTTTGTTTAAGATGTTGTATTGGGTTTATATATTTAAATGGTTTTATTGTTTCTTCCGCTTGTTTAAAACTCCTTTGTTTATAAACTATTGTTTCATAATTGTTTAAGGATTTTAAAAATGGGAAAAAGATAAATTGTCCAAACAGTTGGCTTGCCTAGCTTTCATTAGTAGGCGCCATCACGACTCCCGAGGGTGAAACATTCGGGTCGTGACAAGTTGGTATCAGACCTCTAGGTTACATGGGTCTCACAATTCACAGACAAGCTTAGTAGAGTATGAGGGATCAGTACAGAGACGTTTGTATTTATCCCCCAAAGGCTACAGAGTTAGGAAAAACTTCACATCTATTCTTTCCTATCATGCAATTTTGTTCTCTCAATGCTAAATTAAAACCTCTACTCTTGTCCTTTCGCGAATGGCGAGGTGACGTACCACATCTTCAGCCAAACAACAACACAGACCGGTGATGGAACAACTATGTCTGCCAATGCTTTGTGGAGATTGAACAGGTTCACCAAGCTCTTCACTACTACTTTCAGCGGTGCATCTTCTGAGGATCCCCAGGATTTTCTAGACAGCTGTCATGAGGTTCTCAAGAACATGGGGATAGTGGAGACCAATGGGGTCGACTTTGCTACTTCCCACTTGTCTGGATCCGCCAAGACTTGGTGGAGGGATTATTGTTTGGCTAGACCAGTTGGGTCACCAGCTTTGACTTGGGACCAGTTTTCTCAGCTATTTTTGGAGAAGTTTATCCCTATCACTTAGAGAGAGATCTATCGAAGACAGTTTGAGTGTCTCTAGCAGGGTTCTATGACTGTTACTCAGTACGAGACCAGATTCATCGACTTGGTCCGTCATGCACTTATTATACTTCCCACTAAGAGAGAGAGAGGGTGAGGAGGTTCATTGAGGGACTTATCTAGCCTATTCGACTTCAGATGGCTAAGGAGACGGGGAGTGAGATTTCCTTTCAGGATGCGGCCAATGTGGCCAGGAGGGTTGAGATGGTTCTATCACAGGGAGGTCGTTAGGGGTCTCACAAGAGGCCTCGTCATTCAGGCAGATTCAGTGGTGCCTCGTCTGGAGGCAGGGATTCTTTTGGTAGAGGCCATCCTCCTAGGCCTTTTCAGTCATCACTTCAGGTTTCTCACGTCGCTTCAGGTGGCCGTGGTTCTCATATGCAGTATTCTGATCAACATCCCTACAGTGCACCACCAGCTCCTATCAATGCACTGCCGCTCCAAAGTTTTCGGGGTGGTCATTCAGGTCGCCAGGGTCAGTTTTAGTTTCCTCAGCCGCATCACTCAAGTGGATGCTTTGCGTGCGGTGAGTATGGACATATTCGGAGCGCTTGTCCAATATTATGGGTATTCAGTCGCAGTAGAAGGGTTCCAGTGCTATGGTTCAAGCGCCAGGTGTTCCACCGCCTGCTTCGCCAGCAAGGGTTAGGGGTAGAGGTGCTAGAAGGGGAGGTAGAGGTATTAGAGGTGAAGGTCAGGCAGCTAGAGGTGTAGGCCAGCCATCAGCAGGTAGTCCTAGAGATGTAGTTCAGGTTGGAGGGGCCCAGCCCCGATGTTATGCTCTTCCAGCCAGGCCTGAGGCTGAGGCTTCCGATGCAGTTATCACAAGTACTGTTTTGGTTTGTAGCAGAGATGCTTCAGTTTTATTTGATCCAGGATCTACATACTCCTATGTGTCATCTTATTTTGCAGCGTATCTGGTCATGCCTAGTGATTCTTTGAGTGCTCCTGTTTATGTGTCTACACCGGTGGGTGATTCTATTGTGGTAGATCGTGTCCATCGTTCATGTGTAATTGTGATTGGGGGCCTTGAGACTCGTATAGAATTGTTATTTCTGGACATGGTTGATTTTGATGTCATATTGAGGATGGACTAGTTATCACCTTACCATGCTATCTTGGACTGTCATGCCAAGACTGTGACCTTAGCCTTACCGAGTTTACCTCATTTAGAGTGGAGAGGGACTCCTGGTCATTCTACCCATAGTGTCATCTCATATATGAAGGCTCGATATATGGTCGAGAAGGGGTGTTTGGCCTATTCGACATATGTTCGTGATTCTTGTGCCAAGGTTCTTTCTATTGATTCTGTGCCCGTTGTTCATGAGTTTCCTGAGGTATTTCCTTCAAACCTACTGGGCATGCCACCCGACAGGGATATTGACTTCTGTATTAATTTGGCTTCGGGCACTCAACCCATTTCTATTCCGCCGTATCGTATGGCCCTGCCTGAGTTGAAAGAGTTGAAGGAGCAGTTGGAAAACTTGCTTGAAAAGGTTTCATTAGACCTAGTGTTTCGCCTTGGGGTGCCGATGTTGTTTGTTAAGAAGAAGGACGGATTGATGAGAATGTTTATAGATTACCGATAGTTGAACAGGGTTACAATCAAGAATAAGTATCCACTGCCGAGGATTGATGATTTGTTTGATCAGCTTCAGGGTGACAAGGTATTTTCGAAGATTTACTTGAGATCTGGCTACCATTAGTTGAGGATTAGGGCATCCGATATCCCTAAGACAACCTTCCACACTCGGTACAAGCATTATAAGTTCTTGGTGGTGTCATTCGGTTGACAAATGCCCCAGCAGCTTTTATGGATTTGATGAACCAAGTATTCAGGCCTTACTTGAATTCGTTCGTGATAGTCTTCATTGATGATATTTTGATCTATTCCCGCAGCCAAGAGGAACATGAGCAGCATCTTAGAGTGGTTCTTCTAACTTTGAGGGACAGTCAATTGTATGCCAAGTTTTCGAAGTACGAGTTCTGGTTGAGTTCAGTTGCATTCCTGGGTCATGTTGTATCAATAGAGGGTATTCAGGTAGATTCGAAGAAGATAAAGGCAGTCAAGAACTGGCCTAGACCCGCATTAGCTACAGAGATCTGGAGATTCTTGGGTTTGGCAGGCTATTGTCGTTGGTTTGTGGAGGGGTTTTCATCTATTGCAGCCCCGATGACTAGGTTGACCTAGAAGGGTGCCCAGTTCAGGTAGTCGGATGAGTGTGAGGCGAGCTTTCAGAAGCTCAAGACAGCTTTGACTACGGCGCCGGTGTTGGTTTTGCCCATAGGTTCAAGGCCTTATACAGTTTATTGTGATGCATCTCGTATTGGACTTGGTGCGGTGTTGATGCAGGATGGCAAGGTCATTGCTTATGCTTCGCGTTAGTTGAAGATTCATGAGAAGAACTATCCGGTTCACGATTTGGAATTAGCAGCCATTGTCCACACGTTGAAGATTTTGAGGCATTATCTATATGGCGTGTCATATGAGGTGTTCACGGATCACAAGAGTCTGCAGTATTTGTTCAAGCAGAAGGAGCTAAATTTGAGGTAGAGAAGGTGGTTGGAGCTGTTGAAAGACTATGATATCACCATCTTGTATCATCTGGGAAAGACCAATGTGGTGGCCGATGCTTTGAGTAGGAAGTCAGCCAGTATGGGCAGTCTTGCTTATATTCCGGTCGGTGAGAGACTGCTTGTTTTGGATGTTCAGGCTTTGGCCAATCAGTTCTTGAGGTTGGATGTTTCTGAGCCCAGCCATGTGTTAGCTTGTGTCGCACCTCCTTTTTACATACCCGAGAGGGTACAAGGGAGTTTTCTCCAATTAAAGGACAGTCGAAACGGGATTTATTTAATTATTTCAGAGTCGCCACCTGGGATTTTTAAGGCGTCCCAAGTCACCGATTTTAATCCCTGGATCGAGGAGAATATGACTCTGTTTGTTATTCTGCGAACCAGAAATCCTGAGTAAGGAATTCTGTTAATCCGGAAGAAGGTATTAGGCATTTCCGAATTCCGTGGTTCTAGCACGGTCGCTCAACTATTTTTTTTATTATTGGCTTAATTATCTTGGTTGACCGGATCGGTCTCTGACGGGAAACGGGTCGGGTGGAAAGTAATGCTTTCGGATCGTTGATCAATTTGAAATCAACGGCCTTCATCAAAGTTTCCCAAAACGGCATCGTTTGGGGTATCTTTGAGACGGACCGGACCTGGGGTCGTTTGGATTGGGCTGTGGGGGGGGGGGGGTAACTTGATTTGGGCCTGGATTTTAATCCAGGTCCGAGTTTCCTTTTACAACTTATATATATTTTCTAATTTTATTTTTAATTATAAAAAATCCTAATAAAAATTATAAAACAATTTTTAACCTTACACAAAATATTAATTACTTTATAACAACTATTTAACACATAGTCAAAACATTAATCACACAGTGACATATTTAAAAATAGAACTAATGCATATTTTTTTGTGATTTTATTTAAATTATCTTTTAAATGCATAATTAAATTCTATATGCATGCAACATGTATTTTATTTTATTTTTCATTTTATTATGACAACGTAAACATTTACGGATATAAGACAAATATTTAACAAATACCACGCAAATTCAAAAAATTGCACAGTAAAAGAAATTTATTTTATTTTTGATTTATTTTGGAGTAGTTTTCGTGAGGCAAAAATCACGTGCTCACAGCTTGCACAATCGCTCGTTCTTCATTATTGGAGTGTATTCGAGATCGACTGTATGATGATCCTCATTTGTGTATCCTTAGAGACACGGTGCAACATAGAGGTATCAAGCAGGTTACCTTAGGAGATGATGGAGTTTTGAGGCCGCAGGGTCGAGTTTGTGTGCCAAATGTGGATGGGCTCCGGGAGTTGATTTTAGAGAAGGCCCATAGTTCCCGGTACTCTATTCATCCGGGCGCCGCAAAGATGTATCAGGATTTGCGACAACATTATTGGTGGAGGAGAATGAAAAAGGACATTGTTGCATATGTGGCTCGGTGTTTGAATTGTCAGCAGGTTAAGTACGAGCATCAGAGGCCCGATGGTTTGTTCCAGAAAATTGAGATTCTTGAGTGGAAGTGGGAGCGTATCACTATGGACTTCGTTGTTGGACTCCCACGGACTCAGAGGAAGTTCGATGTAGTGTGGGTTATTGTTGATAGGCTGACCAAGTCAACACATTTCATTCCTATGGCAGTCTCCAATTCTTCCGAGAGGTTAGCTGAGATCTATATCCGGGAAATTGTTCGTCTTCATGGTGTGCCCGTGTCTATCATTTCAAATCGAAGTGCGCAGTTTACCTCACATTTCTGGAGAGCAGTTCAACGAGAGTTGGGCACATGGGTTGAGTTGAGCACAACATTTCATCTTCAGACGGACGGGCAGTCCGAGCGGACTATTTAGATTTTGAAGGATATGCTCCGAGCTTGTCTCATTGGCTTTGGAGGCTCGTGGGACCAATTTTTGCCTTTAGTAGAGTTTGCCTACAAAAATAGCTACCAGTCGAGTATCCAGATGGCTCCTTATGAGGCTTTGTATGGTAGGTGGTGTCGGTCGCCGGTTGGATGATTTGAGCCGGGAAAGGCTCGATTGTTGGGTACGGATCTAGTACAGGATGCCTTGGACAAGGTCAGGATCATTCAAGATAAGCTTCGTACAACTCAGTCCAGGCAAAAGAGTTATGCTGACCGTAAGGTTAGAGATTTGGAATTTATGGTCGGTGAACGGGTATTGCTTCGGGTGTCGCCCATGAAGGGCGTAACGTGGTTTGGAAAGAAGGGCAAGATTAGCCCTAGGTTCATTGGCCCGTTTGAGATTCTTGATCGAGTGGGAGAGGTGGCTTACAGACTTGCGTTGCCACCGAGTATATCAGCCGTGCATCCAATGTTTCATGTGTCCATGCTTCGGAAGTATCACGGCAATCCATCCCACATGTTAGATTTTAGCACTGTCCAGTTGGACAAGGACTTGACCTATGAGGAGGAGCCGGTAGCTATTCTAAACTGGCAGGTTCGTCAGTTGATATCGATGAGTTTCCCTTCTGTTTGTGTTCAGTGGAGAGGTCAACCTGCTGTTGCATCGACCTGGGAGTCCGAGTCCAATATGCGGAACCGTTATCCCCATCTTTTTCCCGACTCAGGTACTTCCTTCTTATGTCCGTTCGAGGACGAACGGTTGTTTTAGAGGTGGAGAATGTGATGACCCAAAAGGTCATCACTTGTCTTAGAGATGAATTCTGTATTCCAAGGGCTTAAAAACCTCTTTTTGTATTACCTCGATTTGCGTGCGCAGTCCGAGCGCGTCGCCGAAAAGCTATTATGTGAAAATCTTTGAAAAATGATGAATTTTGCCTTTAAAATGAATTTAAGTTGACTTCGGTCAATATTTTGGGTAAACAGACATGGACCCCCAATTTGACGGTCCCGGAGGGTCCGTAGGAAAATATGGGACTTGGGCGTATGCCCGGAATCGAATTCCGAGGTCCCAAGGCTGAGAAATAAATTTTTAAAGAAAATTATTTTCTGGAATATTTATAAGTTTTTAGAAATGAAATGTGTTTGAAATTTGATGGTATCGGGCCCGTATTCTGGTTCCTGATCCCGGTACAAGTCTTATATGTGATTTAAGTTGAGTCTGTGAAGTTTGGTAAGAAACGAACTTGAAATGACGTGAATCGGACCTTATTTGAGAAAATTGAAAAAAAATGATGTTCTTAAGTGATTTCATGATTTTGATGCTACATTCGTAGTTTTTGATGTTATTATGGTGATTTGAATGCACGAGCAAATCCGTATGATGTTTTTAGGTTGGTGTGCATGTTTGGTTTGGAGCCCCGAGGGCGTGGGTGAGTTTTGGATAGGCCATGGAGTGAAATTTGCACTTAGGAAATTGCACATTTTTCAGCTGGTATGATCAGGTTTGCATGCGAAGCCTGGCTCGCAAATGCGAAGACGACCTGTGCTGCCTTGGGTCGCAAATGCGACAACTTTATTGAAAAAGCAACTTCGCAAATGCGAAGATGCCCTGAACTCCCCAGTCGTCGCAAATGAGACGAGTTTGTCGCAAAAGTAAGTTTGCAAATGTGAACTTTTGTCGCAAATGCGAGAATAGCAGACTTGCGAACCCTGGTTGCAATTGCGATACGTGAAACCTGTAAATTCATAACTTAGACGCATTTCAACTATTTTTCACACTCTTTCAAAACCAAAATACTCTTGGGCGATTTTTCAAAGACAACTTCTCTTCCTAATCGATTGTAAGTCATTTCTAACTCATTTTCTTCAATCTTTAACATCTTTTCACATGATTTCAACTCAAAATCAAAGGTTTTCATGGGGGAAATTAGGTGTTTTGGGTAGAACCTAGATTTTTCAAATTTGGGGGATTTGGACCTCGATTTGAGGTCCGATTTCAAAACAAATTATATATTTGTGTTCGTGGGGGAGTAGGTAATCGGGGTTTGGTTCTAACCTCGATTTTTGACCATGTTAGCCCGGTGGCAATTTTTGACTTTTTGGGAAAAACTTTAGAAAATTTATTTTCATGCATTAGAATTGATTCATTTAGCATTTATTGATGTAATTAAGTAATTCGTGGCTAGATACGAGCGAATTGGTGGTGGAATCAATAAGTAAAGCGATAGTTGAGACTTGAATTGTATTCGTGGCATCGGGGTAAGTGTTTGGTCTAACCTTAGCTTGAGGGATTAGGAGTTGTGTCATATTTGCTATGTGTTATTTGTTGAGTATGACGTATAGGCATGGTGATGAGTATCTATACGTTGGTGTCAAGCATGACCGTGAGTCTTAAATTGAAATCGTTGTGTTCTTAATAAGTACTACGAATGCCTAAGTTGTTGATTTTCTATGTTGGGCAAGAATTATGATTATTCTCGTGGAAGTTGCTTATGGTTGAAGATTGGTGCTAGTTGAGGTTTCTTTGTGAAGTTAAATGTTGAAACAAGTTTGGTTATAGCTGACTCCCTTGCTGGGATGTATTTACTTGTGTAGTCGATTCCCTTGCCGGAATAGTGTTGTTTTCTTATTGTTCCCTTGCCGGGGCTATTTTCTTGTGATTGGTGTTGAATTGTATATTGGGATCGGGTTGCACGCCACAACAACATTATATTTGTATCGGGTTGCACGCCACAACAATATTGTAATTGGATCGGGTTGCATGCTGCAACAGTGATAAATGATATGGATCGGGTTGCACGCCGCAACAGTATTTTTATGATTTGGATTGGGTTGCGCGCCGCAACAATAAATGATAAAAGTGGTTATTGATTGGTTACAGTTTCCTTATTCTTTCTGCTGCAAATTTTAGATTGTTCTTTATGCTTTTCTCCTGAGTTACTGTTGGTAAATGATATTTCCCCGCAGCATGCCCCCTCCCATCCTTAATTGTATATTTCTATTTTATTTTTTGGTGTATATGATATAACTGCACAGGTTTATTTGGTATTCTGGTCCTAGCCTCGTCACTACTTCGCCGAGGTTAGGCTAGGCACTTACCAACACATGGGGTCGATTGTGCTGATACTACACTCTGCACTGTGTGTAGATCTCAGAGCAATAACATTCGAACCTTAGCTTTGGTGGCTGCCTTCAATCCAGTCGGTGATTCTGAGGTAGTCCTGCAAGCGTCCACAAGCCCTGGCATCTCCCTCTGTCCCTTCATCCTGTTTCATTTACATATTTCAGAAACAATGTATTATTTATTTTCAGACCTTGTTTGTAGTAATTCTAGACCGTCTGTGAAGTGTGACACCAGTTCTGGGTAGACTTAGGGGTGTGCATTCAATTTATCGATTCGATTTTGACACTTATCGATAATTACTTATTGATTATCGATTTGTACATATGCTTATCGTTATCATTTCAATAAGGTTTCGATTTTTTTGGTTTTGATTTATCAATTTTTGAGGCTTATCGATTACACCAATAAGAAAATTTGCGGGATTCCACAGAAAGTATATCGCTATAAACACGCCTAACTAATATGGACAAAAAGAAGCTAAAATAAGATGAACACCGTTTATAACATAAAAATTGTGTCAACAAGCACATGCAATGAAACTAAAGTAAGGGATCAAATATATGCCACCAACACTCCAACGGTATAAAAAAACAAAATACATCATCATAGCTAATTCTGTTTTCCATTAACTGAACTTCATTCCCTTGAGATTTAAATATGATCATTCCTTAATTTGGTTGAAGAAATAATAGGATTAGGGACTTAGGGTAAAGGGAAGGGTATTATAGAATAAGGGTAAAAAAATAATAATTAATTAATTATTTTTTTTGTCTTTTTAGTATATCTTATCGGTTTATCAATAAATCAATAACCGAAGAGGACAAAATCGAAATCGAAATCGATAACTCGATAAGGATAATTTTGAATTGAAATCAATAAATCGATAACCGATCGATAAACCGATAACAAATTATCGATTCGAATGCACACCCCTAGGTAGACTTTGTTTAAGATGTTGTATTGGGTTTATATATTTAAATGGTTTTATTGTTTCTTCCGCTTGTTTAATACTCCGTTGTTTATAAGCTATTGTTTCATAATTGTTAAAGGATTTTAAAAATGGGAAAAAGATAAATTGTCCAAACAGTTGGCTTGCCTAGCTTTCATTAGTAGGCGTCATCACGACTCCGAGGGTGAAAATCTAGGTCGTGATAATAAGGGAAGAGTTAGAAGTTGAAGTTAACTCGAACTCTTCCACCAAAGAAGAGTAAAGCATTAGAACTCTAGTTAATATTTATTTACTAACTCTATATATACACGTTGTGTTCTCTTTCACAGGTGATACACACATACTAAAGTTAAGCACGAATTAAGAGCAAAATAGCAAGGCATTTTGAGAGAAATTCCTGTGAGATTTAAGAGTGCAATTATGAAGCTACACGAACCAGATTGAAACCAATTCCATAAAGAGTTTTATGTGTCTTTCTTTATTTCTAGTTCAAAGTGTAGTAGGCGCTTTGAGTTGTACCGTTCAGCTTTCTTAGAAGCAAATTGCACTAGGTACCTGAGTTGTATTATTCAAGTTAGAGTTAACTTGACGTAGTCGCAATAGCCTGTGGCGTGTTGCTATAAGGGTTAAAGTTAATCCTTAGGTGTGCAAGAGGTTGTAAACTCAAGTTGTATTGTTCAAGTTAGAGTTAACTTGAAGCAGTCGCAACAGCCCGTGGCTGGTTGCTATAAGGGTTAGAGTTAATCCTTAGGTTTGGAAGAGTTTGTAAACTTTGTTGTTGGCTAAGAGTTGTAGTGAAGTGTTTGGAGAAAATCTTACTAGGTAATAGGTCTTGGTTTTTTCACCTTTTGAGCCGGGTGTTTTCCACGTAAAAATTCTTGTGTTCTATACTTTCTGCATTTATTATTCCGCAACAGTAGTATAAGGAACACATAGAAGAACCAGATCCTTTTATAATCTGTGCACGCGAAAAATTGGACACCACACAAATCACCCCTCCCCCCTCTATCAGAGCGGGTTATCCTTGAAGAGGCTAACACCTTAGGAAAATATCAAGATGCGTACACTACCTGAAAACTGTAAAAAGCAATCCATCACTAGGTTACCACTATTCAATGATCACTATTATTCTTCGTGGAAGAATATAAGAATAGATCACTTGCAAATGACTGATGGATTCTTCAAATGTGGTAAAAAGAATCACATGATCAAGAACTGTCCTATGTGAAAAGTCGAGCGGAAAAAGTAGAAATATGAAAGAAGGAACCGAAAGAAGGAACATGTTCATGACAAGAAGAACTACAACAAAAGGACATCCAAATAAATGGTTGCTACTTGGAAAGATAGTTCAGATGCGGACACTGATGATAATGCTGAATGAGGTCTCATAGCAATTCGAGAATCTGAAGATGAACCTGATGAAGAATATGAGATAAGTTTTTGGACCTTAAGGATAAAATTAAACTCCTTTCTAAAGATAGACTATCATAGTTGTTGCTAACTTTAATAGATGAATCTAAGAATATAAGTTCTGAAAAAGAACAGTTGTCAAAAGAGTGTAACTTTTTAAAAGCAAAATGCAAAAACCTAGAAATAAACATTTGTAAAACTGAAAAGGAAAATACTGCTTTGAAGAACTAGGTTCATGCACTTGATACATCTGTCTTATAACTTAGATCTGAAAATCTGAAACTGAAGTTACGAACAAGTAAAGAAATAGCTAGTGACACACAACTCTCACTAGAAAATGATCTAGGAAAGGTAAAAGATGAACTTTATAAAAGGGATGAACTGGTAAGGACCCTGAATGAGGAATTGACTAAGGTTAAGCATGAGTTAGATTGAACATGTAAATGGAACAAGTCCTCCAATGCACTTTCTTGGCTACAAAACACCATAGTAGCAAAAGAAAAGGACTTGGCTTTGGGAACCCTCTATCTAAGTGGGATTCCAAAAGCAAATACCTCACACTTCCTGAGAACAAGATTTATACATACTGTGGTAAAACAAGTCACTATAAAAGTGAATGCACTGCAAAATAAAAGGCAAGTCAAAATAACAAAGAATTTGTTCAAGGAAAAAATAGGCTGCCAAGTTAAACTCTGATTTTATTTTGCAGGTCCAAGTGAGAGAGAGCGGCCAAAAATGATATATGGTAAAAGGTTGCTAAAAACACATGACAGGAAATAAGAAAATGTTCCTTTCACTTGTGGCCTTTAAAGGAGGTAATGTCTCCTTTGAAAAAGTAAAGAAAGGTAAAATCACTGGAGTCGAAAAGTCTTGCAGGGAAGAAGAGTGAACAATATATATGTAGTGGATCTGTCCACGCTTTCTGATAATGAACTCACTTACTTGAGTGTCATGGGCAGTGATCCCCTCCTTTGGCATACGAGACTTGGACATACTAGTCTAAATCAACTCAACAAACTAGTCTCCAAGGACTTGGTGGTAGGGCTGCCTAACATTAAGTTCAAGGAAGATAAAGTTTGTGAGGCCTGTGCAAGGGGAAATCAGGTAAGATCTTTTTTCAAAAGTAAGAAAATGGTGAGTACTACCAGGTCGATGAAACTGGTCCATAAGGATATGTGTGGATCAATGAGGGCAATAAGCTAAGGTGGTAAGAGATATGTTATGGTGCTTGTTGATTACTCTAGATTTACTTGGACACTGTTTTAACATTTAAAGATGAAGCATTTGACATGTTCACTTCATTTGTTAGAAAAACTCATAAACAACTAGGTAATTAACTTGCATCAATTAAGTCTGATCATGGTACTGAATTTGAAAATGCTAAATTTGCTGAATTTTATGATGAGCATGAAATATATCATAATTTTTTTGCTTCTATGACTCCACAACAAAATAGAGTAGTTGAAACAAAGAATAGGGCATTGGAGGAAATGGCTAGGACTATGCTACTTGCTAGTAAATTGCCCATAACTTCTGCGCTGAAGTTGTGAACATTGCATGCTATATCATAAATAGGTGTATGACTAGACCTCTTGTTGAGAAGACTCCCTATGAGTTACTTAAAAGGAGAAAGTCAAATATCCTACCAGTGCTTTATGTACAATAATGAAAAGGATTCCCTAGGTAAGTTTGATCCCACAAGTGATGAGGGATTATTCTTGAAATATTCTTCACATAGTAAAGCTTATAAGATTTATAACAAAAGAACTGTATGTGTAGAAGAAAGTGTACATGTGGTTTTTGATGAAACTAACATTCTTTCTGAGAGGCAGGAATAAGATGATGAAGCAATTGGGCTGGTAAGAAACTCAAATGAAACCACAGCCCAGACTGAAGATGCACCAGAAGAAGGAACATGTGATGGAACAGGTCCTTCCACCCAGGAAAACCTGATAGGGGTAACTGAACAAAGAGGAACTGATCCTCAAACATCAAGCGAACCTGTCCATGAACCTGCTCCTCAGCTCCTATAGCAACATACACAAATTTGGATATGGATGAACTCGGTTCATCTGTTGATCAGAAGATCTATAGGGGCATGATTGGGTCTTTATTATATCTTACAGCTAGTAGAGCTGATATTGTTTTTAGTATAGGCCTTTGTGCTAAATTTCAGGTAAGTCCAAAGAAGTCTCACTTGGCTGCTGTCAAGAGGATCTTGAGATACCTAAAAGACACCAATGATCTCTGCCTATGGTATTAAAAAGGCAGTAGTTTCAACTTAGTGGATTATGCTGATGCTGATTATGCAGGTTTTCTTGTGGATAGAAAGAACATATCAGGTATGACACACTTTCTTGGCTCGTGTCTTGTGTCTTGGGCTACCAAAAAACAAAATTATATAGCTTTCTCTACTGCTGAAGCGGAGTATATTATTGCCACATCATGTTGTGCTCAATTGTTGTGGATCAAATAATAAATAATGGATTTTGGAATTGATGTTGGTTGTAGCCTCATCTTTTTTGATAACACTAGTGCAATTAGTATGACCAAGAACCCGGTTCATCACAAGAGAACTAAACACATATATGTTAAGCATCACTTTTTCAGGGACAACTATGAAAAGAGTTTGATCACTGTGAAATTTTGTGCTACTGACAAGAAAATAGCTGACATTTTCACAAAAGCTCTAAGTAGAGATCACTTTGAAATGAATAGATTAGAATTAGGGATGATTAAGATCACCTAAAAGAAACTGATTCTAACTCAATGATTGGTTAGATAATTTGTGAATTTTGTAAATAATCAGATTAGATATTGCTCAGTCTCATACTTTTATTAGTATACTCTTGTGCCATGTGCTAAAATGTCTCACTGATATCTAATGATGTTATCCTTATTTTCTTAGAAAAAGCCAGTCCTACATAAGAGAACTTTCAGTGAAGAACCTGGTTCATCGAGCTTATAACGTATGTATTCTACACTTCGCATAATTTGAAATAACTGCATATGCATCATGAACTGAAAAAGTCCCACCTTATACCAAACTACTTTTGAACCAATTAGCTACAAATGAACTAGTTTCATCAAGAGTCACATGCACCATAATTGTCGAAATATTTGGAGAAGAGTTTGACGCCTCTTCAAACTAAAACTCCCAAGATGAAAAGACTTCTAACCTCCAAAAAGTTATTGTTACACACTCAACCTTTTCATCTTTAAATTGATCTGACCTTACCCTCTTATCTCAAATTTTTTCGAAAGATCAGAATCTCCAAAACCTCAAAAGGCTCTCTATTTCTCTCAAGTTTCTGAATTGATCATGGTAAACACCCATGAGAATTCCAAAAACTCTGAAAACCCTTCCTCACCACCCAAAGAACCTTCACCCACACTTTCAACCACCCAAACCCCCAAGAAAAAGCATATCAAAATGATTGCATGGAACACAATGACCAGTAGAGAATAAGCTAAGAAATTGAGTGAGATGCTACAAGCCAGTCAAGCCAGAAGAACCATAGAATTCTGATGATCTGATCTAAGACTGAGGGGGAAGAACCAGTTTCTTCTGAAACTGAACATGTAACCTCTACATTTCTCACCTTTGAGTTTGGTTCTAAAATTGTAGAAAATCTTGAGAATGGGTTTGTTCTGGTTGGGTGTGTGGCCGGTATTAAAAAAGAAAATATTATGTAACGACCCGACCGGTCGTTTTGAGCTTTTATACTTCGCACGCCAGTTCTCGGGCATTGAATAGCCCCGTGTGATATATTATGACTTATGCAAATTGTCGGTTTTGGTTTTTAGGGTAATCGAAATGGATTTGGAAGGACAGTTCTCAGTTTGAAGCTTAAAATTTGAAAGGTTTGACCAATTTTTGACTTGTTAGTATATGATCTCGGATTTGAATTTTTATGATTTGGTTAACTCCGTTAGGTGATTTGAAACTTAGTAGCGTGATCGAAATGCATTTTGGAGGTCCGGAGTAGATTTAGGCTTGCATTAGCGAAATTAGAATTTTGGTGTTTTCCGATTGATAGGGGAGATTTTGATATAGAGGTCGGAATGAAATTCTAGAAGTTGCAATAGGTTAGTTGTGTCAAATGTGACGTGTGTGCAAAATTTCAGGTCATTCAGACGAGTTTTGGTAGACTTGTTGATCAAAACTGGAATTCAGAAAATTCTTGGAACCTTAGGCTTGAATCCGATGTTATTTGGTTGATTCGATGTTGTTTTGAGGTGTCTTGAAGATTGGAATAAGTTTGGATAGTGGTATATGACTTGTTCGTGCTATTGGTTGAGGTCCCAGGGGCCTCAGGATGATTTCAGGTGGTTAACAGGTGATTTTGAGTTAGGTTTGGCAGCTAAAGTTTTCTGTTGCTGTCATAACCACACCTGCGGATAGGGGACCGCAGGTGCAGACTCGCAGAAGCAGATTTTGGAACCGTAGAAGCAGCTAGGAGATGGGCAAACTGGGATCGCAAAAGCAAGATCCTGGTCGCACCTGCAATTTGCGCAGGTACAGATTTCTTTGCGCAGATGCGACCTTGGAGTTTTAAGTGAATTTCGCAGGTGCGCATCTGGGACCTTAGGTGCGGGTCCGCAGGTGTGACCATTTAACCGCAAGTGCAGTTTTGCTGGGTCAGAAACTATAAATTCCACCCTTCGTGATTTTTGTCCATTTTTCTCAATATTTTATTCGGGAAGAAGCTTTTAGGAGCAATTTCAAGGGAGATTTTCAGAGGGATTCATTGAGGTAAGGTCCTTGGTTCCTAAGCTCGTTATTATGGTTATTTTTATCGTTGTTAGCATGAAAATTTAAGGGAAAAATCAGTGGTTAATTGGGGGTTAGGGCTTGGTAATTGGAGAGCTTTGAGTGGTGATTTGAGGGGCCGTTTGAGGTCCGATTTTGGTACTTTTTGTATGAATGAACTCGTGGCGGAATAAGGATTCTATTGATGTGATTTTTATCAAATTCTGAAACGTGGGCCCTGGGTCGGGTTTGGCCAATTTCAGGATTTTTGATGTAAATTGGTTATTTTCGAGTGGTCTTTGTTCCCTTAGCATATTTTGATAGTATAAATCTGTATTTGGTTAGATTTGGAGCATTTGGAGATTGAGTCAAGAGGCTAGGGCATCGCGGGCTAGAGTTTGAACTGGATTGAGGTAAGTAATGATTGTAAATGTTTGTCCTGAGGGTATGAAACCTCGGATTTCATATTGTTGTGCTACTTTGAGGTGGTGCACACGCTAGATGACGAGCATGGGGTCGTACACCGTTGGGGATTGTGACTTAGTCCATTCCGTACGACTTTTAAGTCGTGTATTTGATTGAAAACTGTTTGATATCATTGTGTTTTAGAAATTATTACCATGTTTTGGGCTGAATGCCTTATTTGGGCTTCGTGCCAACTGTTTTGGACCCTAAAGGGATTTTTACCACTATTCCTCACTATTTTGACTTCATATTTGTACTCAGTCATGTTGTATTCTACTATTTTCATAACCCAGCCATATTTGCTCTGTTTTGATATTTTAAATGATATTTTGGGCTGAGCATCATGTTTTACTTTTGCCCGAGTGGCTTGAGAGATTTCTGACTGAGTGAGGCCGATGGCCTGTATTGTGAGGATACTGTAGGATCGGGCTACACGCTGTAGAAGTGTTGTACTGATTCATGATTATGAGGCCGGGGGCCTGATTTGTTACGCCACGAGGTGGCTTGATATGAGGCAGAGAGCTTGTTTGATTATGCCATGAGATGGCTTGTTATTGCTCTTGGGCCGTAACGGGCCCCTCCTAGAGTCTATACCCCCAAGGAGCGTGGGTACCCAGTGTGAGTGATGTGATGTAGCCCGAGGGGCTGCGGTTGATTCTCGTTGTTTCCCAAGGGGCTAATGTTGATCCATGTTTGCCCGAGGGGCGGTTCTTGATTCATGATATGCCCGAGGGGCCGATTACGAGTGATTGTGAGGTAGCCCGAGGGGCTAGTTCTATTAATATTATGCCCGAGGGGCGGTTTATGATACATGTCTTGCCCGAGGGGCTGTTTACATTTTCTATCATATACTCACTGTTTTATTACTCATTTGAAACTATTGAAAGTTGTTTTAAAGGATTTTTACTGAAACTGAACTTGATTTACGAAGTAAATGATTTGTGTACAGCTTTGGAAATGATCTACATTTGTTGTAATGTTATGACATGGCTTACGTGTTCTCTTACTGCTCAGCTTTCATTTATTTTTATTACTTACTGAGTTGGCGTACTCACATTACTCCCTGCACCTAGTGTGAAGATCTAGGTGTTTCTGAACCTGGTAGCGGGTGTTGATTGCTCAGTGGCAGAGTCATCAGAGTTAGCAAAGTAGCTGCCCGACATTCATAACATTGATTTTCTCCCTCTTGTCTTCCTTAGACTGTATTTAGTATATTTTTAAACTCTTCATTGTATTCAGAGCTTAGTAGATACTCGTCACTTGTGACACCCCGATGTCGGGATTGTCTATTTATTTCACACTGTTCATTTAGACTTAAATTATGAGAAATTTGATTAATTAAATGCTTAAAATGATTGTTATTGATTAAATGGTTAATTCGGGAGTTGTGTCGGCTGGCCTTGTTTCACGATAGACGTCATCACGACCGGGTCGGTTTTAAGGTCGTGACAAGTTGGTATTAGAGCCTAGGTTACATAGGTCTTACGAGTCATGAGCAGGTTTAGTATAGTCTCGTGGATCAGTACGGAGACGTTTGTACTTATCCTAGGGAGGCTGCAAAACCTTTAGGAAAAACTTCACATTCTTGAATTCTTATCGTGCGTCCTTGATTCAGCTTGAAACGTAACTCTTTTAATTCCTTCCACTCATTCGTATGTGCGCATGAGCGCTCAGTATCAGATATACATCGATGACTTGTGTTTACCTGATTGAGGGGCAATGTGTGATCCCTGTGTGTTGATGTTGGGCCAGTCTGGAGGACTTGGGGCCGGGTTTTGCCTGTATCTTGAGCCCTGAGCTGTTGATTGCGAGAGCGCGTGTTTCTAGATTTATATGTTCGATAGTGTTTCGATTAAGGGAAGTGATGACTAGATAGCTACGTGATGAGTATGATGTGACTGCAACATGTGTACATATGATTTGAATGAGATAAGAAGGGTCTGCTTGGGGATAGTAAGAACTATCCGGTGCTCGATTTCCATCGTGATTTGATGTATGACCCGAGTTTTGGGTGTGTTAAAGGACCTTTTCATGTTGCCTAGTTGGGAATCACGTTGTAATATGAGTTCAGACTCAGAAAGATTAAGTGACTGTGTAATGTTTATGACGGTGGAAGGGTATAAAGAGATGTTAGTTTGAGGCGAAGCAGATGGGTTATCTCCTGCGGAGTGTTCTGAAGTTTGTAAGATCTTTATATTGTTGTTGGAAGATCTCCTTTACCAGTGAAATATATGTGTTGCAATTTAAATTTGGTGTCGCTTAAGAGAGTGGGTTTTGACTGTTACGAGGGTGAACACGAGATTTGCAGAGGATTTGAAGTACTAGATGGTCTGTGTTGCACGAGCTTATGACGGATTGAGTTTAATCTCACTATGGTATTATGCCAGTAATAGAATATATGCATTATGAGTTATTGTGTGTTCTGATATATGGCCTTGAGTTAAGTGGGGGAGTCTGCTATTGATTAGTTGATTGCACGGTTATGTGCTATGTTGGTTCCAGTTTGAGGCGTACTGGTGAATTAGTTATGGCTTACGGAGGTTGAGACCGAAGATGACTTGAGCAAAGGAAATTTTAATAAAGGTTATGATATACTTTATGGGTGTATGAGAATCATGGAATGACTTGAGTTGTTATTGGTAAAGGATGTACGGTGCAAAGAACTTGAAGTTGCTTGGTTGCATTAGGGTGAGGTTACATTTTGCGATGTCGGAATGCTAATGGCACACATGTCATCCGGTTCGTTTGATCGGTCTAATTATGGTTTGAGTAGAGTGGATGACTCTCGAGAATGGTTCAAGTGGGTTCAAGATTTTACATGTAATATTTGGAGATTTTCAAGTTGTATAATTGGCTAGAAACTGAGGTTTGCGTTGGGAGGTATCAAGACTCATGGTATTTCTATATCATAATGGGATTCTATATATCAGTATCAGGAAGGTGGAGGTAATGACTTTGGGTTCGCAGGGAGTCACTTCAGGGTAGGTATTTTGAATGTGGTGCGTTTGGCAATATTTAAGAGAGTATCCAGTGGCTTATGAGCCTTAGATGGTATAGTTTTATGCTTGGGTCTCGTGTGGTAAATCTGGGTTGAGGATCGTGGTGTTATAGCAAGGAGAAGTATCAAGTTGAAGGTAAATCAGAACGAACTGAGATAGATGGGATAGCCTGGTAGTAAGCCGGATCAGCATGGTATGGATATGACTAGTTCTTTGGGTTCTTACGAGGTAATGAGTTTCTACAGGTGTCTCACGGCAATGCTCTTAGGTTTTAGTAGCCTGCGTAGCTTGGTTGAGTTATAAGGATTCAGTCCTGACGGTTTAGTTGTGTGCAAATGGAATTCGAAGAGTTCTTGATGGTTCCTACCACAGTTAGAGATGTATATTTTCTACGAGCATGAGGAGCATGGGATGTATAGTGATTTTCTTCTAGACGGGATCAATCGAAAAATCTTGGCTAGTGAGAACTTAGTTGCTTGTGGCTCGGAAGGGATATAAAGTTCTCATGTTTATCCTAGGATGGTATGGTATATGTAGTATGTTGTGTAGGATTGAGATTTGCATGTGTAAGGTTACGGTTCAGTTGTGAAAGGAAGCCATGAAAATTTTTGGGTAGCATGAGCAGCTTCAGATGATTAGGGAAATGATATTACTAATTGGTGTGGCTTAATGAGGGTATATGTTTCAGAAAAAGGCAATATGTTGGAGTTGATGATACTTCATTAGTATTGCGACACTTTCTTATTGGATCAACTGCTGATATTCAAGTTTGCTTGGTGGCACAGAAGATTTATAGGAGTACCTTTAGTGGAATGATTGGGTATTAGATGTGCGTTGTATATTCGGACGGTGGAGTGAGGGTCGGGTATGGTGATTCACGTGCTGTATGGATTTGGAGACTGGAAGTTCTCATAAACAGGTTAGGTCGTGGTTGTGGACTGCACATATCGGTCTTGTGTGGTAAGTATTGGAGGTTTGGAGACCTGAGTGGATCCTTTGGTGCTTGGTATGTTAGATTTTGGATGTGATAATGGGTATGAACTAGTTGTCTTAGTGTTGTGTTATCCCGGGCTGTTGCGCTAGGATTGCAACGTTGGCTATGCTGGGAATGCGACAGAGTGAGTGACGAGGTTCAACGAATTATGTTCCTAGTAGGGTGGTTTTATTTTTGAAGACCCAGCGGATGGCTGGGAAGGGTTGTCCTTCTTATTTGGCCTTCGTGGTGGATGGTAGTGCAGATACTCCTACCATTGATTCAGTTCCGGTGGTGAGGGATTTTTTGGATGTATTTCCTTCTACAGGGCATGTCACCGGATAGGGTTATTGATTTCGGTATTGATTTGGTGCCGGACACCGTATCGTATGGCACTGGCAGAGTTATAGGAATTGAAGGAGCAGCTTTAAGAACTCCTTGATAAGGGGTTCATTGTTAGGCCAATATGGATGTGTGCTCTAACTCGAGTTGGCTTGGTTGACTCCGAGTCGTATTGTTGAGGGATGTGTTGATTCAATTGTTATTAAGCTTATTGGTGATCTGGGAAGATCTATGAGTTACCTTTTCGTGTTGCGAGGTATTGGGATTTGTTGGTTATAGGCACATATGGTGCGGTTCTATTGGGGTCTCTCAGTGGAATTCGAGCGGGAAGAGTATTGGGTATTGCTCGGCGGATGGCGTAACAGTTGTGTCCTTTCGGGTTTGTGTAATGTTATGTCAATTGCTTTGCCATGGTTATGATGATTTGCTTGCGTACTAGACATCAAATTGCGTGTTGTTGTCGATTTGAGCATATTGATTGGAGGTTTTTCATGTGGACCAGTATTTGGATAGGGTCGCGCATTGCAACGAAGTTATGTGGAGGTATGACCCTTCGGGTTGGATTCGTGTGTTCTATTTCTATGACGTGTTATGGGTTCTCAACATTATGTTGTGGTGGTACTGGTGAGCTGTGATACAACTCTTTCATTTGAGTCGTTTTTCATGATTTGAGTACATTCGGATTGTGGCTTATTGGTGTGCGGATTGCACGAATTGTGGTTTTAGATGGTGTTGATGTGTCATGTCACTAGAGTAGCTGTATTGAATTAGATGAGACCGTTGGGATCTAGAATGAATACGAATGGATTCGATTTTTGTGTGTTGGAAGGATAATATCGATGTTCGGCTTAGAAATTTGCTATGGTCCTTACCAAAGGAGGAGTGGCTTCACGAATGGTTGATCTGAGAAATGGTTATGACTTTCTACGTGTTTCATTTATCATTGGCAGTATACGGAAGTGTTGAAATGAGGCTTTATTTGATAAGAGACTTATTATCGACATTCGGTTGTTTTGAGCAATTGCTGAGATTAGAAGTTATCGCTACGAGTATTTGAGTTATGTGGTATATCATGTAATGGCATCTGAGGTTGCAGATATGGTTTGTTACAGCTTGTTCGGGTTTATTCAGAGTATAGATGTGAGATTCTGATCGTGTGGATGATTTCAGAAGTGGGAATGTCGTTCTAAGGTTTTTGGGCTAGGTTAGATTGTGAAATTACAGTTACATTGTGTATCGGACCTATATGAGATAGGGTGACGTGGGATTACCCCCAGGTATGTGCATGGTAAGGTTACTCAGCGATTGATGGTTTTCAGAACAACTCTGGGCACGTTCGAGGACGAACGTATGTTTAAGTGGGGGAGGATGTAACGACCCGACTGGTCATTTTGAGATTTTGTACTTCGCTCGCCAGTTCTCGGGTATGACTAGCTCCGAGTGATGTATTATGACTTATGCAAATCATCGATTTTGGTTTTTAAGGTAATCATAATGGATTTGGAAGGACAGTTCTCAGTTTGAAGCTTAAAATTTGAAAGGTTTGACCAAGTTTTGACTTGTTAGTATATGATCTCGGATTTGAATTTTTATGATTTGGTTAACTCCTTTAGGTGATTTGAAACTTAGGAGCGTGATCGGAATGCATTTTGGAGCTTCGGAGTAGATTTATGTTTGAATTAGCGAAATTGGAATTTTGGTGTTTTCCGGTTGATAGGGGAGATTTTTATATAGAGGTCAGAATGGAATTCCGGAAGTTGCAGTAGGTTCGTTGTGTCAAATGTGACGTGTATGCAAAATTTCAGGTTATTCGGACGAGGTTTGGTAGATTGTTGATCAATAGAGAAATTCGAAAGATTCTTGGAACCTTAAGCTTGTATCCGAGGTTATTTGGTTGATTCGATGTTGTTTTGAGGTGTCTTGAAGATTGGCATAAGTTTTGATAGTGGTATATGACTTGTTCGTGCTGTTAGTTGAGTTCCCGGGGGCCTCGGTTTAATTTCGGGTGGTTAATGGGTGATTTTGAGTTGGGTTTGGCACCTGAAGTTTTCTGTTGCTATCATAACCACACCTGAGGCTAGGGGACCGCAGGTGTGGACTCGCAGAGCGGATTATTGAGCCGCTGAAGCGACCAGGAGAGGGGCAGACTGGGACCGCAAAAGCGAGGTCCTGGTCGCACCTGCGATTTGCGGAGGTGCAGATTTCTTTGCGCAGATGCGACCTTGGAGTTTTAAGTGAATTTCGCAGGTGCGCACTTGGGACCACAAGTGCGGGTCCACAGGTGTGACCATTTAACCGCAGGTGCGGTTTTGCTAGATCAGAAACTATAAATTCCACCCTTCGCGATTTTTGGCCATTTTTCTCAATATTTCATTCGGGAAGAAGCTTTTAGGAGCATTTTTCAAGAGAGATTTTTAGAGGGATTCATTGAGGTAAGGTCCTTGGTTCATAAGCTCGTTATTATGGTGATTTTTTATCGTTGTTAGCATGAAACTTTAAGGGAAAAATCAGTGGTGAATTGGGGGTTAGGGCTTGGTAATTAAAGAGCTTTGAGTGGTGATTTGAGGGGCCATTTGAGGTCCGATTTTGGTACTTTTTGTATGAATGAACTCGTGGTGGAATAAGGATTTTATTGATGTGATTTTTATCAAATTCTGAGACGTGGGCCCGGGGGTCGGGTTTGGCCAATTTCAGGATTTTTGATGTAAATTGGTTATTTTCGAGTGGGCTTTGTTCCCTTAGCATATTTTGATGGTATAAATCTATATTTGGTTAGATTTGGAGCATTTGGAGACCGAGTCGAGAGGCAAGGGCATCGCGGGCTAGAGTTTGGACCGGATTGATGTAAGTAATGATTGTAAATGCTTGTCGTGAGGGTATGAAACCCCGAATTTCACATCGTTGTGCTACTTTGAGGTGGCGCACATGCTAGATGATGGTATACTCATTGTTTGAGGTGGCGCACATGCTAGACACATGTCTTGCCCGAGGGGCTGTTTACGTTTTGTATCATTTATACTCACTGTTTTATCACTCGTTTGAAACTATTGAAAGTTGTTTTAAAGGATTTTTACTGAAACCGAGCTTGATTTACGAAGTAAATGATTTGTGTACTGCTTTGGAAATGATCTACATTTGTTGTAGTGTTATGCCATGGCTTACGTGTTTTCTTACTACTAAGCTTTCATTTACTTTTATAACTTACCGAGTTGGCGTATTCACATTAATCCCTGCACCTTGTGTGCAGATCTAGGTATTTCTGAACTCGATAGCGGGTGTTGATTGCTTAGTGGTAGAGTCATCGGAGTTAGCAAGGTAGCTGCCCGACATTCGCAACACTGCTTTTCATTTAGACTTACATTTTGAGAAATCTAATTAATTAAAGGCTTAAAATGATTGTTATTGATTAAATGGTTAATTCGGGAGTTGTGTCGGCTTGCCTAGTTTCACGATAAGCGCCATCACGACCGGATCGGTTTTAAGGTCGTGACAAGTTGGTATCAGAGCCTAGGTTACATATGTCTCACGAGTCATGAGCAGGTTTAGTAGAGTCTCGCGGATCGGTACGGAGATATCTGTACTTATCCTTGGGAGGTTGTAGAGTCTTTAAGAAAAACTTCACATTCCTGAATTCTTATCGTGCGTCCTTGATTCAGCTTGAAATATAACTCTTTGAATTCCTTCTACGCATTCGTATGCGCGCATGAGCACTCAGTATCAGATATGCATTGATGGCTTGTGATTCCCTAATCGAGGGGCAAGGTGTGATCCCTGTGTGTTGATATTGGGCCAGTCTGGAGGACTTGAGGCCTGGTTTTGCCTGTAGCTTAAGCCCTGATCTATTGATTGCATGATCACGTGTTTCTGGATTTATATGTTTGATAATGTTCCGAATAAGGGAAGTGATGACTGGATAGCTATGTGATGAGTATGATGTGACTGTGAGATTTGAACGAGATAAGAAGGCTCTTCTTGGCGGTAGTAAGAACTATCGGTGCTTGATTTGCATCGTGATTTGATGTATGGCCGGAGTTGTAGGCGTGTTGAAAGACCTTTTCATGTTGCCTAGTTGGGAAGTAAAGTTGATTTCACGTTGTGATATGAGTTCAAACTCAGGAAGATTAAGTGATTGCGTAATGTTTATGATGGTAGAAGGGTATAAAGAGATATTAGTTTGAGGCGAAGCAGGTGGGTTATCTCCTGCGGAGTGTTCTGAAGTTTGTGTGATCCTTATGTTGTTGTTGGAAGATCTCCTTTACCAGTGAAATATATGTGTTGCAATTTAAATTTGGGGTCACTTAAGAGAGTGGGTTTGAGTGTTACGTGGGTGAACGCGAGATTTGCAGAGGATTTGAAGTACTAGATGGTCTGTGTTGCACGAGCTTATGAAGGATTGAGTTTAATCTTACTATGGTATTATGGCAGTAATAGAGTATATGCATTATGAGTTATTGTGTGTTTGATATACGGCCTTGATCCAAGTGGGGGAGTCTGCTATTGATTAGTTAATTGCACGGTTATATGCTATGTTTGTTCCAGTTTGAGGCATAGTGGTGAATCAGTTATGGCTTACGGAGGTTGAGACCGAAGATGGCTCGAGCAAAGGAAATTTTAATAAAGGTTATGATATGCTTTATGGGTGTATGAGAATTATGGAATGACTTGAGTTGTTATTGGTAAAGGGTGTATGGTGCGTAGAACAGGAAGTTGCTTGGTTGCATTAGGGTGAGGTTACATTCTGCGGTGTCGGAATGCTAATGGAACACAGGTTGTCCGGTTCGTTTGATCGATCTAATTGCAGTTTGAGTAGAGTGGACGACTCTCGAGAATGGTTCAAGTGGGTTCAAGATTTTACATGTAATATTTGGAGATTTTCAAGTTGTATAATTGGCTAGAAACCGAGGTTTGCATTGGAGGGTATCAAGACTCGTAGTATTTCTATATCATGATGGGATTCTATATATCAGTATCAAGAAGGTGGAGGTAATGGCTTTAGGTTCGCAGGAAGTCACTTCAGGGTAGGTATTTTGAATGTGGTGCGTTTGGGAATATTTAAGAGAGTATCCAGTGACTTATGAGCCTTAGACGGTATAGTTTTATGCTTGGGTTTCATGTGGTGTGTTTGGGTTGAGGATCGTGGTATTATAGCGAGGAGAAGTATCAAGTTGAAAGTAAATCAGACGGAACTGGGATAAATGGGATAGCCTGGTAGTAGGTCGGATCGGCATGGTATGGATATGACTAGTTCTTTGGGTGCTTCTGAGGTAATAAGTTTCTACTGGTGTCTCGCGGCAATGCTCTTAGGTTTTAGTAGCCTGCGTAGCTTGGTTGAGTTAGAAGGATTCAGTACTGATGGTTTAGTTTTGTGCAAATGGAATTCGTAGAGTTCTTGATGGTTCCTACCACGGTTAGAGATGTATATTTTGTACGAGCGTGGGGAGAATGGGATGTATAGTGATTTTCTTCTGGACGGGATCAATGGAAAGTTCTTGGCTAGTGAGAACGTAGTTGCTTGTGGCTCGGAAGGGATATGAAGTTCTCATGTTTATCCTAGGATGATATGATATATGCGGTGTGTTGTGTATGATTGAGATTTGCATGTGTAAGGTCACAATTCAGTTCTAAAAGGAAGGCCATGAAATTTTTTAGCAGCATGGGCAGCTTTAGATGATTAGGAAAATAATATTACTAATTGGTGTGGCTTGATGATGGTATACATTTCTGAAAAAGGCAATGTGTTTGAGTTGATGATACTTCATTAGTATTGCAGCACTCTCTTATTGGATCGACTGCTGATATTTGAGTTTGCTTGGTGGCACAAAAGAATTGTAGGAGTACCTCTCGTGGAATAATTGGGTATTAGAGGTGCATTGTATATTCGGACGGTGGAGTGGTGGTCGGGTATGGTGATTCGTGTACTGTATGGATTTGGAGATTGGGAGTTCTCATAAACAGGTTAGGTCGTGGTTGTGGACCGCGCATATCTGTCTTATGTGGTAACTATTGGAGGTTTGGAGACCTGAGTGGATCCTTTGTTGCTTGGTATGTTAGATTTTGGATGTGATAATGGGTATAGGCTGGTTGTCTCAGTGTTGTGTTATTTTGGGCTATTGCGCTAGAACGACGACGTTGGCTATGCCAGGAATGCCATAGAGTGAGTGGCGAGGTTCGACGGATTATGTTTCCAGTAGGGTGATTTTATTTTTGAAGACCCATCAGATGGTTGGGAAGGGTTGTCCTTCTTATTTGGCCTTCGTGGTGGATGGAAGTGCATAGACTCCTACCATTGATTCAGTTCCGGTGGTGAGGGATTTTCGGGATGTGTTTCCTGTTGCCGGGCATGTCGTCGTATAGGGTTGTTGATTTCGGCATTGATTTAGTGCCGGGCATTGTATCGTATGGCACCAGCGGAGTTATAGGAATTGAAGGAGCAGCTTCAAGAACTCCTTAATAAGGGGTTCATTGGTAGGCAAATATGGATGTGTGCTCTGACTCGAGTTGGCTTGGTTGACTCCGAGTCGTATTTTTGAGGGATATGTTGATTCGATTGTTATTGAGCTTATTGGTGATCTGTGGAGATCTATGAGTTACCATTCCGTATTGTGAGGCGTTGGGATTTGTTGGTTATAGGAACATGTGGTCCGGTTCTATTGGGGTCTCTTAGTGGAATTTGAGCGGGAAGAGTATTGGGTATTGCTCGGCGGATGACATATCGGCTGTGTCCTTTCGGGTTTGTGTAATGTTATGTCAGTTACTTCATCGTAGTTATGATGATTTTCTTGGGTACTAGACATCAAATTGCGCGTGGTTGTCAATTTGAGCATAGCGCATGTGGACCAGTATTTGGATAGGGTCGCGCATTGTAGTGAAGTTATGTGGAGGTATGACCCTTTGGGTTGGATTCGTGTGTTCTATTTCTACGACGTATGATGGGTTCTCAACATTGTGTTGTTGTGGTACTAGTGAGCTGCGGTACAACTCTTTCATTTGAGTCATTTTTCATGATTTGAGTACGTTCAGATTGTAGCTTATTGGTGTGCGAATTGCACGAGTTGTGGCTTTAGATGGTATTGATGTGCCATGTCATCAGAGTAGCTGTGTTGGATTAAATGAGATCGTTGGGATCTAGAATGAATACGAACGAATTCGATTTCTGCGTGTTGAAAGGATAATATCGATGTTAGGCTTAGAAATTTACTATGGTCCTTGCCAAAGGAGGAGTGGCTTCACGAATGGTTGGTCTGAGAAATGGTTATGACTTTCTACGTGTTTCATTTATCATTGGCAGTATACGGAAGTGTTGGAATGAGGCTTTATTTGATAAGAGACTTATTATCGACATTTAGTTATTTTGAGCAACTGCTATAATTAGAAGTTATCGCTACGAGTGTTTGAGTTATGTGGTATATCATGTAATGGCATCTAAGGTTGCAGATATGGTTCGTTACAACTTGTTCGGGTTTATTCAGAGTATAGATATGAGATTCTGATCTTGTGGATGATTTCAGAAGTGGGAATGTGGTTATAAGGTTTATGGGCTAGGTTGGATTGTGAAATTACAGTTACATTGTGTATCAGACCTATATGAGATAGGGTGATGTGGGATCACCCTCGGGTATGTGCATGGTAAGGTTACTCAGGGATTGATGGTTTTCGGAACAACTCTGGGCACGTTCGAGGACGAACGTATGTTTAAGTGGGGGGAGGATGTAACAACTCGACTGGTCGTTTTGAACTTTTGTACTTCGCTCGCCAGTTCTCGGGCATGACTAGCCCCGTGTAATGTATTATGACTTATGCAAATCGTCGATTTTGGTTTTCAGGGTAATCGAAATGGATTTGGAAGTACAGTTCTCAGTTTGAAGCTTAAAATTTGTAAGGTTGGACCAAGTTTTGACTTGTTAGTATATGATCTCGGATTTGAATTTTTATGATTTGGTTAGCTCCGTTAGGTGATATGAAACTTAGAAGCATGATGAATGCGTTTTGGAGGTCCGAAGTAGATTTAAGCTTGAATTAGCGAAATTGGAATTTCGGTATTTTCTGGTTGATTGGGGAGATTTTGATGTAAAGGTCGGAATGGAATTCCGGAAGTTGTAGTAGGTTCGTTGTGTCAAATGTGATGTGTGTGCAAAATTTCAGGTCATTCGGACGAGGTTTGGTAGACTTGTTGATCAAAAGCGACATTCGAAAGATTCTTGGAACCTTAGGCTTAAATCCGATGTTATTTGGTTGATTCGATGTTGTTTTGAGGTGTCTTGAAGATTGACATAAGTTTGGATAGTGGTATATGACTTATTCGTGCTGTTGGTTGAGGTCTCGGGGCCTCGAGATGATTTCGGGTGGTTAACGGGTGATTTTGAGTTGGGTTTAGCAACTGAAGTTTTCTGTTGCTGTCATAACCGCACCTGCGGCTAGGGGACCGCAGGTGCGGACTAACAGAAATGGATTTTGGAGCCGCAGAAGCGGCCTGGAGAGGGGCAGGCTAGGACCGCAGAAGCGAGGTCCTGGTCGCACCTGTGATTTGTGCAGGTCCGGATTTCTTTACGCAGATGCAGCCTTGGAGTTTTAAGTGAATTTCATAGGTGCACACCTGGGAATGCAGGTGCGACCATTTAACCGCAGGTGCGGTTTTGTTGGGTCAGAAACTATAAATTCGACCCTTCGCCCTTTTTGGTCATTTTTCTCAATATTTCATTCGGGAAGAAGCTTTTAGGAGCAATTTCAAGGGAGATTTTCAGAGGGATTCATTGAGGTAAGGTCCTTGGTTCCTAAGCTCGTTATTATGGTTATTTTTATCGTTGTTAGCATGAAACTTTAAGGGAAAAATCAGTGGTGAATTGGGGGTTAGGGCTTGGTAATTGGAGAGCTTTGGTGGTGATTTGAGGGGCCATTTGAGGTCCGATTTTGGTACTTTTTGTATGAATGAACTCGTGGCGGAATAAGGATTCTATTGATATGATTTTTATCAAATTCTGAAACGTGGGCCCGGGGGTCGGGTTTGGCCAATTTCAGGATTTTTGATGTAAATTAGTTATTTTCGAGTGGGCTTTGTTCCCTTAGCATATTTTGATAGTATAAATCTATATTTGGTTAGATTTGGAGCATTTGGAGACTGAGTCGAGAGGCAAAGGCATCGTGGGCTAGAGTTTGGACCGGATTGAGGTAAGTAATGATTGTAAATGTTTGTCCTGAGGGTATAAAACCCCGGATTTTACATCGTTGTGCTACTTTGAGGTGGCGCACACGCTAGATGATGAGCGTGGGGTCGTGTACCATTGGGAATTGTGATTTAGTCCATCCTGTATGACTGTTAAGTCGCGTATTTGATTGAAAACTGTTTGATATCATTGTGTTTTAGAAATTATTACCATGTTTTGGACTGAATGCCATATTTGGGCTTCATGCCAACTGTTTTTGGACCCTTAGGGGATTTTTACCACTATTCCTCACTGTTTTGACTTCATATTTGTACTCAGTCATGCTGTATTCTATTGTTTTCATAACTCAGCCATATTTGTTCTGTTTTGATATTTTAAATGAGAGTTTGGGCTGAGCATCATATTTTACTGTTGCCTGAGTGGCTTGAGAGATTTCTGACTGAGTGAGGCCGAGGGCCTATGTTGTGAGGATATTGTAGGATCGGGCTACGCGTCGCAGCAGTGTTGTACTGATTCATGATTATGAGGCCGAGGGCTTGATTTGTTATGCCACGAGGTGGCTTGATATGAGGCCGAGAGCCTGTTTGATTATGCCACGAGATGGCTTGTTATTGCGCTTGGGCCGTAAGGGGCCCCTCCCGAAGTCTGTACACCCATAGTGAGCGTGGATACCCAGTGTGAGTGATATGATGTAGCTCGAGGGGTTGTGGTTGATTCTTATTATTACCTGAGGGGCTATTATTGATCCATGTTTGCCCGAGGGGCGGTTATTGATTCATGATATGCTCGAGGGGCCGATTACGAGTGATTGTGAGGTAGCCCGAGGGGCTGGTTCAGTTGATATTATGCTCGAGGGGCGGTTTATGACACATGTCTTGCCCGAGGGGCTGTTTACATTTTCTATCATTTAAACTCACTGTTTTATCACTCGTTTGAAACTATTGAAAGTTGTTTTAAAGGATTTTTACTGTAACTGAGCTTGATTTACGAAGTAAATGATTTGTGTACTACTTTGGAAATGATCTACATTATTTGTAGTGTTATGACGTGGCTTACGTGTTTTCTTACTGCTCAGCTTTCATTTACTTTTATTACTTACTGAGTTGGCGTACTCATATTACTCCCTGCACCTTATGTGCAGATCTAGGTATTTTTGAACCCGGTAGGGGGTGTTGATTACTCAGTGGCAGAGTCATCGGAGTTAGCAAGGTAGCTGCCCGACGTTCGTAGCACTGCTTTTCTCCCTCTTGTCTTCCTTAGATTGTATTTAGTACATTTTAGACTCTTCATTGTATTTAGACCTTAGTAGATGCTCGTGACTTATGACACCCCGATGTTGGGCTTGTGTATTTATTCTACACTGTTTATTTAGACTTATATTATGAGAAATCTGATTAATTAAAGGCTTAAAATGATTGTTATTGATTAAATGGTTAATTCGGGAGTTGTGTCGGCTGACCGAGTTTCATGATAGGTGCCATCACAATCAGGTCGATTTTAGGATCGTGACATGTTATTACTGAAGACATTGGTGGTATATAAAAAATGAAAAGTAAAAATAAAAGGAGAACGTGGGTGTTGAGGTTGATGCGAGGGGAAGGGTGGAAAAACAAGTGGCTGGATTTGATTCACCCATTGGTTATGGATTACATGATGAGACATGTGCAATGGTGGCATGGAGTGAAGAGATTAGTGATAATAAGGAGACTATGAATGAAAGTATTAGGATAGAATCACATGAGATAAGTGATGGTTCTGGTGACAGAAGTGCAACAGATGGGTTTGTTAGGTTAAGGAAACGGTTTCATGAACCAGTTCCTTCTTTTGCTAAAAATAGACAAGCGCCCCATCTTGGTATGCTGCAAGAGGTGTCAGACAGTTACAATCCAAAAAACAAGAGCAAAGTTAAAAGGACTCTAGGAAAGGGCATGGGTTGCACTAAGAGAAAGGCTGCTCCTTCTATCCCTATAGCAACTCCTCCCACAAGAGGAAGAACTACAAGGAGCCAAAAGTAGCAGAATAAGGCCAATGTAAAAAAGCCTTAGCTGAGAGTGCTAAAAAAAGTCACTTGAAAAAAGGGGGCTGGTAAGCCAAGCGGAGTAGTCCAGATTGAGGAGAAAAACCTGGTTCTTGAAGATGAATATAAGGATGTGGAAGTACCCACACCTAGTGACAAAAAGATAAAGACATCTCAAAATAATTCTTGACAAACAGAGGCTAAGGCTGAGGGCTCAGTTGTGTATAAAAGAACTAGGTCTACCAAAAGGAGCAAGGAGGCTCAAATAGTGGAAGAAAATGGCTAAGGATGCTAAGATTGAAAGGCTGAAGAAATGATTGGCTGAAGTAGAGGCTGATAGAGACTCTCTCAAGTGTGAGCTTGCAAAGTAAACGAGAATAATGATAGTGTTCTTCAAGAGTTGAAACTGCTTCAAGCCAAGAACCAAGAATCTAGCCCTTCCTAGTTTTAAACCCTTTCTAAGCCTAGTTTGTAACAAGTAACCCAAGTGGGATGTTTTTTTTTGTTTTTTGCTCATGGTTCTATATTTTTATTTCTTCTTATGCTTTGTGGTAGGATCCTATCAATCAATGAAATTCACTGGTTTTGCTCTAATTATTTGTTGATATTTCTTAGATGGCTAATATTCTTAGATTGATAAAGAGAAAATTGAATCCATGATTGCATTTGAAGTAACCCCAATGGCCATGAGTGATATCTACTATAATCTGGTTACTTAACTTAATTATGCAACTTTTCGATGATGCCAAAAGGGGGAAGATAAGGTGTGTTTTTGCTTTGGACTGTGATATTTATAACCTAATGAACCTGCTCCTTGATGATTTGTGATTTTAAATGAAAAGGGTTTTAACATTGTGTTGATGTTGAGCTGAGTTGAAACAGGTTCCATGCTTATGAAAAACACTGAGTTTGTCATCATCAAAATGGGGAATTTGTTGACCTGAGTGGTTTTGGTTTTGATGATTGATAAAGAAACACATGCATGAACCAGGTCCATGGACAGTGCACACAGGTGACAGACAAAATTAAGCAAAAGGCATGCATGTGAAAGGGATAAGTATAAGTGGTTATATTTGATATTCCCTGAATGAAAATGTTGCATATTTGATTGGAGTAGGTCTCCTTACTTGAAGAGAATTCTATCCAAGATAAGGGAAGAGTTAGAAGTTGAAGTTGATTAGTGGAAGAGTAAAACATTAGAACTCTAGTTAATCTTTATTTACTAACTCTAAATATATCAGTTGTGTTCTCTTTTACAGGTGATGCACACATACTGAAGTTAAGCACGAATTGAGAGCAAAATAGCAAGGCATTTTGTGAGCAATTCCTGTGAGATTTAAGAGTGCGATCCTAAAGCTACACGAATTAGATTGAAAAACCAATTCCATAAAGAGTTTTATGTGTCTTTATTTATTTCTAGTTAAAAGTGTAATAGGCGTTTTGAGTTGTACCTTTCAGCTTTCATAGAAGCAAATTGTACTAGGTACCTGAGTTGTATTATTCAAGTTAGATTTAACTTGACAAAGTCGCAACAGCCTGTGGCGTGTTGCTATAAGGGTTAAAGTTAATCCTTAGGTTTACAAGAGGTTGTAAACTCGAGTTGTATTGTTCAAGTTAGAGTTAACTTGAAGCAGTGGCAACAGCTTGTGGCTGGTTTCTATAAGGGTTAGAGTTAATCCTTAGGTTTGCAAGAGTTTGTAAACTTTGTTGTTGGCTCAGAGTTGTAGTGAAGTGTTTGGAGAAAATCCTACTGGGTAGTAGGTCGTAATTTTTTCACCTTTTGAGCTGGGTGTTTTCCACGTAAAAATTCTTGTGTTCTTTACTTTCTGCATTTGTTATTCCGCAATAATAGTATAAGGAATGCATAGAAGAACCATGTCCTTCTATAATCTGTGCATGCGAAAAATTGGACACCACACAAATCACCCCCTTCTTGTGTGGTATTGAAGTATAAAACACCAATTGGAATCAGAGCGGGTTATCCTTGAAGAGGCTAATACCTTAGGAAAAGATAAACATGAGTACACTACCTGGAAACTATAAAAAGCAATCCACCACTATTCAATGATCACTATTGTGTAAAAATACCAGTCTTGTGTGGTATTGAAGTATAAAACATTACCAAACAATCTAACAGTAGTCCCTGACTCCCTGTAGTCAGTCATGTTGTACCAGTAACAGCTTGTATGGATAGTTATAGCATATTGTTTCATAAAATAACGTATTGTATTGTATTATATTGTACTGTACTTTATTAATGAATATAATATTTGGATAGATTGTACTATCATTTACCACACCAAATTGGCCATTACATAAAGTGACTGTTAGCTTATATGAGTCCACCAAACTGTAGAGCACCTGATCCTTTATGAGTTTCTACTGAGAATACCTATGAAGCAGTAAGTAAAAGAGACAAGGGAATTTTACGTGGAAATATCCCACACAAGGGGACAAAAACCACGACCTACACTTGTAGGCTTTCAACTTCACTAAATTGTAATCTCACTATTACAAGCCACTTTGTAATAACTCTATTACAAAGGATTCAACTCAACTAACTTGTGGTACTCTCACCACAAGCCACTTTGTGACTCTCTAGTTACAAAGACTTTAAACTTATGACTAATCCTAGTCACAACATAAACTCAGAAAGTTTACGGATTTTGGGTTTCCTAAAACATAGCTTCTAAGAAAGTAAGATAGGAGTTACAATAAAGAACAAATAACAAGATTACAACTCAACTATGGATACATATAGTCTTATTGTGAAACTGATCCTTTAATGGAGTTGTCTTCTTGTTCTTGACACACCAATGACTTCAATGCCGGATGAACACTTTGATGTTTGAGAGAATGTCACTAAATGCACAAGTGAGTAAATGTGACTTGCACCAGGTTGTTATACTACAAAAGACATCACAATGGTGATGTCAAATCTTGGTATACGCTTCTTTCCAATGAGAAGTGACTGCTGCACTGTCTGTTGCACTGTTGCGTGTACAGTTGCGGACAGTCACTTTCTGTAGTTGTATTCCAGCTGTATAGTTGACTTATACTTCTGTTAGAGAACCCTAAGGGACCAGGTCCCTGTTGTGTTCTGTGTTCTTCCTTGTGGTTGTTCACTTACTTGCTGGAGATCAGACTGAACATTGTTCATTTCAAATGTGCACTAGGTGGGTCAGGTTCTTTATCTGGTTCATGACAATAAGTTTGTTAGATCATCAAAACATAAAAAGCATAAGGTAAGGACATTGAAAACCCATCAATTTTCCCCTTTTTGATGATGGCAAACTTAAGTAGTGATAGTATCTGTTTAGAGAAGAAATAACTAGATGAGGTACCAGAAACTACACAAGTTCCCCCCGACCGTTTTGCTTTTGATTCCCCCTTAATCGGATCCCTTATATTTGCAGCAAGTTTCTACACAAGTTCCCCCTAACTCCAAGTTACCCTTGACTCCCCTAACCTTTTCCCCCCTTTTGGCATCATTAAAAAGATACACAAGCAGGCAATCAGCCTAAAGAAGTTTAACATAGCCAATTTATGCCACATATGTGCACACAACATGACAGAAAAGAGAAGCCAGAGGAAAACAACATTGTACATGCAAAAAGAGGAGTTGTTTCATTAATATTAACAATGTACTGAGCAAAACAGGAGCAGTAGTGGTGAAATCTAGCATGCCTATCACAAAAAGACAAACAAAAGGAAAATAACAGCCACAAAACATTAGAGCAAAAGATAGCTGGCCACTGAGAGAATCCTAGGGGGCACTAGAAGAAGGAGGCTTGGAAGAGGAGGCAACAATGGTTTTGATAACCAAGTCCAGTCAGGCATTTGCAGACAGTTGTTTTTCAAGTAGTTTTGCGCGAAGCTTATCATTTTCCTTTGTCAGGCGGGCAACTTCTTCATTAATAAAATTAGGTCTTTTAACTGCTTGACTTAGCTGAGTTTCTAGTATGGCATTTTGAGCCCTCAACTTTCTGATCTCTTTAGAAGCAGCATTTTGAGCATTGATCAGCTGAGAAATGGTTGATGCTTACACCAACTCTTTCTACGCACTCACATTCTTCTAGAGTGGTTTTAGAGAAGGTTTGCTTGCGTGTCCCCACTCTGGGATTACCTAGGGGACCTTGTAAAATCTGAACACTTGAGTGAGAAGAAAACCATATGGTAGCCCATGATTCCCACCTTTAAAGTTTGCCACCTTTTGCATATGATCTATCATGATTGCTGGCAGATTGATTAGGACAAACTCATCAAGCGCCTCCATTAAGACCATATCCGATTTTGTAGCAATGAACCGTCTCTCAGAACGAGGTAAGAGCACCTTATTGACCAGTTCAAAAAGAAGCTGATACTCAAGAAGTAATACCTTCTTATGTACCTGTTCCCCCTGCTGAACGGCTTGCTCTTTCATGATAGCTCTCCTAAAGTTGACACCACAGATACCTTTGACTGAGAACATTCCTTCACATGAAATTTTGAGAACCTTTCCCAATGTTGAAGCGTCGAGTAAAATGTCTACTCCATTTACTAGCGCACAAATGTGATCCCCCTCAACAGTGAAGAGAGATGCATAGAAATTTTGTACCGCATCTTCGTATACCAGAGGTATGCTCCCCTGAAACAAGTGCTCCCATTGCTGAAATTCCACTATCTCCAGAATTTGTCTCATACCGGCCATCTCTGAAATTGCTGGGTCAAATGTACGACCCCACAAAACTTTCTGAGTTCTTAATCTCTTCTGCCAAAGACCACTATCACTGGGCATGGTCCTCAGAAGACCAGGTTCCCTTATAGTTTCCCTTTTTTCGTTTGCTAGATCTTTCAACAGACTTGCCTTTCCAACTTACTATCCCCACAGTAACATCTTCAGACATGGATTGCTCAACTAGACTCTTCTTAGACTTGCTGCTGCCCTTCATGGATGCACCATTTGGTTTTTCAATAGTTTTGTCGGAAGCTTCATCCACAAACTTTTGAGCTTTTATATATAGTTTCACTAAGGAACCATGTTCCTTTGGAGTATTTTTGTCAATCCCACTTACTGGAACACTCTTGTTAGTAACAAATTCCCCTTGATTCATCAACCTCTTTTTCCTTGTCTTGACACTCCTCCTAATTTTCTGCAATGTAGTCTCAAAGCTTGGAGGAGGATTCTAAGAGCTTAGGATGATCAGGAGGTGCAGGAGTGGGTTTGCTTGGAAGAGAATTAGGTCCTTCAGCAGGTTTTTCTAGGAACGTCTCATGAGCCAAAGATTTGAGGAGTACTATGGTTCTTACATCGCCTAGGAATGGCGTTTCTTCCCCCTGATACTCAGACAAGAGATATGCATCTTCATTTATCAGACTCTTAGTAGCGATAGCCATGATGTTATGCGCTGCTTCCTTTTCTGGTGACTCTGTGAGAGTTACTAAGTCCAAAATGGAGGTGTTTAGATACTAATCATGATCATCCTTAGAGACCTCTGACACTTGAGAGGTAAAACCTCCTGAGTGTTCCTTGATGAAATCAGAGGAATGATGAGACATAGGGTTTTCAATACATGGAAGGGAAACATAGTTTTTCAGAAAAGGAAAGACTATAGGAAAAGAGGAGGAACCAGATGTGGATACAGTAGTATTGGAAGGAGTGGAATAGTGAATTTCTGGGGATGATTTTAAGGATGATAAGGAGGTAGGAGTGGTATTAATGGTGGGAGAAGGAAGCGATCATTCGATTGCCATTATAGGAGTATTTGGTAGGTAGGTAGAGAGAGAGAGAGAGAGAGAGAGAGAGAGAGATGAAGAGGGAATAACAGATATACAGAAGATATGAAGGTTCATGACTTGCTATGTGGGAGAAAGAAAGTTTTATTGGAAAAAGGACTAATGATGAGAAGAGAGAGTAACATGTTTTGAATAGTTCTAAAACGGCAGCAGGTTTGTGGGAAAACGTTATCGTGCAGAGGGGATGAAGGGATTTGAAAGACAAGACATGATATGCAGACTTTGAAAAGTCAGATGATGTGGCAGTTGAGTTAATTTTGTTAATATTTTTTGAGAAGGCATGCAGATCAAGCACATTACTACTAACCCGTGGTACAAGAACCTGATGCCCGAACATACTTTTTGAAAAAGATTTTAGTAGCTTTTCTTTCGCATTTCATAACTGTAACTTTAGCTTCTATGATCGTCATGCGTGTTTACCTGCAACAGTATCGATGTAGTTAGGATTTGCCAGAAAACACTTTAGCTAATTTTACTTGAAGGTGTTTTTCATAGACAACTAATGGAGAATCAGGTTCTCCATTAGATTTCAATAACCCCAGCTTCACCTTGTTTCTTCCAAAATATTCCCTCCTCAAGGCTTTTGTGAAGATATCTGGAACTTAGTCTTCTGCGCCGCAAGACTTTCCACAGATCAACCTTTTCTCGACATTGACCCTTAGAAGATAATGTTTCACCTCAATGTGCTTGGTCCTCTTGTTTTGAACTGGATAGAGAAGGTATACCATTAGAAAATACCCCAAAATCTTCCAGTTTCTGCTTAATTCATAGGGTTTGAGCACATCAAGATGTTGTCGCTACACATTCTGCTTCAGTTGTTGACGAAGCCATTGAGTTTTGCTTCCTTGTGCCCCAAGAGATGAGACATGATCATGGAAAGTGAGCCATTCTAGAAGTGTTTTTCCTATCCACAAGATAACCTGCATAGTTAACATCAGCATACCCAATAAGGTTAAAACTGTCGCCTGAGGGGAAATACAGGACCAGGTCCTGTGTTCCCTTAAGGTATCTCAAACTTCTTTTGGCAGACTTCAAGTAAAATTCCTTGGGACTTGATTTTGGATTCTATTTTTGAGTGGAAATACAGAAGGGACTAGGGAGTTTATTTTTTGATTCTCGTCTAACTCCAGAATGAAGGGGAGTGATTATGTTATTAGGAAGATGTGAGCTTTTGTGTTTCCAGTTTGGAATTGACGTTTGATTGGTAGAGGAACTTGGTAGGTTAATTGGATTTTCCTACACTCCTTGTTCTGTTATTTGTGGAGTGCCTTGCACTGCATCTCCATTCTTTCTTCAGCTTCAGTGGTAGCAATTGAAGTACCGAGTTCCTTGTGAGAAGTGGACGAGAACGTTGCATTGTCTTTCACCTGTCTCCTTCATCTTACTCATCATATCAGCCTTCCCATTTGAAACCTCAGATATTTACTAAGGACCAGAGATGGTTCATTATATTGATCATCATTGTTTCCTCCTTTGTTAGAGGAAGGTGTCTCGTTGAATAGCACATGAACACTTCTTTCCACCCAGTATGCCCTTTTGTTGTAGACTTTGTGGCCTTTGATTTGTGGGGAGTATCCTAGAAGGATTCCTTCATCGCCTTTTGCATTAAATTTCCCAAGTCGGTCCTTCCCGTTGTTGAGAACATGGCATTTTCATTCAAAAGGTTCTTAGATGAGTTGTCTTTGGTTTTCTTCCATTTGGCATCTCATAGTGGGTTTTGTTCAGGAGGGACCTGATCATACACCTATTCACCAAGTAGCAAGCAGTATTTATTGCTTTTGCCCAGAAATTATTTGGCAATTCCATTGTCAATAAGCATTGTCCATGCCATGTCTTCTAGAGTTCTGTTCTTTCTTTCAGCAACACCATTTTGCTATGGAATCCTTGGTGCTGAGAAGTTGTGTGTGATTCCATTTTTGTTATAAGCTCATCAAATTTGGTGTTGTCAAATTTTGTCCCCTGATCAGATCTGATACATACTACCTTCAATTTTATCTTCACTTGGATTTTCTTGACAAAGGCCATAAATACCTCGAAAGTCTTATCCTTTGTTCTAAGAACTAGTGTCCGAATGAATCTTGAATTTGGTAGACCACGAACCAGGTCCTTCTGAATTAATTTACTCAGAAGTGAGAAGCTTGCATGCCCCAATATTCCATGCCAAAGTTCTGCATCATCATCAACTGACATAAAGCATCTCATATCACCATCTTGTAGAGATTCAAAGTCAGCAACGTAGATGTTCTTGTTTCTTTTGGACACTAAGACCATTTTGCCAGTAACCAGATTGGTAACTGTGAACACTTTTGATAAAAACTCTATTTTGTTCCCTTTATCACAGATTTGAGAGACACTTCAGGAGACTGTACTTCAGGCCATCTACATAGTACACGTTCTCAATTGAGTGTCAAGGAAATTTTCCAACTTTTCCACCACTGAGAATGTACCCCCTCCTTTTTCAAGGGATACATTCCTTTCATGCAGGGCTTTCAGTGAGAAAAAATCCATTGTGCTTCCAGTCACATGCTTTGAGCATCCACTGTCCATGGTTTATGCAGTCTGTTTCCTCTCATTGTTCCTTGCACATGCAAATTATGGGTTAGATTTAGGAACCCAAGCTAGTTTGGGTCCCTTATTATGATAAAATGGATGGATAATGGCTTTTCTAGTCCATCCAGGCAACATTCGTTTCTTGTAAGCGGTACCTAGTCCCTTGTTAGTAGTCACTTTGTCAGTAAACACTTTGTTTTTTTGAACAGATTGAACCCTGGACTGACAATTTTCTTTGAAGTGCCCATTGCTCCCACAGTGGGTACACAGCTGATGATAGGCTATAATTACATATTTTAATCGATTATTACATTCTAATTTAGTGCACTTTAGTTGAGTTTGCGCTTTAATCGCTAATGTTTTGCACTAATTATGTGTTTTATGCCTTGTAGGTGTGATTCCGAGCTATATAGATGTTATGTAATGAATTTAAGTGATTTGAAGCTTTAAAGTCTGAGTAACAGCTCAAGGAATTAAGCCGGGATCGTGTTCGGGGGTCAAATTTGATAGTTGAGAACAAACGAAGACTCGATGAGGCATATTGCGCACTGTCTAGTAAAATGCACATAATGTTTTACTCAGAACTCCAATTTGGTTTCACAATATATGGTTAGAAAGATAACTCAAAGGGCTATAACTTTCATGTTTTACGTTTTTCCAAATTCTAATCTAAACAGGATGAAATACCGCGGTTTTACTTGAGGGTTGCTCGCAGACAATTGAAGAATCAGAGGCCATGTTTGGTCGCGGTTTGACCGCGACCGCAGTAGAACCGCGGCAGGAGGTGGAAATTTCAGGGACTAAAGTGTAAAACACGGAATTTTTAGCCCTAAACCTTGTTTTAAACACTAGACTTCGCCAAAGAGAGGCATGCATTGATTTTTAGAGTTTCTTAGCAAGAAAAAACCATTGTGAGAGATCACCCAAAAACATCTTTCTTCTTTTCTTTGATTTTTATTGCTAGATTATGATGAATATTATCTTATCTTATTTACCCATAGTTATGAGTAGCTAAATCTTTTGTCTAAGGTTTTGATGGAACCTATTGGGGGATGAACTTCTGGTTTATGTGAATACAAATTGCTAGTTTCAATCTTTATTTATTCAACTATGTTCTTATTGTAGTTAATTGACAGGATCCTCGATTAGCTGTGCCTATTTAGTGTGCATAACTCGGGAGAGAGTGCATATTTAGGTTATTGTTGAATAACACCACTCCTAAAGTATAAGAGGAATCTATAATTGCGGGTTTAAAGGCGGGATTAGGGATAACGAAGCCTTGGGTGCAATCTTAAGTGAACTGTGTTAATTAAAGCTAGCTAGTGTATCTTGGGAGAGTGCAATAGTATATTACTGTGATTAATCGGGAGAGATTTACGGTAAGAAAAGTGTTCATAATTGATAGAGGTGTGTTGGTAAATTTGTATGAAGCATAAACAGAAGGGATTCCATCAATAGGGGAAATCTTTACCTTAGCTTTTTCTCATCATTGTTTACAACCTTAGCATTTTAGTTTACAGCTGTTTAATTTACTTGCAATTTTAGTTACTATAGAAACCATCAACTTGTGATTCAAACAATTGGGAAGCTGGTTCTGAAGAGTTTAGTGGTTCTAAAGATAGTGATTGATAGGTTAACTCTCTGTGGATTCGACCCTGGGCAGAATATTCGGGTTATATTTGCAACGTCCGCATTGTCCTTTTTATAAGGCATAGTTGGGCGTGATCAACAGCTAGTTATCAGGAACAATGACGTACTTGCTGAGAGGGTTGTAAGGAGTTTTCTCCCTTTGGAACCCGATTCCCTGCCTGTTTCCATTATTGTTCAGATACATGGCAGTGACAGCATCTGAGGACCAGGTCCACTTCAGAGATTTCTCAAGATCAATTTTTACTTTCTCCAATTTAGCTTGAAGTTGCCAATTTTTCTCAAGTTCACCACATAGACTAGTTTTCACATCATTTAATTCCTTTTCAAGCTTGATGTGTGTCTCACTAGCTATTTCCTTCCCTTTCTTAAGACTCACGGTCTTATGTTCTCTATTGAGTCCCTCAATGGTTTCCTCTAGGTTAGTGATTATCACTAGAAAATCATCCCTTTTTTGCTCAGTAGCTACAATTTTTTCTTCTAGAGTGTGTTTCTCATTCCTAAGACCTTCTATTGTTTCCTTCAAGTCAACAACCACTACCATCAGGTCATCTCTCTCATTTTCTACACTAGTTATTTTTTCATTTAGAGCTTCCTTTTCTTTTTCAAGATTAGTTATGGTCTCATTTAGGTCAACTACACAGACCACTAGATCATCTCTAGATTGTTCAGCTTCTCCTAGTTCTATGGTCAAGATCTCCTTATCATTATCAAGGCTATAATAAGCATCAGTTAGAACATTTGCTAATGATCTTAACTTCTTAGAAGAGTAGGATTTCAGATTTCTCTGAACATCCCTGAAATTTACCTCATCATCTTCATCTTCTTCGTCATTATCAGAATGAGCCATCAGCGTGAACAGTGAATCATACTTCATTGCTTCAGTTTCCACTGCCATCATGGAGCTGTTTTCTGCATCTGGTTCCCTTTCTGATTCACTGGAGGAGTCTCCCCAAGCAACAAGAGCCTGCTTCATAATATTGTCAGCTGCACTTTTTCGATTGAATCGTTTGTCTGGAACCAGGTTCCTCTTTGCTGCTTTGTCAGGATTTTGTTTGTATTGCTCTTGTTTCACGAGTGGACAGTCTTTGATGAAATGCCTTGGTTTTTCGCACCTGTGACAGAGATCGTTGTTCCTTGCCTTACTTGAATTGCCCCTCTTTGGTATACCACCATTTCTTCGAACCATCTTTTGAAATCTTTTAGTAAGATAGGCCATATCACTATCTTCTTCACTTGAGTCACTGCTTTCAACCTTGAGTACCAGGTTCTTTTCCTTCTTTGGCTCTCTCCTTTTACTATCTTTCTTTCTTTTCATCTCGTATGTCTTCAGATTACCAATCAGCTCATCCATGGTTAGAGTTTGTAGATCTTTAGCTTCAGTGATGACATTTACCTTACTTTCCCAAGAGCCAGGTAGAACACTGAGGATTTTCCTTACAAGCTTGTTTCTAGGAATAACATCTCCAAGTGAATCAAGTTCATTTATGATGGATGCGAATCTGGTGTGCATATCATGTATAGACTCATCATCCTTCATCCTAAAGAGCTCATACTCTGTGGTGAGTATGTCAATCTTGGACTAATTAACCTGAGTAGTTCATTCGTGTGCGGTTTGCAAAGCTTCCCATATTTCTTTGACAGTATCACAAGCTGAGACTCTGTTGTACTCATCGGGTCTTATCCCACACACCAAGATTTTCTTAGCGCGATAGTTCTTTTCTTTGACTTTTCTATAAGTATCACTGTACTCTTTTATGTCTTTTAGCACCATTGGTCCAGTTTCTTCAAGCTTTTTCATAGGAACATGTGGACCATCACAGATAATGTCCCATAATTCTGAATCTTCGGCCATTATAAAATCATGCATGTGAGTCTTCCACCAGCCATAGTGCTGACAATTGAATCTAGGAGGTCTGTAGGTTGATTGTCCTTCCTCAAAGTTGGGTGGAGCGGCCATTGAGATCCTTTCTAGGTGTTAACCTTTTAGAAAGAACCTGCTCTGATGCCAATTGTTAGCTTATATGAGTCCACCAAACTGTAGAGTACCTGATCCTTTATGAGTTTCTACTGAGAATACCTATGAAGCAGTGAGTAAAAGAGACAATGGATTTTTACGTGGAAAAATCCCACACAAGGGGACAAAAACCACGACCTACACTTGTAGGCTTTCAACTTCACTAACATGTAATCTTGCTATTACAAGCAACTTTGTAATAACTCTATTACAAAGGATTCAACTCAACTAACTTGTGGTACTCTCACCACAAGCCACTATGTGACTCTCTAGTTACAAAGACTTTAAAATTATGACTAATCCTAGTCACAACATAAACTCAGAAAGTTTACGGATTTTAGGTTTCCTAAAACATAGCTTCTAAGAAAGAAAGATAGGAGTTACAATGAAGAATAAATAACAAGATTACAACTCAACTACGGATACACATAGACTCATTGTGAAACTGATCCTTTAGTGGAGTTGTCTTCTTGTTCTTGACACACCAGTGACTTCAATGCCGGATGAATACTTTGATGCTTGAGGGAATGTCACTAAATGCACAAGTGAGTATATGTGCCTTGCACCAGGTTTGACTGCTGCACTGTCTACTGCACTGTTGCGTGTACAGTTGCGGACAGTCACTTTCTGCAGTTGCGTTCCAGCTGTGTAATTGACTTGTACTTCTGTTAGAGAACCCTTAGGGACTAGGTCCCTGCTGTGTTCTGTGTTCTTCCTTGTGGTTGTTCACTTACTTGCTGGAGATCAGACTGAACATTGTTCATTTAAAATGTGCACTAGGTGGGTCAGGTTCTTTATCTGGTTCTTGACAATAAATTTGTTAGATCATCAAAATATAAGAAGCATAAGGCAAGGACATTGAAAGCCCATCAGTGACACTTTTCGTCATTACGTAACGACAAAAATAACGATACGATATAGCAAAATTTAAATAACAATCAAAATAAATATTTTATTTAAAAATAACAATATGATACAATACAATAAGTAACAACCATTCAAACAAACGGTAAAAGCTTACTCACATTCGATATTAATTATATTAATTTACCATAGTTAAGTCATAATTTAAGGTGAGAACATATATTATTAACAATGGTTTAGCAATAATGATCAAATCATGTGTCATGTATTTATTAAATTGATGTAAAAATCACCAATACACTTTTTAGCTGTTATACCTTGGTGCCCCCTAGAATACGTAACGAGCTGTAAGGTAGAGAGACTAGCTAGGAGTAGTAGGAAAGGAACAAAATCAAATGCTTTTAGAAAACAATACCATAGATTAGTGTAATTTAGACCAAACAATTCAAGAAAAAAAAAATTCTTTTATTCGTTGGGATCTTCAAATATAGCATTCTTAACAACTTTTTATTAATTGGTTGGTAGGTGCATTCGCATACAGACAAACACATTAACGACCCCAGGAGACAAATTGCTGGTCTCAGAACAATTGTATGTAAACTGTTTGACGGCGAAAATATATTAAAGTATAAATTTGATTAAATAATTGAGTGTTTGAAAATTCGTAAATATAAAATAAATATTATCAGCGGAATATGGTCTTAACAATTTGAAATTCTCATACAAAGAGTTTACTATAAATTGGACGAAAGAATCAACTTTTATTTAAAACATTTAACTATTGTAATTGATTCGTTCATTATCACGTATCAGTACATCTTCACTTATTACGTATACAACAACAATAACTGTAATTTTACTAGTAGGTTTGAGGAGGGTAGAGCGTACGCAATCTTACCCTACCTTGTGCAAATAAAAAGATTATTTCCGATAAACCCTCGGCTCCAAGCAAGCATACATCTTAATTAACTTATTAGGTATAGCATATAATTTACTTCGCTTTTAGGAATCTAAAATTATTTACAGAGAGTTGCATGCATTATATGTCAATCTTTAACTTGACGGTGTAGTCACAGGTTAAATCTGCATACAATAAAAAAATTATGTATACGGAATTCATCGCCAATCTATAGCTAAATAGTTGTGGCTAACAGAATCTTTTGATAATTCGTATTACATAGTATTAGTATAAAATTTATTCGTCGCTAATTCTTATTTTTCTATTATAGTGAATTTGTGCATATTTTACTAGTATAATACTTGGAACGAGATGTAAAATTTGAATTCTTTTTTTTTTGGGGTCAAAAGGGATATTATATTAGTACTAGTTAAACGGGTGGGGTTACATTTGGGACGTTATTGGGGTACCTTATGGAACCCATTGTTGCAATGTTTTGCATGATTGTACTTAAGGTAGAACCCACAAAAGATCTAGTAAATTCAGTTCCTAGGATGTCTGCTCAAAATACATCATTGGCAAACATCGGAGGAACTGATAGAGACAAAGACTTGTTCAAAAAAAACTTTCTTTTGTTGCTTCCTTTGCTAGCGCATCAGCTACTCTGTTCTGCTCCCAGTAGATGTGCCTCACCACCACGCTGCCCATCCTTTTGATGATTGATCTGCATTCACAAATTAGTGGGTCAAAAATCAGATTTTCATTTAATAGCATATTTATTGTTTCTGTTGAATCAGTGTCTATTTCCAGCGGAACTAGGTTGTTTAGTTCTGCTAGTTGTAAACCCCGGATAAGGGCCTGAATTTCTGCCCTTATGATTGTTGTTTGAGGTATGTTGTCCATGTAGCTCAATATCCAGTCTCCAGTGTGGTTTCTGAATATCCCCCTGATCCTCATATTACTGGATTTCCCTTTGCTGCTCCATTAGTGTTCAGTTTAAATGAGCCTCTGGATGGGGGTACCCATCTTAGCATAATCTGATGTGTTACCATTGTTGAGTTGTTATTTGTAAGGAATAGGGTAAATTTCTTAAATGACACTTGGATCCCTAACCAGCCAGTAATCAAGTAAATGATAGAAGGCCCCTTAACCCAAAATGACCTCCAAGTCATGGTTGAATCAATTCATAATATGGGCATTTGGGATACTTCAACTTTGTCCATCACCATCCCCCCAGGTGTCCTGAACCTCCTCAATTCTGTGTTCATTCCCAGTATCACCACTAAGGAGGACAACCTAATATGGGACTTGACTGCCAATTGCCAGTTCTCCAATAGCTCTGCTTACTCCTTCATAAGCAGGAATATAACAGACCTCCCTCCTGGGAAAGAAGCACCCTTCAAATGGATCTGGAAGCTTCAAACCCCCAACAAAATCAAGCACTTTCTCTGGCTCCTAACCCATAGAAGACTCCCAACTAGGAGCTTTCTCCACTCTATTGGAATCAACTGTCCCCCTAAATGCCACTATTGTAGCAATGATCAGGAAGACATTGACCACATTTTCTTCCAATGTCCCAATGCTGCCGATTTCTGGAATGATATCTTATCAAAATCCTCAGGTTCTACCTCGTCCCAACCAGTCTTCAATAGCCACCTGTAGCAATCATCTTGGCAAACTCTCAGAGCTGTGAAGTACAACAATTGCCTTTGTTGGGACAACCTTATCCCCTTCTGCCTTTGGCACATTTGGTTGACAAGAAACAACAATGTTTTCAATAACAAAAAAGAATACATTAATGTGCTTCCCAAAATATCATATCGAGCTAGCTAGATAGGACCAGTATGAATATGTTGCGAATCAAACGCGAATTGCCACACCTAATTCAATTGTCGTTTTGCGCCTTATCTTCTCGAAATGGAAGGAATAATACGTTAATTAAGATCATTATGAAAATGAGATTGTCTCACCCTTTTTGATTTCGTTGGCCGCAATAAAGGGAATAACTTTTGCCAACTGGCCAAGCCACTCACTTTCAAACCATCTGGACCACTGCTTTAATTTCTCAATAATAATAATAAAATTTGGATATTACTTCGTTCCCTTGTTGAATCTCATACGAATATGTGAATATGAACAAATACACTAACATGAAACTAGCAACTCGACACCAATATAATTTTGACACAAAGATAGGGAGATAAAATAACAAATGGATACTATGATACAAACAAATATTAACTTTTGTGCTTTAAGTAAATCTCATGAAGTGACATTTAAGTTATTTACAGAAAATTAAATTACTTCCATGGATAATCCTACATAAACAAAAAAGCCAACTCATCAATGCGTATTCCTTTTGGAAATGGAGCAATAAAACCCAACTCATGAGTCATGACTAACGCAACTTATACTACTTTTCAAAGTTGTGTTGCGGATGTAGTTAAAATTCCAGGACAGCTCCAATGTGGTGTACAACAAGTAGTGGAATGTTTAGGTCGTTTGGCAGTTTGAGTGGAAAAGGTTGCTTGGCTATACTGTTTGTACCTTTTTTTCATACTTTGCTTTAATTTTCAGTGAATACAGTTTCTGAAAATTTGCCTAGGAGCACTTTCTAGAAAACGTTTTAGGAAAATCGAGAAATCTTCAAGAAAATAACAGTCAATTACACTCAACTATCCTGCAAAAATTCTTCAAAATATTTTCTCAAAAATTATCCGAGAAACACGAGAAAACTCCAATTGCGGTGAGTCAATTTTCTAGGTTCATGATCATGATGGTCAGTGCATAAGGTCAATTAATTACGCATGTTTTAGAACTGACACATTTACATCTGAAAGAAAACATAATTTGTGAGAAAATGAATCGCATAACAAGACTTCGTTTAGCACTTTCATCACGCCATGGGCTGTTGGCGTACGAGACTTATAGAGTTATAGTCCTGTTCTAAACCACACTTAGTGATTACAAGTAGTAATAACGTATATAAAGAATGGAAAAAACACTATATATCAGGATATCAGATCTAAGTATAAATACTTGTTTATTCTAATGCGAGTATAAATGAATTACAGTGTAATAACACAATTAGCACAGACTTTGGCGCTGCCTAATCAAGAGATATTTGTAAGAGTGCACATTTATGTGATATAAAAAAATGTTATTTTCTGTAGTTAGCAAGTTAAAGAAGCGACAGGACATTTCACTTTGACTAATCTCTTCAAATAAGTAAGTTTCTTGGCAAGCATCAAACATACATGTCTGTTATGGCGTCCCTAGGAGAATGCAAGTAGTTTCCTCGTTATGGATCTCAGTAGTCATCACTTTGTACTAGAACTTCTCTTGACCGTAAGATCAAAACGAAACAAAAAAAACCCATAGAATAAATTATTCAAGTCCGTTCCTGTTCTACTCATTTTATGGAAAACTACCATTCAAACAACAAAAAGTCAAAGTAATCAAAAAGGAGATCACGACTTTTCTTTGGTTCTACAAGAAGAAGTCACAAGTATAGCGCCTCGACAATATGGGCAATCCCCACAACTCCGTACCCAGGGTTCCAAGCAGCAAGGGTGAAACCTATGCCCACATGGTAAATATATTAACTTGTCTCCTTCAAGGAAAGCATCTAGACATATGCTACATTCAAGCACCGCCGTGGCATGTGTTTCTTCATCTCCCTTGTCTGAGTTGCTGAAAACCCCAATATGCAGTAACTCCACGGCTTCTTGACTCAAACCAGGGGGTCTCTTGTTTTTTTCTCTCCACAGAGAATCCGTGCCGGGGGCTGTGCCAGCAAGCCACTGCCTAGAAATATCTGTTTCCCAATCACCAGCATCGGCAAGTCTGAAATCATCCTCAAATGTGACGTTGTTGCGATGGGTGCTTGTTGGGCCCCTGTTACTTCGCCTAGCAGAAGCCAATATCAACATTCAATCAACTAGACCATATGCAATACCTTTAAAGTTCCACTTAAACTGACAGTGAACATTACGATATTTTAAAGAAGCAGTGAACTAAAAGTTTCCTTGGTTCAACATAGAAGTTCTATATGATACATAGGATGCAAGGACCAGGTTTAGCCAACATGGCACATCCTAAAACAGACAGGTTGACTGACCAACTTTGAATGATATCAAGTGCCAAAATGCTCATGCCAAACGGAAAGGAGGATATGCTTTCCACCTTAAATAAATTTTCCAAAACTTAACCCTTATCATGAGTACCACCAAAGCAAATTACGAACACTTGTGATAAATCATGCCAACAAGAAAACCAGTATGGAGTCAAAAGCCAAAACTGTAGATCGTAAGATCTGCCGGTGAATTCACATCCTAAAACATGTCCTTTAACCTTTACAAACAAGGAGAGACAGAGACTAGGAAGGGTCGGTAAAATCAGCTAAGACTTCTTAATAAGCACTAAGTCCGTTCACTACAGGAAACTTTCATCTCCAGTCTTTGTATTCTGACACTAGCTCATTTTCAATATCCTAATGACCCAAGAAAATTGATTTTAGGAATCAAATGAGAACCCAAGTGTCATCAAGACCCAAGCAAATCCATGCCTGCTTTATAATGAGTTTATCCACGTGAAAACTTACTCTTACCAATCTCGGCATTTGTATTCTAAAAAATGGTTGAATTCTGAACATGCAGCATTAACTGCAATGGTTTAGCCCAGAAAAGCACATACTAGTGGGTATCATGGATTCTTACTTATCTAAAAACAAAGCTATCAGGCTTCATGGATTCAAAGCACCAACCTGTTTCCAGATATGGATACACCTCTCAACCTTTGCAGAAGCCTTTCCCTTGCAAGTAGTACAGCACCAGGGAGTCGCTCACTACCAGAGGTTCTCATCCCATCTCGTATCCTGTTACCATTTTCTGCATGAGTGATGTTTTCTGAAGCAGCCTGGCTACTCCCAGAGTCGAGCCAAATAGATTCACGCTCCTAAATTGTGAAAGACCATATTAATTAGCACCAATGTTTTAGGTCACCTTCAAGAATCAAAACCTATTAGTAAAACGAGGTGAAAAATATAGAAAGCTCACATCTAACCACATTTTTGCACCTCTAATCAGCAAGTACATTAAATTTAACATAAAGCACTAAAAATACCCGGTATCGCAAAACGCATAAAAGAGCAATGTAGTCAGGCACTAAAATCGTAACAACACGATGAATGAGCTAAAATAATCAATACATATAATACCATTTACCAAACGTATATAAAAGTGGATGAATGAATCATTGAAGAGGGCAACTTAAAGATGTTGCACATACGTAGACAAGTACCAAAAGCCAGCAATATTACAGGCATCACGGAACAAGCATCTTATAATCAGGCTAATCCAGTGTAAAATGGTGAATAATTACACTAAGCAACAGCTATTATTTCAGAATTTCAGCTAAGCAATACCCAGGCTTACACCTATATAAGCTGTCATATCAAATCTGCTGTACTCATCTGACGGGGGATTTATATCACTGCCACGCCAAATCGCACTAATACCTTAAAAGATGTTGCCATAAATTGCTGAGATTGATTGGAAAGAAAGCAAATGCCTCTTGTGAGAAGTAAATAGCAAAAGATGGAAGCAAGTAATCCATATAAGAGTTAGTTGGGATTAAAGCCTAGTTGTTACATTTACATCATATGCTATGTTTGCCAGGATTCATCAATGATAAGGCACGTATGATGCCAATTAAAAGTATATATTTTATTGCAATACAATCTTCAGCAGTCCTTCAGTCAAAGTAACTGCTTAGCCCCATCAGAAAATATCATATTACATGAGAAGGCGGTGACGCATTATATATTATCTACATTCAGTGCCGTTGAGGCGTATCTGGTTCATTTCCCCTTACCTTACTCTAACTAACCCAGGAAAAAAGTTAGAGTTAAAAACCGATAATAGGTAAAGGAAAAAGGAAAGGATCGCTGAAACAACATCTGGATTCAGCTATTTAGAAATTCTAATATTATTTAATATATGTATGTTGACCACTGTGACTCAAACTCTTGTCTTGCTGTACGCAATTTAGAAGCTCTGGTCGAATATACTATGCCAGCGCAACACAATAGATAAAGCAGCACCTAAATTTTTTATATTATAATTATACATATAATAAAAAAATCCAAACTCTTACAGAAGGAGCGAAACGTCTAGGGCGGTGAGGAGAGCGGTGCAGAGGTTCACAATCGCTCGCATCGAGGCGATCACGCCGGATATTATTGCCGCCTTGCTGGTGGTTGTGATGATGACGGCGGCGATTGTGAATGCTGTGGTGGTGAGAAATTCGACCCGGCAATGAATCGGACCCTAATTCGGGATCGGTTCGGCCGTAACGAGACCTCCTAGTGAAGAATAGCTCTGAAGCACTCGTCATGCAATTCGAAACACGCTTTGTTCTACACCTGCAATAAATGCTCTGAGAGAATGGTATTCTTACATAATTTTCGCAAAAAATCAGTATTTATAGAGAGCAATAGCAGATAGAATGGGAAATTTCGAAGAGAAGAAAAATCACATACCTTGGGAAGAAATGGGGAGGAAGAAGACAGAGAAAGTGATTGAAGAAATTGGACTGTAGTTCCTAGTAGCTCTACATAAGGACACACCTTTTTCGTGATGGGCAGTTACTAAATTCATAAGGATTATACTTTGAAAAAATAAATGGGCTTGGACTTGTTTAAGAGCATTGACAGGTTAAAATAGCATGGTATAGCCAGTTTTCGGATTAATCATTCAAAAATAGCCAGCATTTACTAAGTTAGTGAAAAATAGTCACTATTTTGCTGCAACAAAGATCGGTCCAGCATAATCTACTGGAGTTCGGTGCACCTATGTATGAACTTCCAGGACCGGTATACTTTGTTGGCTCCAGTACAATATACTGGAGACTGGAGCACCGGTGCTCCAAACTCCAGTATATTATGCTGGACCGGTATATTATACTGGAGTATTTTTCGGATTTTAAACAATGTTTTCGTTTAGATTTATCTTTACATGAAAAATGGCTAAATTTCGATTACCTTTGAAACTATGGCTATTTTTGAATGATCACTTGTAAATCTGACTATTTTTGAATTTCTCCCCATTGACAGCCACCATAAATGTCGAGTTATCGGTTTCTTTTCGGTAAAAATATCACGGGCTAGCCAGTTTTTTAACTGACAATTAAAAAAATACTCCATCCGTTCCAATTTATGTGAACTTGTTTGACTGGGCACTAAGTTTAAGAAAAAATGAAGACTTTTAGAATTAGTGGTCCTAAACAAGTCAAAATAGGCCCAGAGTATTTGTGTGGTTATAAATACTTTTCACTAAGAGTAGAATTGTAAGTTTAAGCTAAATTATTTTCAAATTTAGAAATGGGTCATTCTTTTTAGAACGGACCAAAAAGGAAATAGGTTCATACAAACTGGAATGGAGGGAGTAGCTAATATTTGTAAAATTATTGAAAAATAGTCACTATTTTGCTTAAACACAGAAAGTTCCAATATAATATGCTGGATTATGAAGCTCCTGCGTATAAACGTTCAGCATATTATGTTGGAATTCTAGCACACGGAAAGTTCCAGCATAATATACTGGATTATGGAGCTCGTGTGTATAAATAAACTTCCAGCATATTATGTTGGAACTCCAGCCCATTATGAAATTCCAGCATATTATGCTGGAAGCTCATATGTAAAAAAAAAAATCGAACTCCAACATATTATGCTGGAATATTTCCGTATTTTAAGGGTATTTTTGTTCAAATTTTATCATTACATGAAAACGTGACTAAATTTAGATTATTTTTAAAACTATGGCTATTTTTCAATTGTAAATCTGACTATTTCTTATTTTTCCCCTTCTTTTTCTTCTTCAGCCTATTTTTTTTCCTTTCAATTTTCTTTTAACAAAATAAATTTATAGGTACATATGATAGTATTAATAAAGTGAAAAGCATGGAACATTTGGTCATGGATTCATATTATATACCCCGGTAGTATAAATTGTACTCTAACTACCTTATAAGAACCCGATTATGTAAATAATTTCATACTGTCACGTTATAGAACTTACAAATTCATTATTAAATCCAAAAACCTCCTAAATATAACAAGCTAGTGGAACAAATGGAGACCGGAAGTAGTAGGCAGCTTAATTAAATGAACATGTATGGGGGTAATAAAGCAGAAATGCCAAAATAACAGAAAATGGAACAATTTGGCACTTGCTTATATATGCAGTTCGAGTCTCGCAAGTATGTCAAGCTAGTTAGCTGCAAACTTGTCGTGTGATCCAAAATTGACTGTTCAAATCAACATTTTATAAGACTAGGGTTTATCTCTATATTGCATAGATTAACAAATTAGATGGAACAATTGTGTAACAATATTTTAAAATCACCCGTACCCAAGGGTTGACATCCGGGATTTTGAAGCAATTAGAACTGAAATAATGCTATTGGGTACATAATCGGATGATATTCAGTTGTAGTTTGAGTTTTAAATCTCTTTTTAAGTCACCAAATGAAGGCGTCATATGATTATTTTGCCACAAAAATAAAATAAGAATACTGGGCCGATTTGGTTTATTATCAAAAATTCAGGATTTAGATGGAAATTGGAATCCGCCAGATTATGACACGTGTTACAATCTGATGCTAAATATTATATTAGTGAGATTAATATATGGGATAAGGAATTCTATAAAATATATGGCATATGTGTGAGGGCAGGACTTAGTCCATCTTTAAATGACGGGCGAATGTATATAATTCTTTTATAGTTTAGTGGCATATCTGGTCCTTCTCCGTAAATAAAATCATACGTAGTGATAAATTTTTTAGCCAAAAAAAATTTAGGTAGAAGAAATTTGCTCCTAATGTTGGCAATCGTAATGGTTAATTGTCAACGATGGAACATCATTAGGCATTATTATTGAAGAGACACCATTATGTCAATGACGAGATATCATGATCAAATCCATTGTAGTTTTTCACCTTTAATTTTGGCCGAATACATATGAAGAGATACTTAAAGTTGACACCAAATTTTACTTAGACACCTCAACCCGGGCTTGTTCTTATTGATCACTGGAACTCCATATAAAATATGCCTATTAAACACAAATTTGATAATTCCAAACCAACACTAATATGTGAATCTCACTCTCTTTTAAAATAGAGACCAAACCAATAAAAAAATTACATGTCAGCAAAATTAAAATAGGCAATATTAAAAATAAATCTGATCCAAAATAGAAAGAGAAAAACAGAGCTGATGGCCGAGAATACTATCACCGGCAGAATCATCTATCAACCAACTTTAGCTTCAACACATCTAAAATGAAAGCTTTTATGCATTCAAATCTTGATGAATGACATCCCATGGCAGGTTGTCATTAACTTGTCTGTTAATCCTTCATTTGCTTCGATTCCTCTTCCAAAAAAAAAAGCCTTTTACCTAGATTAAAATGTGGTTGTGGTGGTGGGCGCCTAGATCTGATAAAGGGGAGGAAATAGCAATGATAATGGTCAGGTTTGATAAAGAAAAAGGCAGTGATGATAGTTATCCGACTTGAAGAAGGAGGAGGCGGTGGTGGTGATGATGTGGTAGCAATGCCGAATCTGAAGACGAAAAAGATAGTTGCGATGTTGGTGGTCAGATTTGAAGGAGAAGGAGGTGATGATGGTGGTGGCAATGGTCGAATCTAAAGGAGCAAGAAGAGTCGGTGATTAAGGTGGTCGCCGGCCAGAACTGAAAAAAGAAAGTAAGTGGTGGAGATGGCCAGAGAAGAAGAAATAAGTTTGAAAATTGTTTAGAAAAAGGTAACTGCCGGAGATTACTTTTCCGGCCAAAAACTATGCATTTGCCGGTGAACAATATACAAGATTAGCTTTTCACGCGCCTATATCGGGTGAAATTCACTTTATGGGCCAACTCAGCAAAAAGTGTTTAATTGGAACAAAGTTCATCTAATGTACGTGCTTATGAGGAACACCTCTAAGTTTAAGTGACTAAATGAAAAATCGTGCCAACTTTAAGTGTCTTAGTATGTAATCAGCCTTTAATTTTCCATGATTATGTTCTCAACTCATGTGGTACTCCATGAATTCGCTAGTCCATGCGAGAGTACAGTAAACATAACATGAAGGCAAAATACATAAGTAGCCATCAGACCTATACCTAAAATTTATGTTATACACTTTTTGACAACAAATATCATATTACACACGCAACCTTTTAAAATTGTGTCTAGTACATACTACTTTTTTATTGACCAATTTTTCAGAATATGTGTAATGTCATGCACCAATAACATTGTGACACGTGCTAATAATTTTTTTAAAAAAAAACTTAAATTTCTCTTGACCAGCTTCTCTTTCCTCATGTCTTTCTCTTTCACAAGAAAATCAGAGGCACCACCATACTTCCATTCTTCTTTTTCTTTGAAGACCCACTTTCTTCATCATCTTTGTTCTTCTTTACCACTATTTCTTCTTACTCAAAAGCTTTATCACCATTTTTTGTTTTCTAGGTTTTGTTTGTTTTGTTTGCTATGGAAACACCATTTTTACCGATGGGTGTTGCCACTGTAATAGTGGTAGGAAAATGGAGGTCACCACAGTTTGCATTTTTTAACCAAACGAGACCAGATCTGAACGAAGAACCACCAACTTGCCGGAAAGATCTCAAAGCTCTACCCAGCCGGAGAAGATTGACCTTGTCGGCCATGATGTAACAGTGAAAGTAACAATCTGGAGGTCTCTGCGTTGCTTGAGGTCGTCGCTGGCGTTACGAGTTATGACCGAGATCTACTTAAAGGAGGTGAAAGGGGGAGAAGATGACCGATGGGAGGCGTGGCAGAGAAAAGGGAGATGTGGTTGTCGCCGGATTCCCAGGACGGCAAGGGCTCCAAATGGGGAAGAAGGGCCTGGACATTTTCTCTTATCTTCTAACTAATAATCTAAGAAAGTTAAGGAGAAAAAATAAGATTTAGACATGTGTGCTTATATAAGGATTTGAACAGATAATGTATAGGTTTCACGCGCTCAGGTTTTTTATTAAACACACGCGTGCCATGTGGCATAAGCAGTGTGTAGTAAACACAATTTTGAAAGATGGCGTGTGTAATATGATATTCGTCCTCAGAAAGTGTGTAATAGGGATTTGGAGTATAAGTTAGGTGGTTACTTATATATTTTGCCTAACATGAAAGCATGTCTCAGAATGAGAATATATAAAAATTCAATTCTCTTTGATAATTAAGTAAAGTAGAAGCATTATTTTAAAGTGATTGCAAAATACATAACATAAATGATTTAAATCGGGAGTAGGAAATAGGAAAAATAACGTTGTAGAAATTCATATACAATATACCATTGGCGGATCCGGGATTTTTGGTTCGTGTGGGTGCTTAACATTTTTTATATAAAATACTATCAATCATATTATATTGTATAAGTATACAAGTATTGAATATGACGTTGAAAAATCTAATAAGAAAACTGATAATTTTAATATTATGGACGCCGCAAAATATGATGGATAAGGCAACAAACGAGAAAAAAGATAGGCGTGTATTACCGCTCTAGAGGACCACTTTGTCTTCAAACGAACTTTGGAGTCCATTTTTTAGTAGATTTTCTGTTTCTTTATTTATAACAACAACAACCAAAAAATTCAGTGTAATCTCACAAATAGAGAACTCTCAATTTTTCTTTCTTTATTATAGTAAATTAAATAAAGTAGAATTTTTTTTTAAAAAAGAGTTAAAACAAAATTCAACAGAAAAAAAAATGAAAAAATAAGTAGTATTAGATCAAGATAGTGGTTAGTGAAATGGGGCAAAAGAAAGAAGTTTGACAATATACAAGGAAAATGCCTATTAAAAAGGACCTGTTAGAAGTGAAAATCTAACTCTCACTACCCACTTTCATAGCCCTCTAGGGTCTTAGCACCTTCTCTTGACCAAAGAACCCATCAAATGTTTTGTTACATGGGTGCTCGCTGATTTGTTATATTCATTTCGTTAAATTTTTAATATATTTACATACAATCTTTGTCAAAATCAATGGGTGCTTAAGCCCCAAATTCAATATGTAGATCCACCACTGTCGTATCCCGTATTAGAATATACAATATAATGCTCCGGTAGTCCGCTGCAATGTAGTATGGGAATGTAATAATCTGTATTTGTAAAATAGTTCTGGAGAATATAAAATAACGTATAAACAGAAATGAAAAACAGAAACAGAATTTTAATCCGAGCCCACTGAATTCACAGTGTTTCCTTAAGTAATTTAATCCCCTCCTAGTATCCAAGGTTATAGATTATTTCCTCCCAGGATAGAACGAATTACACACTGGTGTAGTGGTACTTCAAACTCTAGTGTTTCAGCGAACATAAAGTTCGATAGCAAATTACACTTACTGTTGTTTTGTTTGATGTTAAAAATATGCAGAAGAAGGAGGAGAAACTCAGAAAATCGTATGGAAATTCTGAGCAGAATAGACTTGTATTAATAACCAAAGTTGGGTTGAAATCTGAAGAGGTGCAACTCTTCAGAATGATTGTTTATGCAAAATGGCCACAACATAAATGTCATAACATAAATGGCTATTTACTCAACAATAAACAGGGAAAATAAAGAGGGAAAATTGAAGAGAGTAGTTAATTTTCAGTTACACAACTAAAAAACGGATTGAATTTAATGTTAATATTTATTTTAATATTAATATTGTGTTATTAAAACGAAAATTTAATAATATTTCTGTTAATATTTTACTATTAACAAATAAATTTGGTCCAAAAAATTAATCAATCAATCGATCATTTGATCAAATCCAAATCCAAATCAAAATCTGAATCTGAATCCGAATTCGAAGCCAAAGCCGAGCTGAGTGAGCGAGCGACGACGACGTGATGCTTGCCTTCTTCTCAACTCTTTAAGAGCTAGAAGAAGAGCAATTGCTTATATACCCATATAAAACCTCTTCCTCTTCCAATATTGGACAATATCCATTTGCCAAGGGGGGAAACTTAAAATTTCATTTCCCTCCATTTCCCATTCATCCTATTTTAAGTCTCATTATTCTTAAAATCCCCAACAATCCCCCACATGAATGAGGAATGGCTATATTAGAGAAATATGCATGGAAAAATTATGTGATTCGCAAGCAAGGATTAATTGCATCTAGATAAGTAGGTTTCCCTTTGAACTTTCCGTAGTGAACTTATGTCGGATATACTCGGTCAATCGGTAGATTTGATATCTTTGAACCGTCGAACTTTTGTGTATACCTAGACAACCGTAAGTCACACAACTAACCCTTAACCGTCTTTGGTTCTTATTATTGTGTTCGTTTCAGCCGTGAATACTGTCTGGTTTCATAAGTGCATAGAGAACTGGCCTTACAAAGTTCTCTTTGAAGCGACTAACACTTCACACTTACATAGGTGATTCCTAAATGTGTCATCCCGTAGATACACTATTTGATATACCCCATATCAAATTTAGAAATCATTAAAAAGCCTTAATATTTTATCATTGGTAATTGAACATTGTCTCATCACGAGAATGGACCAAAGGTTTAGTTGACAATGTTGAACCGTCATTAATGACTTTGTTTGATCTCCTTGAACCTAGATCTTGGGATCTCCAGTCTTCTAGGTAGAGTTACCGCCACTATGACTTGTTTCTCGGCCATAGTCCCATTCCCCTTGATGATTTCTTAACTACATCTCTAGTTAGGCCTTTTGTAAGTGGATCTGACACATTATCACTTGACTTTACATAGTCAATCGTGATAATTCCTCTAGAGAGTAATTGCCTAACGGTTTTATGTCTTTATCGTATATGACGAGATTTACCGTTATACATAATTCTCCCAGCTCTTCCAATTGCCGCTTGAACTATCACAATGTATGCATTTTTGTGCCAACGGTTTGGGCCAAAATGGAATGTCTTCCAAGAAATTTCGAAGCCATTTAGCTTCTTCACCGGCTTTATCTAAGCCTATGAACTCAGCCTTCATTGTAGAGTGGGCAATACAAGTTTGTTTGGACGACTTCCAAGATACCGCTCCTCCACCAATAGTGAATACATATCCACTTGTGGACTTCGAATCAGCTAAACCGTGATCCAATTTGCATCACAGTATCCCTCAACTACTGCACGATATTTACTATAGTGCAAAGCAAAGCCCTGGGTATGTTCTAAATATCCCAAACCTCGTTTCATTGCCATCCAATGAGATTGAACTGGATTGCTCGTGTATCAACTCAACCTACTTATAGCACAAGCTATATCTAGTTGTGTACAATTCATGATGTACATTAAGCATCCCAACACACGAGCATAATCCAATTGTGATATGCTTTGGCCTTTGTTCTTTGCTAATGCAAGATTCACATCAATTGGAGTCTTTGCAACTTTAAACCCTAAGTGCTTGAACTTTTCAAGTACTGTCTTAATATAATGAGATTGTGACAATGTCAGACCTTGAGGAGTCCTATGGATCTTAATTCCCAGAATTAAATCAGCAACTTTCAAGTCTTTCATAGCAAACTTGCTAGTTAGCATACGCTTAGTAGCATTTATGTTGGCAATGTCATTACTTATTATCAACATATCATCCACATATAAGAAAACAATGACTATGTGATTTGAACAGTTTTAATGTACACATATTTATCACATTCATTTATCTCAAACCCATTTGACAACATTGTTTGGTCAAATTTCGCATGTCATTGTTTGGGTGCTTGTTTTAGTCCGTAAAGGGACTTAACAAGTCTACATACCTTATTTTCTTTTCCTGGAACAACAAACCCTTCAGGTTGTCCATGTAGATTTCTTCCTCCAACTCTCAATTTAAGAATGCCATCTTAACATCCATTTGATGAATTTCAAGACCATAAACTGCAGCTAACACTATTAACGTTCATATGGATATAATTCTTGTAACTGGAGAGTATGTATCGAAATAGTCAAGACCTTCTAGTTGTCTATACCCTTTGACCACAAGTCTTGCCTTAAATTTGTCAATAGTGCCATCATTTATTATTTTTCTTTTAAAGATCCATTCAGAACCCAACGGTTTATTTCTAGGAGGAAGATCAACCAACTCCCATGTATAGTTGTTCAGTATGTATTCTATTTCACTATTGACTACCTCTTTCCAAAACAATGATTCCGAAGAAGACATAGCTTCTTTAAATGTTTGAGGCTCATTTTCCAATAAGAAAGTCACAAAATCTGGTCCAAATGAAGTAGATGTTCTTTGACGTTTACTATGTCCAAATACTTTCTTTTGTTTCTTTCCGAGGTCGTTTAGATCCTTCACCAATCGACTCACATTCCTTTTTATACGGATATATATTTTCAAAGAACTCAACATTATCTGATTCTATAACCGTATTATTATGAATGTCGGAATTTTCTGATTTATGAACCAGAAATCGATATGCTTTACTATTAGTCGCATATCCTATGAAAACACAATCAACGGTTTTCGGTCCTATTTTTACCCTTTTGGGTTAGGAACTTGCACTTTTGCCAAACACCCCCACACTTTAAAATAATTCAAGTTGGGCTTCCTTCCTTTCCATTTTCATATGGAATGGATTGTGTTTTGCTATGGGGCACTCGATTTAATATTTGATTAGCCGTAAGAACGACATCCCCCCACAAGTTCTGTGGCAAACCAGAACTTATCAACAATGAGTTCATCATCTCCTTTAATGTACGACTCTTTCTTTCCGCAATCCCATTGGATTAGGGTGTGTAAGGGCCGTTGTTTGATGAATAATTCCATATTCTAAACATGTTTCTTCAAAAGGAGATTCATATTCACCACCCCGATCACTTCTTATCATTTTGATTTTCTTGTTAAGTTGCATTTCAACTTCATTTTTTTTATTGCTTGAATGCGTCTATTCCTTCATCTTTACTATTAAGTAAGTAAATATAGCAATATCGAGTACTATCGTCAATAAAAGTTCTGAAATAATTCTTTCACCGCGAGATGGTATTGACTTCATGTCACAAATATCTGTGTGAATTAAGTCTAAAGGATTTGAATTCCTTTCAACTGACTTATAAGGATGTTTAACATACTTAGATTCCACACATACTTGACATTTTGATTTATCGCATTCAAACTTAGGCAATACTTCCAAATTAATCATTTTCCGCAAGGTTTTATAATTGACATGACCCAAACGTATATGCCATAATTCATTTGACTCAAGTAAGTAAGACGAAGCTGAAATTTTAGTATTATTTTCAACAACCATTACATTCAGCTTGAAAAGGCCCTCGGTGAGGTAACATTTTCCTACAAACATCTCGTTCTTATTTATTACAACCTTATCGGATACAAATACACATTTGAAACCATTCTTAACAAGAAGTCCAGCAGAGACTAAATTCTTCCTAATCTCGGGAATATGAAGGATGTTGTTCAAAGTCACCACTTTGCCTGAAGTCATTTTGAGAAATATCTTCCCACATCCTTCAATCTTGGCCTTTGCAGCATTTCCCATAGAAATCGTATCATCAAGTCCAATAGGAGCATAAGTAGCAAAAGCTTCTCTAACAGCACAAACATGGCGAGTGGCTCCAGAATCAATCCACCACTCTTTAGGATTGCCCACCAAGTTGCATTCGGAAAGCATGACACACAAGTCATCAACATCGTCATGATTTTCAACCATGTTTGCTTGAACCTTCTTCTTATCTTTCTTCAGAGCACGACACTCTGTAGATTTGTGTCCAGCTTTTCCACAGTTGTAGCAATTTCCACTGAATCGCGTTTTGCTTGGGTTGTATTTCGGTCCAGAAGCCTTCTTCCTCCTTTTGTTCTCTTCAACAATATTTGCTCCCATTATTATTGAGTTTCCACGACCTCTCTTGTCAGCAACTTCATTGTCCTCTACGATTTTCAATCGAATAATGAGATCTTCAAGGGACATCTCCTTGCGTTTGTGTTTCAAATAATTTTTGAAGTCCTTCCACAACGGAGGCAACTTCTCAATCATCGCTGCTACTTGGAATGCTTCATTGATGACAAGACCTTCAATGAAAATTCTGTTAGTAAACATAATAAAATTAATACTACCAACACTAGTATTAATTCTACTTATATCTTCTGTAAGGAGATCGTGAATAATCACTTATAATTCCTGGACTTGGGTAATAACAGACTTGCTATCTACCATTTTGTAGTCCAAAATTTTTGCAGCAACGAACTTCTTCAACCCGGCATCTTCAGTTTTGTATTTCTTTTCAAGCGTAATCCACAGTTCTTTTGACGTTTCCATGCCACTGTAGACGTTATACAAAGCATCCTCCAGCTCGCTTAAAATATAATTCTTGCACAAAAAATTTGAATACTTTCACGCCTCAATCACGAGAAAGCGTTCAGTCTCTAGAGTTTCATCGATAGCACATGAGCATCTTTCTTGATGAACTTCTAGAGACTTAGAGTAGTCAAGTAGAAGAACATCTTTTGTTGCCAGAGCTTGAAATCAATCCCGAAAATTTTTTGGGGTTTCTCCGCCGGTGTCAATGTTGCCGGTGTTGTTAGGCTCGTTGAGGCATTGGCAGTTACCATCGGAACAACTTGGTCTCTGTTGTCATTCGTCATTTCTGTAAAAGAATGACACAAACGTTAAAATCACGTAGATTTTAATCTCCAATAGAGTACAAAGCCACAAAGGTTTTACTCTCCAGAAATAGTGAGTGTAACACAAATACAGAAAATATGTTAAATTCTTTAAGCTTGTTCATAATCTGTATTTGTAAAATAATTCTGGAGAATATAAAATAACATATAAACAGAAATGAAAAACAAAAACAGAATTTTAATTCGAGCCTACTTAATTCACAGTGTTTCATTAAGGAATTTAATCCCCTCCTACTATCCAAGGTTATGGATTATTTCCTCCCAGGATAGAACGAATTACACACTGATGTAGTGGTACTTCAAACTCCAGTGTTTCAGCAAACACAAAGTTCGGTAGCATATCACACTTACTGTTATTTTGTTTGATGTTAAAAGTATGTAGAAGGAGGAGAAACTCAGTGTCACAACCCCAACCCCAGTCATGATGGCACCCAACACACTGCTAGGCAAGCCCGACCATTCAACAACATTATCCCAAATTCTTATTCAGATTATAGATAAATATCACAGAGAATTTACTAAGTCATTTCATTCAAGTGTATAATTAATAATAAAATCTGCGGAAGTTCAATTAAAATACCACACCATAGCCCAATAGAATCCGGTGTCACGAATATGAGCCTCTAATACAGAATATCCACCTATTACAAGCCTGTTTAGGAAAAATACAGAATAAAAGATAGAGATAGAGGGGAGAGATCAAGGCTGCGAACGCCATGCAGCTACCTCAATACTCCCGGATACTGCCAGCTCAGCTAAACAATTCCTCACTTAGCCTGTGGTGTACCTGGATCTGCACGCAAGGTGCAGGGAGTAATGTGAGTACTCCGACCCAGTGAGTAATAAACATAAATAAAGGCTGAGAATAAGAAATCATGGAAAAATACAAAGTAAACTATAACTGGCAGTTTAGAACAACAAATAGTGAAGCAACAAGTCAATTAAATCAGAGTACCAAATACTGAGACAGGTATAACAGATAAAAACAAATGCATGAGTGCAATGCAATGCATATGATGGTACACTCTATGCATGAGTGCAATGCAATGCATATGATGGTACTCTCTAGTACCCACTGCGGCGTGCAGCCCGAGCCATCCATTTTATTTATCATCGACGGCGCTCACTGGGGGTGTGTACAGACTCCGGAGGGGCTCCTACAGCCCAAGCGCAATATCAAGCCATCTCATGGCATTAAATCTAGGCCCTCGGCCTCATATCAATCTCAGTATAATCACCCAGGCTCTCGACCTCAATATCAATGTAATCAACCAGGCTTTCGGCCTCAATATCAATGTAATCAACCAGGCTCTCGGCCTCAATATCAATATAACACTGCTGCGGCGCACAGCCCGATCCATGCTCAGTCCAGAAATCATCATAAGCACCTTGGGCATTTGTAAAACAGTAGTTCTCAGCCCGAAATATCATTTAAGTTTTTAAATCTTAGAAAGATGGCTGAGTTTGCAAAACAATATTTAAAACCTTGGACTGAGGTCAAATGATATGCAAAATATGTGAAAGCAGTGATATCAATCCCTGAAGGATTCAAATAATTGGCAAAAAGCCCAAATATAACAATTAAATCCAAGTAAGGATGATTCTCAATTTAGTTCAAGTAGAAAACACGGTAAAAACATCTCTCGGGACAGACCAAGTCACAATCCCCAACGGTGCTCCACCCCATGTCCGTTATCCGGTGTAAGCACGTGATTTTTGCCCAATATGAGAATTAATCCTAAAAAAATTCAAAAATAAAATGATTTTTCTTTGGTGTGCAATTTTGTGATATTTTATGATATTTTTGAATAATTATTTGTATTTGTATGTGCATGTTTATTTGTTAAATTATTAAAAATACAAAAATATGTCGTATTTTGCATGTAGGATTTAATTCTACAATTGTTAGTAATTAAATGTGTCTTACAAAAATTAAAAATTACTAAAATAGGCATCGTTTGCATTTTTAGCATTTAATGTCCAAATATACAATTTTATGCTTAATTATTACTTAATTGTGCGTTAATTGTTATTGGGAGTTAATTTGCGCTTTTATAACTTAATTTAGTTCTTAATAATAATTTAAGTATTTTTATAATTTAGTTTTAGAGAAATAAAAGAAGAAAAGAGAGCGAAAATATAAAGAAAGTCGGAATTGGGCCTCTTCTTCAATTTCAAGCCACAGGCCCAAAAAATGGCCCAATCTTCCCAAACGACCCAGTCCAATTCGAACTGGGTCGACCCAGTCCATAACCCAACTCCCCCTCTTCATTTCATTTTTCATTTTTTACAAAACAAAAAACAAAACAACAAAAAAAAAAAAGAAAAAACCCTAAAAACAAGCTAAGTCATCCGCCCCCCCTCCTATCTTCTTCTTCTTCCTCAAGCTTCTCCAAGCTCCATCAATGGCTTCTTTCCTTCCCCTCACGCCACACACACTCACTCACAACACACGCGTACAGCTCCTTCACCATCATCTTCATCCTCACGTGAGGTAGATCCCAATAAAAGCCAACGAATAGCTCGTCGTCATTGCCGCTCCATCGCCATCGTTGCCATGGCAGCTCCATCGCGACCTGCTTCAGTTGCGTTGCTGCTGCCTTTATCGACCTCGTCCCAAGCTTCATCAACAACTTTATGACGAGCAGCTGCCCCCCCTCCCCCCCGACGTTGCTGCAGCTACTATTTCATCGTCCAAACGGACCCAGCTACTTCTTCTTCATGTTCGTCGTCGCTGTGTCGCCGCTGCTGCTGCCGCTGCATCGCCGCTGCTGCTGCTCCGTTTTTCTGCTGCTCACGTTTCAGCTTCTGCCCCATAGTCCATCGTCGCATCCAGCTGCTACGAGCAGCCATGGCTTCTCCAAATAATATTGATGCATCACGTGTCGCAGTTTGTTTCGGCTGCGTCCAGCTGCTGATTTTGGTTCATTTGTCCGTCGACCTGACCTACTGCTTCATGGAGTTTCTTCTTCCTCACTCGACGCACTGCTGCTGCTGCTCGTCGCAGCAGTTGCTTAGGCTTCACGTTGCTTCATCTTCTTCGAATCGTCAAAGTTCGAAGGTCTTTCGTTGAGTCGAAGCCCTGACACATTTGTTTACAATCGTTGCTCGTCGTTTCATTTCCGGTTAGTTGGGTTTTGAATCTCATTTATCGTCCATATTTTTGTTTGGTATTTTTCGGATCCAAAATCGATAAATGATTCAATTCTTGTTTGGTTTGTTCGTCGTTGAAATAATTTTCTAGTTTGTTCATATGTTAATTTTCAGATTTCAAATGGAAATTAATTAATTTGTTTTTCATATTTATTTCATGTTTGTTTTGTTGTTTAGGTAAATATTTGTTAGTTTGATGTTTGTTAGATTCAAATTGAAATTTAATTGATTATTTCTTCAATTTGTTTCATGTTGTTATATATTTTCCAGAAATTATTAATGTTGTTTGAGTCATTTAATCCGTCATGTTTGTTGTTTTAAAAAATAGATTCATTCATGTTCATACTTTGTTTGGTTGATCTTGAATCCGAAATTTGTATAGTTTGATTTCTTGTTTATCATTTATGATTATTTCTTGAATTTGTCTCATAATCTTGTTTAAGTTTAATATAGGAATTGTTGGTTGTAATGTTGTTAGAGTTAATTTTAAGTTCAATATGATTGAATTTAGAAATCTAAATATACTTGTTTGTTGTTGTTGTTGAATCCGAAAATAGGATTGATTGTTGCTAAAATATTGTTCAATCAAATTTTAGTTGTTCTTTGTTGTTCAATTTGTGTTCATGTGATTTGTTGTTGAAATGTTGAAGAAATCATGTTCATGTGATTTGTTGTTGAAATATTGAAGAAATCATGTTCATATGATTTGTTGTTTAAACATTGTTAGAAATTAATCATATTGTCTATATTTTGGTTAAGTTTGATTAATTGTTTGTTATAGCTGATGGGGTAGTTTGGTAATTTGTAGTACGTTCAGGGGTAAAATGGTAATTGCAATAAGGTCGGAGGGGTAGTCTGGTAATTGAACATTTTGTAATTCTTTATGTTAAGCATGAGGGACAAAATGAAATGGGGTAGGTTGTGATATAATTGTTTAATATAAAGGGGGGACAAGACAAAATTTAGTGGGGGGAATCTTGTATTTGTTTATGTTAGGCATGGGGGACAAAATATAATGGGGTGGTGTGATATGTTTATTTAATGTAATGGGGATGAGTGAGAAGATAATGGGTTTGATAGAGAAAAAGTATTGATTTTAATTGATTGAAAGATTTATGGGATGAGTTATATATAGGAAGTCTTGAAACAAGATTAAGGACAGACACACAGATAGAGAAATATAGAGAGGAATCTGAAAGAGAGATTAAGAAAAGAAGAAGAAAGAAAACAGAACTAAGAAAAATAAAAGAAGAAAGAATCTGGAACAGAAAAATAGAAGAGAAAGAAAGAAAATCTAAAACATTGCTTCTTGAATCTGTCCGGGTCTGTTGTTGATATTGCTTGGGTTAAATCTGAAATTTCCTAAAAATTCCTGCCACTATACGTCTGGGCTTCATGGGTCTTGTTGTTTGTTGTTGAAATCTGTTTGAAACATTGGTATATTCTGTTGGTTTAATTGCTGCTGCTACTGCTGAAATATTGTCTTTTTTACCCTCATTTCCAGGTATATATTTTAGACTCATGTTGTGGAAAGCTTCAACATTACCAGCTAAATGAAGTGTGGAATTATAATTATGTCTTTTACTCGTTTAAATCTATTAATTTAAATTTCAGTTTCGTTTCAGTTAGTTAACATGGTAGTATGCTTAACATGATCGCTACTAGTTAATCATTCCCTTTTGAAGTTCGTATAAACGTTGTAATAATGTCATCTATTTCAGAATTTCATTAAGTATAAGTTATGTTCGAATTGACAAGATAGGGAACGTGGCAGAAAGTTGGCCAATAGTTCGATCTTGTGATATTGTTAGCTAAGTAAAGAATAGTGTAGAAATATCAAAAAACTATGTTATTAGTCTATTTTGTCAAATATCCGATTTTGTTTAAGGTTAGATAATGTTAATTGTATTTCGTTCATATATGGCATAATAACAGGTTATGTGAATAGCCATGGTGGAAATGTGAATTAATATAATCTGTCCCGTTTATGATGTTGAAATATGATGAATGGTTCGGACGTACCACTACGTTGCATGTGATGCCATTTTATTGAGTCAATTTGTATAATAGTTCTCTTTCTCACCAACTTGATTTTATCCATCATTGTAAACAAATTAATCAAACAATCATAACTTTGGACTAAAAACAAGTATATGAAAAAGATATGGGATTTATGAGCACGAATTGCAATATTTTATGTCAAAGATATGTAGAAATAGAGTTCGCATTAAATATAACAATGAAAATTCATCAAAAACTATTAATTTGTTTATCAAATTAATTCTTTTCCCTGTTTTATATGCGATTCGATTTTGGATATACTAATGTTGCATCCACGATAAAAATGGTAGTTTTTAGTTACATATTGTTTGTTTCTTTTTCATATCATTAATTCTTTAAGATTTGAATAGTTTTAAGGTATATATATAATTCATATGCGTAAAAATAAGACTTGCGGTCAACACATAATAACTTTGAGAAGATTTGGAGACGTTTAAATCAATGTTTCTCTATGGCTTTCATATTAAAATAAGTGGACGCAATAAACAATTTGTAGAGAATTTTATCAAGAATATTTTTTGAAATTAGGGACACGTTCGCGTGGCCTAAATTACATTTTTTTAAAGGCAGTACGGATTATGCGTTCGCGCAACTTTGAGTCAAAATTTTAATAAAAAGAGATTCGTCGGAGGATCTTAAATTAATTTCACAAAAACCCGAGATGTGCAGTTCACTACTTAATTATACAAGAGCGACGAACGTTCTTAATTTTATTTTAAGCACAATTTCAAACATAAGTCTTTTTTTTATAAAACAAAATGTATAAAAAATAATATTATCAATCTTATTGTGTACACGTATGCGTGACACGATTCTTTACGTTTATAAAAAATATATAAGGCGAATATACATACGCGTGATTCGTTTCAAGAAAATCTTTAATTTATAAACAATCTAAACAGGAGCGGTAACAAAATCATGCAAATAAAAATGTATTTAACAAATCAAGATAATTAAGCCAAATATAATAACGGTTAAGCGACCGTGCTAGAACCACGAAATTCGGGAATGCCTAACACCTTCTCCCGAATTAACAGAATTCCTTACTCGAATTTTCTGGTTTGCAGAATGACAAATAGAGTCATATTCTCTTCGATTCGGGATTAAAACCGGTGACTTGGGACACCTTAAAATTCCCAGGTGGCGACTCTGAAATAAACAAACAAATCCCGTTTCGACTGTCCTTTAATTGGAGAAAACTCCCTACGCCCCTCGCGGGGGCGGAGAAAAAGGAGGTGTGACATCCGTCATGCAAGTCACCTCAATATATCGTTACGATGTGAAATTCCGGGGTTTCAAACCCTTAGGACATCATTTACATCAATTACTCACCTCAAACCGGCCAAAGCTCTAGCTCGCTATACCCTTGCCTCTCAAATTAGCCTCATCGTACGACGAATCTGCTCAAAATCACAACGAATATGTCGCATTATGCTAAAGGGACAATACCTAATCGAAAACACTCGAAAAATATCAAAATTAACGAATTTGGCAAAACCCGAGCCCCGGTCCCACGTCTCAAAACTCAGAAATTTTTATACCAAAATGTTCTTCGTCCTCTCACGAGTCCGTACATATAAAGAACACAAAAATTGGAGCTTGTTTGACCCTTCAAATCGACCCTAGAAAATCTCAAAAGCACAAGCCCTAAAATCCCACTTTTCTAATGATTTTCATGTTCTAATTCACATATAATCTTGTATTTAACTTGGAAATAAGTAGAAACAACTCACCTTTGATGCTTGATAAAATCCCCTTGAAATTCTCTCCAAAATCATCCAAGCCAAATGAAAGAAATTAAAGAAATAAGCCAAATCCGTGTTTAAAGAATCTGTCCGTGCTTCGTCGAGTTGTACCTTGCACTTGTGCTATACAAGTTGTACATCCTATTAAAATTTTCCCTTGTCGGACACCTTCTGTTTAAACACCCATAATGTCTTGTATAAATATCCAAATTACAAACGGTTTGAAGATTTAGAAACTAGACTTGAATATCTTTAATTTAATAGGTTGTACACCATATAAATTTTTATATATCCCGAGATATGAGCTTCTAAAGTCGGTTCCATGAAATCAGAAAATTCTAGAGAAACTGCTCCACCAGTCATCTTCAATCGATCATAACTTTCTCTACAGATGTCCAAATTACGATTTCCTTAGCTTTCTATAAACTAGACGCAAAGGGCTACAACTTTTGTTTTTGAATCATCTCAAAATTTTTTGTAGATCAAAAGATATAGGCCTTCAAAGTACGCTCCATGACTGCACATTTGTTGTCCAAAGACAGCTTAGCAGCAGAAATTGCAGCAGTTTTTTCTTTTCTTTTTTGGGTCCGAATTCCATTCCGTTAACATTCCGAAATCCACACGAGGCCCTCGGGACCTTAACAAATTATATCAACATGTCCCAAAATATCATTCAAACTTGTCCCAACCTTCGGAACACCCAAAATAACATCAAAACATCAAATCATCATCGGATTCAAGCCTATGAATCTCAAGAACTTCCAAATTCCATTTTTGATCAAAAACCCAACCAAACCACGTCCGAATGACCTCAAATTTTGCAAACAAGTCCAAAATGACATAACTAAGCTACAACAACTCTCGGAATTCCATTCCGACTCTCGGATCAAAATATCATCTATCGACCGGAAATCGCCAAAATACTAACTTTGCCAATTCAAGCCTAATTCTACACCGGACCTACAGAATTACTTCCGATCACACTCCTAAGTCACAAATCATCCCCCGAAGCTAACCGAATCATCGGAATTCAAATCTGAGCCCTCTAACACATAAGTCAACGTTCGGTTGACTTTTCCAACTTAAACCTCCTTAAAAGAGACTAAGTGTCTCATTTCCTATCAAAACCAATCTGATTACTCTAACACACCGAATACCGATAACAAAACATGAAGAAGCATAAAATGGGGGAAATGGGGGCGGTAACTCACGTGACGACGGGTCGGGTCGTCACACTCAGAAAATCATATGGATATTCTGAGCAGAATAAACTTGTAATTATAGCCAAATGATCACACCCAACTATGACTTATAAAAAGGACTAAGCGGTCGCTGCAAATTTAATCCGGTTTACAAGTCCGAAGTCGAATCCCACAGAAAACTAAGACTTAGCTACAATTGTTCACTATCACCAAGAATACAAGCTTGAACAATTTTTAACTTATAGATATTAAGATTCTTGTGTTTAACTAACTAACTAACAAATTAAAAGAATAAATAACACTAAAGATACTACAGGTTAGAGACAAGATTAATGAGGTCTAGAGTTATGATTTTCCCAATTGTCGGAATCCTTCCCGCTATGTCTTCTATAATTTCGCCTAAGTATTCTCTACTGATCATGAGCGCTCTACATGTTGTAATTCTCTCCCGAGTAATTATGACAATTTACTAGACATACTCTCCCGTGTTACGCTAGCTGGCTTTAATTACAACTCACTTAGATCGCACCCAAGGTTTCATTATCCCTAATCTCACCTTTAAACCCTTGGTTATTGATTCCTCACATACGTTGGGAGTAATGTTTTCAACAACTACCTAAATATGCACTCTATCCCAAGTAATACATACTAAATAGGCACAACTAATTGAGGATCCTATCAATTAACTACAACAAGAACATAGTTGAACAAATAGAGATTATAATACAGCTCAATTATATAAAAACATAACAAGAATTTATCCTACAAAAGATTCCATCAAAACCCTAGATAAAAAATTAGCTATTCATAATAGTATGTAAACTACAATACTAAAAGTCATAACCAACAATGAAAAATAGTAAGAGGAAGGAAAAACTCGTAGAATAATTCCCTGCCTTGCTCCTAATGTGTCTCTGCCTCCTTAGGTCGAATCTGTGTCTCAAATTTGTCCAACCTCCTCAAAATAACATTTTTACATATATTTATATCAAGTAGGGTCGGCCCAGACGAAAATACCTTCTCCTGCGCGAAATAGGACAACCACTATGTAAAATTTGCACTATCTCACCGCATGGGGCGACGCACCATGCGGTGCGGCAGTGGGAAAGTTCAGATTGCTGATTCTGACAGGCTGCAGGAAATTTCCACAGGTGCGGCGCACTGCGCGCTGCACCACGCGGGCGGTATTAAGAATTTGCAAAAACTCAAAACATGAAAGTTGTAGCCCTTTCAAATAGCTTTCCAACGATATATTTTGTAGCCCAAACGGAGTTCTAAGTAAAAGGTTATGTGCCTTTTACTAGACAATGCACTGTATGCCCGCTCGATTCTTCGTTTCGTTCTTAACTATCATCTGTTGATCCCGCAACACGATTCCGGCTTAATTCCTTGGACTTTTACTTAGATTTCAAAGCTCCAAATCACTTGAATTCATTACATTGTCACACCTCCTTTTGGCGCGCCCACCCCGAGGGTTAAACGCACAAGGGAGTTTTTCCAATTTAAGTGACAATATTCGAAATGGGATTTGTTTATTTATTTCAGAGTCGCCACTTGGGATAGGTTTGGCTTTTGGTGTCCCAAGTCACCGGTTTATCTTGAATCCCAATTCGAGGAAAATATTCGACTTTCCAAATGAAGTCTGCGAACCAGAAATTCTAAGTAAGGAATTCTGTTGACCCGAGGGAAGGTGTTAGGCACCCCCGGATCCCGTGGTTCTAGCACTGTCTCTTAAATTGTTGTAATGGCTAAAATATCTAATTTTAATACATTTTCAAAACTATAGTGCAATTTTAATTATTTACCGCTTTATTATTATTTTTTAAAGGAATTGCAACGTCGTGAAAACGCGTCTCGAACTACGTCGCAATCAATGCACCCGTGGTTGTTGACACATTTCGACTCCGTTAAGATTTGGATTTGGGTCACATAAATGTGCACCCGAGTTTAGGGAGATAACATTATTAAATACGCGCCTAAAGATACTAACGCATTATTATTTTGGTAAGGCCGCAAAATTCGCTAAACGGCATGTCCCGAAATCTAAGCATTTAAAATAACCATCTATTGAGGGCCCCCGCAATTTATGCATTTTATTTGGCGAGGCTCGTCTCATTTTATTAAAGGCCAATCCTAAAGTGACTACGATTTCTACTCTACCTCTTGTCTCTAATAATAAAAGCAATATCCTAATTGATAAATGAGTCGGATTGTACCATGTTAAACTATATATTGCAATCTTTAAATCAGGCCTCAAATCAGATTATTCCCTCATGGCCTATGTCATCAAAGCTTTAATCAAATTCAACTTTGTTATCAATCCCAAACAAGAAATACCCAACAACAAAATTATTCTAACAACATTACTCAAAAGTAATTCAATATCAATCTATGAGGACATTGCAAACACGAGCAATTAAACCCAAATAACAAGAAAAAAACAAAGTAAACATGATATATTCCATAAAAGTATAAACCAAATCTTCACAATTAATTAAAACAATAACATAAAGGATAAGAAAGAAACCGACCTTAAAAGAAGCTTTCTTTATATTTAGCCTTTATTCGAAGGTACAAGTAAGCAACAGAAATGAGAAACTGAATGGAAAATCAACGAAACAGCAACAACAGAAACAACGAGCAATATACTCGGAATCGCGGATCGGACTACGAACGGGATCAGAACCTCTTGGCCAAACACAAGCATCTCATTGCAACTCCGGTTTTGTTTCGATTTTTCTTCCTCTTGAAGTAAAATCTAATCAAAGTGAAAAATGGATATAGCTCTCCAGTATTACGGTGTGAGATTGTTCTCCATATTTATGAGTGTTTGTGTGGCAGAGAATTCTCAAGAATGAGAGGGTCTACGCCATTTTTAGTTCTTTCTGCCGCTGTATATTCTTTGTATGCAGAATGTATATCGTGTATATCCTATGTATATTTACTATATATCCAGTGTATACAGAGTGTATACCGCCCCTTTTTAGCTCTAGAGGCTAACTTTATATCCTCTTTTTTTCTGTTTGGTGATGTATTTGAGGGTATTTTATGGCTCTTTTTGGGGTGGCCGAAAATGGAGACATGACTGTCACTTTTTTTTGCTTTCATCCCTTTTGTGTGTTTTTTTTGTGTGTTTGTGGAGTGTGAGTTGTAAAGTGTAGAGAGTGTGTGTGTTCATGTGCTAGCATGTGTTGGCATGTGTTAGCATGTGTTGACATGTGTTGGCATGTGTTAGCATGTGTTTTCATGTGTGTCTCGACTGAAAATGTTTTGGGCTAGGTCCGAAAATTAGGCCTAAAAATGGATCTTTTGAATCCAAATGTTATTCTTTCTCCGCAACCGAGAATAAAAACACGATCCTACTTAATTAGTCCCCCGTAAACAAAATAACTATTAAACTGAGAGTGATAATTAAAACAAAACTATTTTTGGATATTTTTCAACATTAAAATGACTACAAAACATTAATGAAACTATTATTTTTTTTTTGTAATTTTCGTTTTTATATAGAGATAAAAATATAAAGTACTATTTTTGTATTTTTAAGAATTAAAAAGACTACAAAATATTAATGAAATTATTTTTGTAATTTTCGTTTTTATATAGAGATAAAAATATAAAGTACTATTTTTGTATTTTTAGAGTTTATGAGAAATACATGAACTAAAATTTATATATCCTTTTTTTTGTAATTTTTCATTTTTGTGACGAAAATAAATTAAAGAAGTCAAAAATAGTTGAAATAGCTATATTAGGCCTAAATTAAATATTTACGCTAAAAATGTGAAAATTCTCGGGGAGGGTCAAAACTCACACGTCTACAGCTGCCCCTCTTTGACTGGATATACGAAGAGTTTTCCGACAAAGAACGACTAGACATGTTTTGACCCGACCGTTATTCGGAGAGACTAAAACTAAAGAAAAGTAAGGGAATGTGACCGAGCCCTGGTATCTGAGCTGCCTACATATCCTTGGCTATAAAGGAATCAGACCACGTGTAGTTCGGAAGTGAGTGAGAATATGGAGTGTACCGAAGTGAAGAGCCGATCGAGGTGCCGTTCCGTCGAGGTTCTGGTCCGTGGTCCTGGTCTCGAGTCTTGAATGGTGCTTCATGCAGACTTTAGATTTGAACCTTGACGCTGGTTAGCTGCAGGTGCCAACTCATTCTAAGGAGGATTAAAAGTAGAATTACCAACATCAAAATTCTCATAATTCCATGATGTCATGTTTCTCAAATAAAATAAATTAAAAAAATCAAATACTAAAAAATAAAATAAAAGTTCAAACTTGAAACCTAGCAATATGTACACCTACAACTACACTGTTAGTTCTCCAGCAATGACGCCAAAATTTTATCACGCCCAACTATGCCTTATAAAAAGGACTAAGCGGTCGTTGCAAATATAATCCGGTTTACAAGTCCGGAGTCGAATCTCACAGAGAACTAAGGCTTAGCTACAGTTGTTCACTATCACCAAGAATACAAGCTTGAACAATTCCTAACTTATAGATATTAAGATTCCTGTGTTTAACTAACTAAATAACAAATTAAAATAATAAATTAACACTAAAGATACTACATGTTAGAGACAAGATTAAGGAGGTCTAGAGTTATGGTTTTTCCAATTGTCAGAATCCTTCCGCTATGTCTTCTATAATTTCTCCTAAGTATTCTCTACCGATCATGAGCGCTCTGCATGTTGTAATTCTCTCCTGAGTAATTACGACAATTTACTAGACATACTCTCCCGAGTTACGCTAGTTGGCTTTAATTACAACTCACTTAGATCGCACCCAAGGTTTCGTTATCCCTAATTCCACCTTTAAGCCCTTGGTTATTGATTCCTCACATACGTCAGGAGTGGTGTTATTCAACAACTACCTAAATATGCACTCTCTCCCGAGTAATACATACTAAATAGGCACAACTAATTGAGGATCATATCAATTAACTACAACAGTTGAACAAATAGAGATTGTACTACAGCTCAATTATATAAAAACATAACAAGAATTTATCCTACAAAAGATTCCATCAAAACCCTAGATAACAAATTAGCTATTCATAATAGTATGTAAAACTACACTACTAAAAGTCATAACCAACAATGAAAAACAGGAAGAGAAAGGAAAAACTCGTAGAAGAATTCCCCGCCTCGCTCCTATTGTGTCTCTACCTCCTTAGGCTGAATCTGTATCTCAAATCTGTCCAACCTCCTCAAAATAGCATTTTTACATGTATTTATACCAAGTAGGGTCGGGCCCAGACGGAAATACCTTTTCCCGCGCGAAGTTGGACAACCACTCTGTAAAATTTGCACTACCGCGCCGCATGGGGCGGCAGTGGGAAAGTTCAGATTGCTGATTCTGACAGGCTGCAGGAAATTTCCACAGGCGTAGCGCACTGCGTGCCGCGCCATGCGCGACAGTATTGGGAATTTGCGAAAACTCAAAACATGAAAGCCGTAGACCTTTCAAATAAATTTCCAAAGATATATTGTGGAGCCCAAATGGAGTTCTGAGTGAAAAGTTATGTGCATTTTACTAGACAATGCACCATATGCCCGCTCGATTCTTCGCTTCGTTCTTAACTATCATCTATTGATCCCCCAACACGATCACAGCTTAATTCCTTGGGCTTTTACTCAGATTTCAAAGCTCCAAATCACTTGAATTCATTCCATAATATCTACATAGCTCGGAATCACTCCTACAAGGCATAAAACACATAATTAGTGCAAAACACTAGCAATTAAAACTCAAACTCAATTAAAGTGCAGTAAATTAGAGTGTAATAAGCAACTAAAATACGTAATTATAGCCTATCATCACCAAAGTTGGGCTGAAATCTGAAGAGATGCAACTCTTCAGAATGGTTGTATATGCAAAACGGCCACATCATAAATGACTATTTACTCAACAATAAAGAGGAAAAATTGAAGAGGGTAGTTTAATTTTCAGTTACACAACTGAAAAACGGATTGGATTTAATATTAATATTTATTTTAATATTAATATTTTGTTATTAAAACGAATATTTAATGATATTTCTGTTAATATCTTACTATTAACAAATAAATTTTGTCCAAAAAATTAATCAATCAATCATTTGACCAAATCCGAAGCCGAAGCCGAGGAGCGACGACGATGACGGCGCGAGCTTACCTTCTTCTCAACTCTTTAAGAGCTAGAAGAAGAACAATTGCTTATATATACCCATAAAAAATCTCTTCTCTTCCAATATGGGATAATGTTCATTTGCCAAGGGGGAAAACTTAAAATTTCACCTAAAAATTTCATTTCCCTCCATTTTCCATTCACCCTATTTTAAGCCTCATTATTCTTAAAATCCCCAACAGGGAAGTGGTAAGTTTTTCGGCGGCTAGCATGATTAGCAGCTGCTAATTTAATTTGTGCTTTCTAATTCATGAAACGCTGAAATTAGGAAGCACACATTAGGGTTTCAATTTGAGCATGCATGTGTCATTCAATGAACATTTTGCTGTATGCTGGCTCGCCTACTGTAGTGATGTAAGTCAATTCTCTGCCGTTTAGTTTATCTTATTTCTGTCGACTAGTAGTGAAACAAATAAATAAGTCTTCCAATATTTGCATGAATGATTAGTATCCATGTATTGTGTCTTGGATTATATGTAACCACATTATAACATTCTATTTGTCCATCATTCAACATGACAAACCACTAACTCTAAATTTCTACTACATCTATTAGCTTAAGTAAAATAGCATGAGCGGGGTGGCACGATTCTGCAGTTTAGACTGATTATAACATGATACAGGACCTAGATGGTCTGGTTAATTAGAAACAAAAAGCTGATATAATAAAAGGGTCAATTGCACAGGAATATAATGTGGATACGTAGGCGAGGCTTGTACTTCTGTTACAACTAAACTATTTAGGGTCCGCATTTTATTTGTCGATTAATTCAAATTCGTACTAAATACTGAATAGGTTCATCAACAAGATAAAAATATCTATCATAGGTTCTTTAGTTTAAATTCGAATTCGAATCCTATAGTTAAAATTAATAAAAAAATCTCAACCATATCAGCACTTATTAATTTAATAGTGACGAACCATATTACTTGACAATAGTAATAAAGGGTCAATTCGTTGTTGATGGATTCTAAATTCTACTGCCAATCATATCATGAAAGAATAGTACATGTTCTTTATGTACTTTAAAGAACAACATTGTTGATAAGAGTATCGAAAATTTTCTCTTCTTTATCTCCGTCCTCTGATGGTGCCCCTGGGTATCCGCGTACCAAAAGTGAAAGGTCTATAATCTCCAATTCAAAACATATGGTACTGATTATTTGACACAATAATACCTTCCTCATTCTATCCATGTACGGAAAACATTTAGGTGTCGTATAAATATCTTTTTAAATACAAAGACTTAAAAGTCCACGAAAATAACACTCCAAAGCGTTTGTACGAAAAATATTTGAAGTTGAAATTAAAATAGGTATTTATTAGAAAGTTGAAAAATAGGTTCTTTAAACTTAAAGTTTTGTGAGTGAAAATTATTATTTTACTTTGAAATACTTCTCAAATCAGTTTTTCATACGTCATTGATCAATTAATAAGTTGTAATTAAAATAATTATTTAAATTGTAAAGCAAATATTGATGTGCAGCTAATACCTAAAATTGAAATCATGGATGTCCAAACGGTTAAAGAAAGTAAAAGAAGTAAAGAATTAAACTTGTACTTTATAGAAGTTTTATTTTGTGTCTCATACAATTTGTACTTTATACAACTTGTACATTAGTTGTATGAGGCTTCTTTTTGTTTCACAAATTTGTGGACCTCAATCTTATACTTCTGGGTCCACAGAAATCTGAGTCCACAAAACTGTAAGACAAAATTTGTTTCATACAACTAGTATCAATTAAATGACACAAAATAAAATTTTCCTATCGTAACAAACAAAAATGACGAGATAACAAATAAGCACATAGAAAAGTACCTTTGCTTTATTACTTTTTTTGCGGCTTTCAAGAGTTGCAAACTTCATTAGGAACCTTCACCCTAGAGTAGCACAGAATCATATTCTTTTCCTTTGACATAACACTTGAGATATAGCTTGTCAATTTCTGCTGTATATATAAGCCTTAATACCCTACAAACATTACATTGCTACACCTTTCTAGTTCGGTTTATCAACTGCAACAGATGCCTATAACTGCAGCTGGAATCACTACGTTTCCACAGAGATTACGACTAATTAGGTTAGAGTGTTATTTCTTGTTCTCTCAATTGGCTTGCTTAGTTTTTTTTTCCCTTGTGCATCTTATAACTATCTTAGTTATTGGTACTATTAGCTCTTTAATCTTAAATCATTCACATGCTAGCAGGATAATAATTTTCCTTCACTACACAATAATAGATACACAAGTACCTCAATTCTTGCAATTAATTAGCATGACATTCTGTGCTACACGCCATCCTTAACCTAGATATACAAAGACGTATATATAGATTGTATGTTGATTAACTTAAGTGTGACAAATTGAAAAGGAAAAAGAAAACAAGAAATTGAAGGACAAGAAAACAATTGGATTTCTCACGTTGTTTCCAACTTACGATTCTTTTTAAACAAATTAAAAGTCACTACACTAATTTTGTCACTTTATTCGGAATATAAATCTGTGTGGTATATACACACGACCCTCCCCAGATTTCATGAGATTTCACTGGGTATGTTGTTGTTGTTATTCGGAACATATATTTGGTGGAAAAAACTCATTAAATTTGACCAGAAAGCCAAGTAGGCATGCCAAATAAGTTAGAACGTCAACATGGCTTTTTTCGTCAACAAGCATAGCTAAATATTTACCCACTTAACCATCCCTAAAATCTACCCGAGCAAATTTGAAGCGTTTTTTACCTGTTAAGTATAAGAGATAAAAACTTAGAAGATATATATGTTTAACCAAAAAATGAGGATTTTGGTCAAAGGTTTTTTTTAGAAGAACTCGGGTTATTGATAATTAAATAGAAATAGGAATAAATGGTGCAAATAATAGCAGAATAGAAAGCAAAGTAAATCAGTATATTCCAATAGTATTTCTTGTCCTTACAAATGTTCATTCCTCACTTTTTATAGTTGTTTCTAAGTAATACGCTTCTCTCCTTCCATAATGGAGTCATTATGAATAATTAATGACATTTAATGTAATGTCATAATTGGCAATCGTAACTGTTTCAATACAGATTCTATAACGTTTTCCGTAATTAATACTCATTAACTACCAATAATACGTATCTATACTCTTTTGCTATTTAGATTCATTCTTCTGATGCCTCTTCAAATTACTAAGAGGTTCGAGCACCTATTCCTTTTTGGTTTTCTTGGATCTTTGCCCGTGCATGTTAAAGTTCGTGTTTCTTCAACCATTCTTTGCCAACTGTCATTCCTCTACTGACCCACGTGTCATGACATGTTAGCACATAATTAATTCGATATATTAACTTGATTTTTCCCAATACAGATAGTCCCCCCACTTGCCATTCATATATGGATGAAATCATGTCTTGCATAAATATATACTTGTGACTAAAAAAGTTAGAATGGTTGATGCAGGACAAAGCAAATGCACCAAATTAAACGTAGGATGAGCAGTACGTTTTCAGGGAGGGAGGAAATATGGAGGAACGAGGAGGAAGACGAAGATGAGGAGATAAAGAAAGGGTCGACGTGGTGGATGCCACATCCTCGAACAGGAATATATTTTCCAGTAGGCCAAGAACGAGTAATGGATGACATACCAAATGGTGCAGCCTCTCTTCCTCAGACTTATTGGCTTAGGAGTGAAGATGGTGTTGACAAACCTGACCCTGATTTTCCCATTGCCCATCATTTTACTAATTATACGTATCGCTATTGATTTAAGGCCAAATAATACTAGCTAGCTAGTTACATAGAGAGGAAATCTCTTTAGATTTCGTATCATCCAAAATTAATCAGTGCTCTTACTACTAAATACTACGTGACAAAATAATGTATTATTACATGGTTTGATAAGTAATCCACTATATGTATGTTTGGAAAGAGTAAATTTCAGATGCATATGGTAATATATAGATATACTTGTTTACCCCTAAAATCGGGTAATAATTAAATTTATACGTGGTTTTAAGGATACATGATATAACTTGGTACAAATTAAGCGAATAGATTAATATTAAAATTGACGATAAAAGAATAAATGCAAACCACACGAATCGAATAGTCTTGGCCCTCGAGTTCAATCACCCTTGAACCAAAGATGTCTCAATTGACGTATGAACAGAGTAGCAATATAATAAAAGCTAGAAAATGACAGTATATTGCTTTATATTATGTAAATATGATGATTTTACAAATGATCAGACCCTTTTAATATAGTGAGGGAATCCTGCTCTTTATACAGTTCTATATGAAGTAAAAAATTTCATGATTAGCTAATTAACGGACCATCATTGATACGTGCCGAGATTTTTGCCGTGATCTACAACTGATCGCGAATATCTCGTCCTTCTGTTATTTGGCTTGGCAAATTTCCCTCGATATCGCCTGATCTCGATTTAGTTCAGTCCTGGGGTCGATATAACCTCGCACCTTGGTTCAGTATAATTTGAGGTCGATCCTTAACCTATCATATTTCGGTCTCGATTAATCACATAAGGGGCGAGCCCGGTTTTGACCGTATACAGATAGTCTCCTTGTTTCTTGGAGAGAGGATGACGAGAAACGATATGAACTTCCAAATCCGGTCTCGATGGGCCATGACGTAAGCAATGAACCTGACTATGACGTAAGCGACAAATGGATATCGAAACGTCTTGTCGATCCAGTTACCAAGGCATTAAATGTCTGTCAGTTGCTGGTCGGCCACTACGGATCCTGAACCGTCACCAACAAGATATAAGTACCATAACTTTCCTTTATTCAAACTTTACGCTCAAAGCTCCTCCTATTCTTGTTTCTTCAAAAATCCTTTTGCTTTGCGACTCTTGCACCCAAATTTCTTGAACTTTTAGCAAACCACATACCATCTTAATTCCCTTTTTTTTGTTCTACAATGGCGAAAACTTCTAAGACTGTACAGCAGAATGAGGCCGCCTCTTCATCACGACCCACCGACGACGGGACTGCGACGGAACCTCACCCTAAGGGCTTCATTCCGGTAGGTGCCCTACCATTGTCGATTTTAACGTTAAAAAGACCTCCTTGGTACCGGGTCGATGTGAGCCGGTCTCGAGGTACATATGCACAACTACTGATGATCTCCTCACCAAGGTTAAAGAGGATTGCAACTGGGTCAACAAGCATATGGTGGTACCTTCGCCCTAGGAATCGATCATTATACACGTGGAGGGTTTTCTAAGTGTTTACACTTACCCCTTCACGGTGGGTCCCTTAGACCCCATCATCATTGCCTTCTATAAGAGGTACGACATGACTCTTGGCCAGATCTACCCTTCCTTTTGAGAATAGTGATTCTCCTCCAATTCTTCGTAAGCAAAATCGAGGGATGTCCCTTTACCCTCGATCACCTTATGTACCTCTACAATTCCCATTTCTATCGAGGGGGCTGATCAAGCTTGTTTGTCGGGCCAGTAGGGCCCCGTTCTCGAGTGTAGACGAGTCTCGGGAAATGGAACATGAAACATAAGTAGTAGTTTGCCTTGTAGATTCAATTTTGTTATTTTTTCTCTTATCTCCTTCCTTATCGATGTTTTTGGTGTTGCAGCTATGGCCCAGATACCGGACGTAGTTCCTGAACTCAAGGAATGGGTCAAGGGCCTTGTGTCATAGAGGCCATATTCCGAGCGTGCTTGGACGGAATTATCGAAGGGTGGATGGGCAGCCCGTAGTCATGGTAAGTTTCCTTTCCTGAGGTAATAATGTTCGATATCCTCCTTTCGCTATCGAATTCTTATCTATCTTCTCTTGTAGGTCTCCCCAAGGACGTTTCTATGAGGCCTCCATCCGGTGATGAGTATGTGCCTCTCGAGTCCCCTGCTTCAAATCAGGGTGATGACAAGAAGATAAGAAGGGCTCTGAGCTCCCCGAACTCGAAAAAAAAAGACCGAAGAAGAGGTCGTGCAAGCCCAGGGGAAGCACCTGTGCTCTATCCTCGGACCCAATCCACTGGCTAAGGGACAAGTCTGAAGAAGAAGAAGAAGAAGAAGAAGAAGAAGAAGAAGAAGAAGAAGAAGAAGAAGAAGAAGAAGAAGAAGAAGAAGAAGAAGAAGAGAAATCCAAGCTAGTGGTATGCGTGCGGTCAGGTGTCGTGATACAAGGGCCCTCCGAATCGGAAGAGGCCGATGAGGGAGTTTTGGCCGAAGCTCCCGAACCAGAAGGGGTTGAGGCCACTCCACCCCAATCTAGGGGGTCGAGATAGAGACCGGGGTGACGCTTCTCGAGTAGTAGAATATTCTCCAAGAGATGAGCTTGGAACAACCGACGTTACGGGTCCTCTCAGATTTCAGATGCCATGATTTGCGAGGCCGGTATGTTAGAAAATCGCTCTTACGAAGGGCCTCAGAGGGTGACTGTTATCCACCACTTCTTGGATGGATTTGAGTCCACTGCTTCAGAATATGTCACCGGGATAGGTGACTTGCCGATGCCAAGGAAGGTACTGTCACTAGGTGCTACTAGGCCTTCATCGAGCCCAAAACTGGTGGACTCATTCTCGGCCCCAAGTGATAGCCCTGACCGCAGGCGATCGATAATTTTTTCTGTCCTGGAGGAGTCCCAGGTTTTCTCTGCTCTTGTGGGGGTTTCTAGCTACCTTAGATGCTTGGTGATCGAGGAGGACCAAGCCGTGATAGATGCGGTGGAAGCGCCTTGCCTATTTAATGAGGTCCATCATGCTTTGAATCGGGTAACTTCGAGCATTACTTATTTTTAATTTTGAAGTTGCAAATAATCCTAACACTTTTCTTTGTGCTTGCAGACCTCAGTATTGCATCCTGAGGTTTTCCTCTGAATCCGGTAGGAGTTATCCTAGCACGAGGTTGAGGTTCGGGAGTTCGCCGAGAAGCGGGATACTTACAAGCTTCAAAGTGAGAAGTTTCAGGCTGAGTTAGAAGTGGCTCGGAGTGAACATGCTTATATAGCCGAGTAGGTATTTCAAGTGCTTCACGATAGTGAAAACGAATTAGAGATAGTGGCTAACGATCCGATCCTGCAGGTCTGACAGAGGCTTGAACATATTGGGCATCTTCAAGCACAGGTAGATACAACTCAAACTGAGGCTGAGGAGTTCAAGAAAAATATAGACATTTTAGCCTCGAAAAAGGAATCTGTCCAAGCACAACTAGAGTCGCCGAGACCCAGCTCCGAGCTGCAAAAGAGAAGGCCTCGGTGCAGGTCAAAAAAATCGAGGAGCTTCAGTCCCAATTGGACTCGGCTATTTCTAATAAGGCAAACTTGGCCAAAGAACTCGAGACAGCCAAATCTGATGTGGTCGTGGACAATACCAAAGCTGATGCTAAAGTGGCCCTATTTAAGGTCGACGTCGAGGCCATCCAGGCGCAAGCCAAGAGCATGGTGGATCACGCAAGGTGGCAAGCTCGAAGGGAAGCCCTTGAGGAAGTCCATGCTAAGGACTTCGATATATTGGCTGAAATCGAGAATGCCAAAGCAAAAGAAGCCAGGTCTCGAAAGTTGGACTTTCCCGAGGAAGATTCTGAGAGTTTAAGCGAGTCTGAAGGCTGTCGCGCCCCCTTTTTCCTCTTCGCATCGAAAAATTGGGTTTATGACATTTTTTAGGTATGGAACAACTCATTCCTTTTGGGAACTGGGTTTGCATTTGGAGAGTTGCCACCTAATGATTTAAGGTGCATTAGGACACCTATAGGGGTTCATTTCTAAGTTTGTTTGATAACCGGAGACAGGGTAAGGGCTTGAAATTATCCTAAGGGGAAGGTGTTAGGCAACCCTCAGGATCCACTAGTGTGGTTCCCGACCAAACAGTTTTTGTGAATTTTGTAAAATTAGCAGATAGACAAATATAGGCTCAAATAGTAGGGGATTTAAGTTCGAACACAAAAGAGTTTGAAAACAATTGTTAAAAGGCAAATTTTGAAAAGGAATTACAGCTCTACAAACACTTGAGAATATAAAAGGGAGGAGGGGGTTCCTAGGTTTATTTACAATATGGATCACATCAATGCGATACCCGGTATGACACTCCTCAGAAGAGGGGATACACGTGGTATTAGCGCACCGGTCATCATATCCATATCTACCCTTCCCACCCCGTTAAGGTATTAAAGCGCGGATCGGTCTCGACCTCTATTGCATGCTATTACCCGTCCTATTACTATCAGTCCCGGAGGAATTTAAGACTACTATTCCTACAATAGGGAGGATTTTAGGCTGACTCTTGGGTTTTAAAGGTAAAAAGGCTAAGGCGACATACAAAACACGTAGGACTGCATACTAGGGGAAACATATAAACAAGTAAGAGGCTCATATATACCTCCGCAGACAATGCACATAAATAACACGACTTAAACATAGTTAGGGTCAGAATTTAAAGTACTAAGGTAGGGCGTTTTAATTGTTGAAGCAGACCATATTTATTACATAACTCAGATAAGAAGTCCGAATCAGTATTGCCTGCTGGTTGTAGCAGTTACTAATTAAACAAAGGCGGATTCATTTCTATCATTATTACTAAGGCTTGCCTAAGTGTGTATTGGTGATGTCCTATAAGCATGATATCTATTTCTAATTAAGAAGGCAATAGAGCAGTGGTTAACTTTCATCAGGAGATTTGGATCCTATAGGCATGCTTTCTAAACCGTATTAATAAAAGGAGTAGGTTGTTTAAACTGATTCAGAATAGTACGATTCAAACTGATTCTTTTTAACTAAACTGGTTTTAGATCCTATAGGCATGATCTCTATTATAGCTGATTTCAATTCCTATAGGCATGGTATCTAAGTGTTAACGACTGATTTTGATCCTATAAGCATGACATCTAATTGAACATGAATTGAAGCAGGCAGGATTTATTTGATCACAGCGACATTCCTATAGGCATGATTTCTATTAAAATTGATTTTTTTTCCTATATGTTTGATCTCTATCTGCGCGAAAATAAAGCATGCAGAACTTGAATTAAAACAGAACAGATCCTATAGGCATGTTCACTACCCTTCTAATAGCAAAAACATGCATAATTACCCCATCCTTTTTCACTAGCCAGCCCCCAATATTTGTTACAAATTATTACATACCAAATACTGAATTACATCAGAAAAGTGCAAAATAAGAAGTTACAACCATAGGAAGCCTGATTCTGACTTCCTCTCTGAGTTATAGAATAAACCACCTCAAATGCCACTTGTTTCAAAGCCTTTCTCAGACCTGGGTGTGTCAAAGTTCCCTAAGGGTCTCAAGGGACCCCGGGCAGTGCTTACACCCAGGTTTGCATAACCAAATAGAGATGAGTGCAGTGTGGAAGGGCCAGCCCTTATGTGTCCAAGTTCAGAGGGAGCTCAAGGGTCCCAAGGCAAGGCTCACACAAGAAGGGCAGAACCTAGGTTCTAAGAATACAGTGGAAGTGCAGAATACAGAGATTTATTTAAAACTGGGTTGAAAATAGTAAATGGCAAGAGCGATTTGAAAACAATAGTAGTAAAACTCAAAAACACACAGAATTAGTAGTTACACAAGGGGTCAAGGGGTTTTGGGAATACATTGTATGAAGCATATGACCCCAAAAAGGGTCAGGTCTCGGTCATGCACAGCAATATCTGATGCTAACATGCCCACAAACCAGCCCGAGAACACAAACACATAGGGGGATATGGGGGTTTGGGATTCATAAGTTAGCAAATCACATAACAAGTGACTGATAGAGTACATACATAAGGGAAAACATTAATTTAGAAGGGGAGGGAGCAGATTATAGCATGCTTAGTAATGTAACTTAATTGTATAAACATAAACAGAAGCAGGCAAGAGTGAAGGAAACTGAAACAACTAAAGAAACATGTTGTTGTTGATGCTTGAAGATTAACTAGGGCATACCAGTAGAGAAGCAAAGTGCAGAAAGAAAGAAATAAGCAAGATTCCACAGTCTAGCTTTGGCTTTCAGCCGGCTAGACAAAGCAGTAGCACAAATAGTAGTAGAGAAAGAGAGAAAGTTTTGAGTGTAAGTGTGTGTTCTTGAACTCAATTGTTCATGTCTTTGAAAGAAGAGAGGGTGGGTATTTATAGTTTTGAAAACGAGTGAAGAAGAGGTAAAGTATTAAACACAAACATGGAAACAATCGCAAGTCAGAATCAATTAACACAAGTAATTCCCTTTAATTAAGAAATCACTGTTTAACGGGTAGTAGCAGGTTTAATTAAGGAAAGAAATCATTTTGGGGACAGATTGATTATTGCCATATAAGGGGCGGTAAAAGCATGAAGTAAACAGTCAAGTCTAAGTACAAAATAGGCTTATTTTGGGAAAGGATTCATCAAGGTAAAATATCATAGTAAAGGGAAAGGAATAAATTAATTTAAACAGGCGAGTGAAATTAGGGTTCATAAAAGAAAAGCTTTTGTAATCAGCCACAAGATCAAGATCAATCAAGGAAAAGACTTTAGTATATAAATAGAGTGAACAGAAGCATCAAATATGCGAGGCCAAACACATTGGCAAAAGAGATAACACAAACATACAGTAGTGGCAGAAGTAAGCTAGGATTCAGTAGTAAGAAAAATATTCGAAGCTCAGTAGTCAAGTAGGTCAAGTAGTCACATAGAATCAACAGTGAAGAAGAACATAGTATCAGGTAAGCGAAATCAAAAACAAGTAAAAATCTCACAGTAGTAATAGGTGAGAAAAATCTTTTAAGAAATTAGGTCTTCAACAGTAGTCGAGTTTTAGAGATAATAAGAACTCAAAATCAAACAAGTCAAACAAGGAAAAGAGAGTCAGGAACAAAGAACAAGTGCACATTTAAACAAACAATTTCAGAACTCGGATAAGACTAAAAAGTCACTAGGGTTTTTTAACATGCTAAAATAGATAGAAGAACAACACGAGCAAGTCGTTTTAAACATAGCAAAATCACAAACAACATTAAAATCAGAGAAGAGATCTTTTGAAAAACTTAAAGGAAAACCCTAATCGTTTGAAAAATGAAGAGTTGTTTTGAAAGAAAATCGAGAGACCTTCACAAAGCACTTAAGAAGTTCATAGTAAGTACAAATCTAAGATAAATCTGAAGAAAATTGAAAGATTTTGAAGATTAAAGTTTCGAAAACCCAGAAAAGGTGAGAAAGACCTTGAAAGTTACCGATCTAACCAGGAAAGTCAAGGATCTGCCTTGAAAGGCCAAGAATGGCCGGAGAAATGCCATGAACAAAAGTTGAGCAAGAACTGGACCAGATCCCTTTGAGGTCTGGCCATGAAACCACAGAAACAAACACCCAGGAGCCATATGAGGCTGATACACATCTCCAATGGCCATGAGAGGCCATGGATTAGGCAAGGGTTAAGGTAGATTTGGGTGGAGTTAGATGGCAGCGGTTAGGGTTCATTTGAGGTTTCAGAGAGAATAGATAGAAGAAGGATTCAAGGGCGGCGTTTGGTGAAGAATGAGGTAGGGTAAGGGGTCGTTTAAAGTTAAAAATAGTAAGGGCGAATATTGGTCGTTGATCTGAATGATCAACGGCCTGGATTAAAGAGGGTAGGTAGGGGAATCCAGGTTGGGTCGTTTAATTGGGTTAGGGGTCGGGTTTGAATGGGAATTGGGCTGGGGGAATTGAGTTAATTTGGGGTGAGATTTAGGCTAAAATTGAAATGTAATTGGGCTATTATTTAAATAACCAATTTTCCCCTTTTAAAATTATAAAAATAGTAAATTAATTTCTGGAAATAAATTGAAAGCACTAAAATGATTTATAATATTAACAATTTAAAAATACAGGACTTAATTTTATGAATATAAAACACAATTGAATCTTAAAAGGGCTAGTATTGCAATTATATGCAATTTAAAATTACTAAATAAATTTGTAAAAATATGAAAAATTACCTTAGCTATATTTTAGCATAAATATAAAAGTCAAATAAATGAATTACCAAAAATAATAGTTTTGAAAATAATTATTGGGTTTTTTATGGATAAAAGAGGGAAATAAAATTGATTTAAAAGCTTTAAAAATTATGAAAAAATAATAAAATACTCGGATATGCATACATATGCATATATATTCCATTTTAAAGTTATTTTACATATTAAAAATATATAGGGAAAAATTAGGTATCAACAAAGGCGAGGAAGATCCCGAAGACGGAGATGATGCCTCTGATGAAGACCGGGCCACTTAGGCCTTTATATGTTTTTAACTTTTGTTTTCTTTTTTGCATATTTTTGGGGCCATTTCCGCCATTGTAGATTTTTGTACTAGGCCATTCTAGCCTTTGTAAAAAGATTATTGGATAAATATATATACAAGGCTTTCTTTCCCTTTCGGCTTTCAAAATTTTCCTTTGTTTCATTACTTGTATTCACAAAGGCCGGAATGCCTTAACATAGAATAACTTAGGTTGCGAAAGTTCGAACAAACCTTGTTTTTACATTATTCTACTTTTGAGGCATGTTGGATGTTCGGTGTTATTGGGAGCCTTCTCCTAAAGTAAGTAACTCAAATTCTTTAAAGGATGTAGAGAGGAAATTTTTAAACATAAGATGACTACAAGGAAAGTACTTCTCTTTATTTTTGTGCTAAATAGTTATACATAGGCACATGTTTTATGCCAGGGCTCGAGCAATCTACGTGGGAACAATTGGTTTGACCATTTGGACCTTACAACAAATCCTACCTATCGAGACCTTTGCATTACGAAGTAATTTCCTTGCTCAAGCAATTCGATTTCCGAGGGTAATGCCCCTCAGTATTTGAGGTTGATCATAGAGAAACCTCGCATACTGTAAACACAATCTTCGACACTGATTCGTGATCGGCCTTTGATTCTAAGTTAGCACGATCCACTGCTGCCTCGTTAAAAACCTTGCCGGAAAACCTATTTGGGACAAAACTAGTCTAAGGAAAAAAGAGTGCAACGCGTGCTTTCAGACCTAAAACTTCGTGTTGCTTCTTGTCAATCACCTGCAAGTGTTAGTCAAAAAACAAAAAGAAATGAATGGGGTCGTACCTTAGCAGTAATATCATTTTAGGTGAGTTACATTCCAATTGCTCGGTAGTTGTTCTCCGTTCATCATTCCGAGCTTATAGAATCCTTTCCCGGTGACCTCGAGAATCTGGTACGGTCCTTCCAGTTTGCACCCAACTTCCCGTCGTTGGAATCTGGGTGTTCATCGTGACTTTCCTTAGTACTATGTCCATGAAATCAAAGTATCAAATGTTGGCCCTTCGATTATAATACCTCTCAATCGGTTGCTTTTGGGCGGCCAATCAGACAAGGGCGGCTTTACGCCTTTTATCCAAGAGTTCCAAGCTCATATTCATGGCCTCGTTATTTGATTCCTTTGTTGCATATCGGAATCTGATACTTGGCTCCCTGATTTCGACCGGTATTAGATCTTCGGCACCATAAACCAATGAGAACGGTGTAGCCTCGGTACTGAACCTTGAGGTTGTACGGTATGTCCAAAGAACTTTGGGAAGAATTTCCTTCCATTTTTCCTTGGCATCAGTCAACCTTTTCTTTAGGTTTTGGATTATGTTTGTTGGTTGATCCGGCTTATCCGTTCCCACTAGGGTCATAAGGTGTGGACAAGATACTTTTAATCTTATGATCCTCGAGAAACTTGGTCACTTTGTTATCGATAAACTATTTGTCGTTGTCATGTCACACCTCCTTTTTACCTACACCCCCAGGAAGGGGTATATAAGGGGGTTTTTTCAATTAAAGGACAATCGAAACGGAATTTATTTCAATCAAAATTCAGAGTCGCCACTTGGGATAATTTATAGTGTCCCAAGTCACCGGTTTTGAATCCTGAATCGAGGAAAGATTGACTCTGTTTTTGCAGTCCACGAACACAGAAATCCGGGTAAGAAATTCTGTTAACCCGGGAGAAGGTGTTAGGCATTCCCGAGTTCTATGGTTCCAACACGGTCGCTCAACTATTATATTCGGCTTAATTATCTGGTTTTAGGACATTTTGAACCTATGTGCAAATTTTTACTTTTAACCGCTTTTATTCTATTTTAAAAGAAGACTGAACGTCGTTTAAAATATGTCTTTGGATCGCGCCACATGAAATGCACCCGCAATCTTAAACATATTTTATTCAATGTTTTAAGATTTAGATTTGGGTCACATGAAATGCACACCCTAGTTTAGGAAGGTAAAATTATTAAACTAACGCACCTAAAGCAATTTCGTGTTGCAACTTTGCGAGGGCCACGGGATTTCACTAAGTGGCACGCCTCGGATTCTAAGGATTGAAACAAAATTAATTAAGAGAGGGTCGTGCAATTTGTCATTTTGTTTGGCACGGCGCACCTCGAATCATTTTATTTAAAAGGAACTAACACATGAGGGCCACGAACTACTTGTATCAAATAATATGGCTCACCCCAATCATTTCCAAGGATCTTGCTAATTGATTAAAGCCACAAGGAATTCTTAATTTATTTCAAGCCGCGGTCTAAGCTAAAATTGATGATCGTTAAAGTTGACAAACAAGCTGTGAACTCGATGTCCAAATGCAAAACGAGAGGATGAGCCTGGGTCATAGCTGGGCCTGCTCGCGAGGCCCAATTAGAAAGTATACCGGTTTAAAAAATTCCGGCACAAATGGGCTAATGCTGATATCCCAAATGAAGGCCTTAGTACCAACGTTTAAAGCAGACACGGTGTTTACGAGCATTTCTGACTCCAGCCCAACCATTAATGAATTCAAAACACACTTGCAACATCATTTGAATGTCAACATATATTCTCATGCTAAAACAAAACCCCTTCATGCACTAATAAACCTTTGCATAAATTATCCATCATTTAGCATTAAAGCTAAAAAAAATCATAATTCAAACTCAACTCTGTTTCAGCACACTCAGACCAGACCAGATGAATCAAACTTTTCTACAAAGAAACAAGTGCTTGCTTTAACTTAAAAGACAGAACAGTGGCCTGGACAGTCACTTTCAGGGATTACTTTATGCATTTCTGGGCAATTCTATTAAACTAGCTATTTCATGTTAATGTGTCAATAATGCAATCATCCATACTCATGGGAAATAATTCAATACCAACTAAAGTTAACAAGTGTAAATAAAAGTCCTAAATACAGATCTTAAAGTGAATTTCAAATGTTCATGGCATATCATTATTTAACATACCAAAACAAAAAACATAAATGGACAAATCAAGTGAAGAAAAGAAAACAGAACAGAGGGAAAACATCTATCAAGCATGGAACTCTTCATTTCTTCAAAACACATGAATCCTTCTTACATTCCTTCTTACATGTCTAGAATCAGGAATGTGTACCTGGAAATCAAGAAAGAAACAAGGGGAATAAGGAGTTAATAACAGCAGCAGTAAGGTCAGCCCAGAATCAGCAAGGAAGAGATATCAAATAGTAATCAAACCCAATTTTGAACCCCAGATTTAGATTAGAACAAGATTCTAGAAACAGACTCGGCTCAACCAACTTTCAGATATCAAATTAAACCTTCACTAGCCTTATGTGAATCAAAAATGACTTCAGAAAAATGAACCTCAAGAATCAGAACAGAAATCAATGGAACAGTGAATTTCCATGACATTTTCAGCTGCTTTTTATTTTTTGTATTCTCTATCTCTTCTAATCTCCTATGAAACAGTATTTTTTTTTGTAGTTTTCTATATTTTCTGGATTTCAGCTCTCAAAAATCTGCCTTGAAAGGTAAGAAAAGCTGCCTTTATAGGCAAGGCACTAGGGCATCCTAAAGAAATTTGATTTTTCATTTTTGACCCTTTTCATATTTTCCTTTTTGCTACTTAGTCCTTCATTTTCTGACTTGCTAACCAAGTAAGTATATTATGCACCTTCTGAGAAGCTTCTTAGGTGGTTATGGCAAGATTCCCCTAAGTGTTTTACCCAAACCACCCTTAATTACCCTTGAAATTTCTCTTAAGTCTCAGATGGGTTATGGGTCAAGTTGACCCTGGGCTGACCCATTAGAATGAACCCTATTTTCTCTGATTTTTGGTTCAATCATCAATCAAATCCAGTCCATTGAAGCCCAAACAAAAAAAAATTCAAACCAAACAAAAAGGGGGACAAACTAAACGGACTTCAAGAATGAAAATAGAACAAAGGGAAAGAGATTTAAAATAGAACATGAGAATTGAAACGACAATCAGAAACTTAACACGTCTTAAATAAAAAGAAACATGGCAAAATGAGCAAAACCAACACAAGCAAAGGAGAAAACTAGCACGACACATCATGAATATCAAATAACTAATGAAAGAGAAAGAAAACCTAAATTCAAAGCTTGAACTTTACCTAATTTCATCAGAAGAAAACTTATTGGAGAGGGGCAGAAGAAAGAGAATAGGACCAGATGCTAAGACAATGGGAATACACAGAAAAGGTGAAGGAAACTTACCGACATGAACTGAAAAACCAGTGGAAACCAGGGACATGACCAAAATAATATTGATCCGTCATTCTTTGTCAAAAACAGAAGATCAATATTGGTTTTGCCAAGTCCGGACTTCAAACCTCGAAGAGAAAACGGACCCCAAGGTCATGCATGTGAACAGGCTTAACAAAACGATTTCGAACTTTAGGAGCCAAACCCGGATTCAATATTCGAATAGCTTGAAGGTGATTCGAGAGTCAAGAGTTTGAGATTGGGGAAGAGGGGACTATGGGGATTCTGGGGTGTTAGTTTGGAGTGATTTGGGAAAGATTAGGTTTCTGGTCTAGTTTTCAATTTAATATTCGAGATGAACCAGTGGGATTCGAAGGGCATAGGTTAGGGATTTGGGAAGAGGAGATGAAGGGGGTCTTGGGGTGTAGGTTTGGTGGCGGTTTGCGGTGGCGCCGCCACCGGCGGTGGAGGATTTGGGGGCAGCTAGCTAGGGTTTGCAGCTTTTGAGCAAGATTCGAGAGATTCAGGTGTGATTCGAGGGAAAATGGGTGTGGATTTGGAATGAGGAGAAGGATAGGGATCTAGGGTGTAAATTTGATGGCCATCGGAGACCTACCGCCGCCGTAGGGCGATTTCCGGCGGCGGTGCACGGTGGCGTTACGTTGGGGTCTTTGAGGGTGTTGGAGACGACGAGAGAGGGGGGTAGGGTCGTTAGGACACTAATATATTAAATGACTCATGCTTCTCGTCCGTTAGATCAATCAACCTCGACGGCTCAGATCCATTCAAGTGAAACGGGGTCATTTTGATCAAGGGGGAGACTGGACCAGGTCAGGGTGGTTTTGGGCCGGGTAAGGGGTGATTTGGACGGGCATCTAGTGTGGATTTGGCCCAAAAGTTGGGTCTCTTATTAAGACCTTTTGTTTCTTTTCATTTTCTTTTTTTTCTTTTTCTTTTTGATTTTCATATTTTTATTAAATACAAATTAAAATAGAAAAACCTGATTTAATTTCAAAACTAAACTAATTGTTTCCTCAAAAATTAATTAAGTCCTAATTTAAAAGAAAATTATGACAAATTCGAAAAGTAAAAATTAAAGATGCAAAGTGAACTATTTTTTGTGATTTTCCTTCATTTTTTAATATTAAATAACTAATTATCCTAAAAAATATAAAATTGGGTCCTAAAGGCAAATGCACTATTTTTGTATTTTTCATGAATTATATAAATTAAATATGCACACAAAAATGCAAATAAACACAAAATCATGCAATTAATTCCTAAAAATCAAATAATTAAAAGCAAAATCCTAATTTTGGGAATTCTGTAGGAGCAAATCATGCGAGGCAAAAATCACGTGCTCACAGCTGCCCCTCTATGCTCGGAGACACGAAGGGTTTTCAGACAAAGATAAAATGAGCAACGATGAGGGACTTTTGCTTGCTTGGCACTCCATGAGAAGCATTTTTTGAAAAATGTCTGACTGAACCTTGCTTCAGAGGTTGCCTACATATCCTTGGCTATAAAGGAATCAGATCAGTGTAGTTCTGGAATGTTTGGTAGCTGGGACTACCATGAAGCTATGATTTCACTGTTGTTGTTGTTGCTGCTAGTGCTTACTGAACCCCCTTATTATACCATGTTGAAATAAAAAGAAGCTAGACTAGGCTATGATCTATGCATTACAAAAATCCTATCTATATCTTCAAACTTGCTCTTGTGTTTTTTGTCGCCTTGTTGACTTGTATTCTCCCGGTGAAATCCCTTTGTTGCCACCTTGAATTGTAATCTGAGATGTTTTCCCTTTTCTTCAGGTGGACGCCTGACTGCTAAAGTTGAATTGTATCCTAAGATGTTTTCCCTTGCTCTCCAGGTGGGCGCCTGATTGCTGAAACTTGAATGTATTCCCTTGTTCTCCAGGTGGGCTCCTGATTGCTAACTTGAAATGTATTCCCTGCTCTCCAGGCGGGCTCCTGACTGATAGACTTGAAATGTATTCCCTGCTCTCCAGGCAGTCTCCTGACTGCTAACTTAAAATGTATTCCCTGCTCTCCAGGCGGGCTCCTGACTGCTAACTTAAAATGTATTCCCTGCTCTCCAGGCGGGCTCCTAACTACTGACTTGAAATGTATTCCCTGCTTTCCAGGCGAGCCCCTGACTTCAACGAAATAGACAAAACGAAGAAAATTTTCTGCCCCAGTTTGGAGGTTGGTCACAGATGTAAGTGTAAGACGGATCACATTACCAAATATCAATACGAACTTGAAAGATAAAACTTTGAATTGTACTCTCTTGTTTTCCAGGCGGGCTCCTGACTGCTAAACTTGAAAGTATTCCCTGCTTTCCAGGCGGGCTCCTGACTTCAACTTGAAAGTATTCCCTGCTCTCCAGGCGGGCTCCTGACTTCAAAATAAACAAAACAAAGAATTTGAAAGCTAAACTTAAATTGTACTCCCTTGTTTTCCAGGCGGGCTCCTGACTGCTGCGCTTGACTGTATTCCCTGCTTTCCAGGCGGGCTCCTGATTTCAAAATAGACAAAACAGAAGATTTGAAGGTTAAACTTAAATTGTAATCCCTTGTTCTCCAGGCGGGATCCTAACCGCTGCTCTTGAAAGTATTCTCTGCTCTCCAGGCGGGCTCCTGATTTCAAAATAGACAAAACAGATAAACAAAGAAAATTTTCTGCCCCAGTTTGGCAGCTGAGCACATGGGTGAGTGTTAAACTGAATCATTTTACTAATTATTACTAAGAATTTGAAAGCTAAGTCCTATTATCCAGGGAGGTCCTACCAACTGACAATTATAGATCTAAGCTATATCTTCCAAAGGTATTGCTTCCGCTAAGTCCTGTTATCTAAGAGGGGTTTAAACTACATCCTATTATCCAGAAAGGCCCTGAAAATCAAGATCAAGTCTTGTCCTAAAATGACACTTTTATGACTGAATTATACTACCTTATGACAGGATTTTATGCTATATCTTGTGATCCAATGGAAATTTTTAAGGCTAGGTCCCATTATTCAGGAGGGCCCTGAAAACTCCTAATTGAATCATATTTTAAACATGCATGCCAACTTCTATTCCTCTAGGGATACATTTGTGCTAAATTATGTGACTCATGATTGTTTTGAACTTTAAACTAGGTCCCATTTTTCAGGAGGGTCCTAAAAATCAACAATCAAACCTATTTGGTAACAACCTTTCTTTACGAAAGGTTTCTCCGAAACAATCGAAATTTCCTGCCCCTATTTTAATCAAAGAAAATTTTGTCAGTTCTAAAATGTGGTGGTTAGTTGATGGCATTCTTGTTGAAGGTCTCTCCGCTGCATTGTTTTGTTTTGATTGGCTTCCCCAAACTGGCCCTGAACCGCTTGACTTTCCGACTGACTTTCAAAAACCCATAACTTGAATGACCCGAGTGTTCTATCCGCGAACAGTTGTTTCATATCTCTGACCCCTTTAACTAAACCTCTGCATCTCCCATGAAATTACCAAATCATTTTGCCGATGGAACTCTTGCTGGCTTTTTATCCCCTTTTACATCATGCTATCTTTGTTATGCTCTGACCGCACTGTGCCTTGCAATCTTGAAGCTGGTAGTGAGCTTTGAAATTCCTTCTTATTTGCTTAAACAGAACTGGCATTGGGAACATATTAGAGAGATAAATCCAAAGAAATGAAATGCACTGACTTTCAGAGTTAAGGATAAGGAAGTCCAAAATTGGAAGACTATCTGAAGAGAAAAAGAAACGAGACTTATCTGAGTGGAACAGCTGGCACCAATGATCATGACATGCAATTTGGATTAATCAGCCCAACCTGTCCAACCAATCAACTTTCAGATGCAATGCTTTGTTGCCCCAGAATTTCCATAACCTGATTTCTTCACCTTAAATCCCGACCTTGTTCATCCTGCGGTGCCTTAAAAAGTTTTCACCAGCAGACCTCTCTCATTCCTTCATCTGTCAACTCATTTTCGCCTTAAGGTGCCCGTGAGGGTTTTCACCAATAAGACTCTCTCATTTTGATTTCTCTCAGCTCCCGTTGCCTTACAGTGCCCGTGAGGGTTTTCACCAAAGACTCTCATTTTTGAGTTTTCTTTCTCGTTTGGACCAAAGCGTTGCCCCTGATATGAATCACCTCTACATGCTGGACTTGGCATTTATCGAAGATTGATCAAAAGGTCTTTCTTTGGACCGTAATGTGGCTTTCGGATGGGTTTATAAAGAAAGGGTATGAAAAGCCCAAAACAATTTGATTGGGTTCAAATTTACAACCTTCGGAATCAGATTTCTGATAACAACCACAACTTCTGCCCCAGTTTCTTGTTTGGAGACTTTTGAATTTTTATTTTGATGGGACCGAACCGTGAGGCTGCCTACGTATCCTTAAAAGGAATCAGGTCGAACATAGTTCATGACATAGGAATTACTTTGTTTGTTGTGATTTTTCTTCTCTTTTTCTTTCTCTTCTTTTCCTCTTTTGTTTTTCCTTTTGTTGTGTTTTCTCTCTTTTGTTTTCCTCTTTTTTCTTTTCATTCTTTTCTTTCTCCTTCCATTCTTTCCTTCTCTTTTCTTTTTCTTTTCTATTTTCTCTCCTTCCTTTACTTATCTTTACGCTTGTGTTTCCGATATTTGTTATTAGTTCCGAAGGAGGGGTATGAAAGAAAATAAATGAGGCTCAAAGAGGTAATGAGGGATAAAGTGTTTAGATAGCAGAACAAAATGCCTTCGTCATTTCAATATTCGGGACATGCCAAATACAAACAAGACAATCAAAGAAAGAAATCATACATAATATCTTTTGACTGCATCAGAATTGATAGCCATTTCTACACATTTTCCTTCTACATCTGTCAAATACAATGCACCATTGGACAACACTCTAGTCACAACGAACGGCCCCTGCCAATTTGGGGCGAATTTTCCTTTTGCTTCAACTTGATGAGGAAGAATGCGTTTCAATACTAACTGCCCCACTTCAAACTTTCGTGGACGCACCTTCTTGTTGTATGCTCTTGTCATTCTCTGTTGATACAACTGGCTATGACACACTGCTGCCAGTCTCTTCTCATCGATCAAACTCAATTGTTCCAAACGGGTTTTGACCCACTCCTCATCATCAATCTCAGCCTCCGCGACAATTCGAAGGGATGGAATTTCCACTTCTGCGGGTATCACTGCTTCGGTGCCATATACCAACAAATAAGGAGTCGCCCCTACTGAAGTACGGACAGTAGTGCGATAACCTAGCAATGCAAGTGGCAGTTTTTCATGCCACTGCCTAGAGCCTTCCACCATTTTTCGAAGTATCTTTTTTATATTCTTGTTGGTCGCCTCAACTGCTCCATTTGCCTTAGGGCGGTATGGGGTAGAATTGCGATGTGTAATCTTGAACTGATGACATACCTCTTTCATCAGATGACTATTGAGATTAGCCCCATTGTCTGTAATGATTACCTTCGGTATCCCAAACCGGCAAATGATATTTGAATGCACAAAATCAACTACCGCCTTCTTGGTTACAGACTTGAATGTTTTAGCCTCTACCCACTTGGTGAAATAATCGATGGCCACCAGAATAAACCTGTGCCTGTTGGATGCTACTGGCTCAATTGGTCCAATGACATCCATTCCCCAAGCAACAAAAGGCCATGGTGCAGACATTGTATGTAATTCAGATGGGGGAGAACGAATCAAATCTCCATGGTGAGCCAATAATAACCTGCCCGGAGAATCTTCTTTGCCAGCATATACCCACTCATGTGCGGTTCATAGACTCCAGAATGTACTTCGGTCATGATAGTCGCGGCCTGTCTGGCATCTACACATCTTAATAACCCTAGATCTGAAGTTCTTTTGTACAAAACTCCTCCACTGAAGAAAAATCCACTTGCCAAACGACGAATTGTTCTTTTTTGATCACCTGTGGCTTGTATCGGATATACTCCCCTTCGGATGTATTCCTTGATGTCATGAAACCAAGGCTCCCCATCGAGCTCTTCCTCCACTATGTTACAATAAGCATGCTGATCACAGACCTGAATATGCAGCAGGTCGACATAAGCCTTATCCGGATGATGTAACATTGACGCCAGAGTAGCCAAAGCATCGGCGACCTCATTGTGGATCCTCGGAATATGCCTGAACTCTATTTATTGAAACCGTTGACAAAGCTCATGCAAGCATTACCGGTACGGTATGAGTTTTAAATCCCGTATTTCCCATTCTCCCTGAATCTGGTGTACCAAAAGGTCTGAGTCACCCAAGACCAAGACTTCATGGACACCCATGTCCACAGCCATCCTCAAACCCAAAATGCGTGCCTCGTATTCTGCCATATTATTAGTACAGTAGAACCGAAGTTGTGTTGTAATAGGGTAATGATGCCCTGTTTCAGAAACAAGTACTGCTCCTATTCCAACACCTCTCATGTTAGCAGCACCATCAAAGAAAAGCTTCCATCCTGGCCTTTCAATCTTTTCCAACTCATCAATGTGCATTACCTCTTCATCAGGGAAGTAAGTCTTCAAAGGTTCGTATGCTTCATCCAAAAGATTCTCAGCCAAATGGTTGGCCAATGCTTGTGCTTTCATTGCGGTCCTAGTCACATAGATAATGTCAAATTCTATGAGCAAGATCTACCACTTTGCAAGCCTTCCCGTGGGTATAGGCTTCTGGAAGATATACTTCAACGGATCCAAGCGAGAGATGAGGTAAGTAGTATAAGAGGACAAATAATGTTTCAGCTTCTGGGCTACCCAAGTTAGGGCGCAACATGTCCTCTCAAGCTGAGTGTACTTAACCTCGTAAGATGTGAACTTCTTGCTGAGATAATATATGGCCTGCTCCTTCCTGCCAGTGATGTCATGCTGTCCCAACACACATCCAAATGAATTGTCCAAGACTGTCAAATACAGAATGAAAGGTCTCCCTGGTTCTGGCGGGACCAACACCGGTGGGTTTGATAAGTACCCCTTTATCTTATCAAATGCTTCCTGACATTCATCTGTCCACTTGACCGCAGCATCTTTCTTTAACAGTTTGAAGATAGGCTCACAAATTATCGTGAGCTGAGCAATAAACCGGCTGATGTAATTCAATCTTCCCAACAGACTCATCACCTCAGTCTTGCTCTTCGGAGGTGGCAATTCCTGGATGGATTTGATTTTTGACGGGTCTAATTCAATACCTCGTTAGCTGACTATGAACCCCAACAACTTTCCAGACGGAACACCGAACGCGCATTTCGCAGGATTAAGCTTGAGATTGTACCTGTGAAGCCTTTGGAAGAACTTCCTTAGATCTCTGACGTGGTCAGACTGCTTTCTAGATTTACAATCACATCATCCACATAAAGCTCGATCTCCCTATGTATCATGTCGTGGAATATGGTCGTCATTGCCCTCATGTAGGTTGCCCCCGCATTTTTCAAACCAAATGGCATGACCTGATAACAGTACGTTCCCCAGGGCGTGATGAATGTTGTCTTTTCTACGTATTCTTCATCCATTAAGATCTGGTGATAGCCCGCATAACAATCCACAAAAGAACCAATCTCATGTTTGGCACAATTATCGATCAATATATGGATGTTCGGCAGTGGGAAGTTATCCTTGGGACTCGCCTTGTTGAGGTCTCGATAATCAACACACACCCTGGTCTTGCCATCCTTCTTCGGCACAGGCACTACATTGGCTAACCAAGTGGGATACCGAGTGACCCGAATGACCTTGGCCTCAAACTGTTTGGTGACCTCTTCCTTGATTTTCACACTCATATCAGTTTTAAATTTCCTCAGCTTCTGCTTGACAGGAGGGAATGTCGGGTCAGTGGGAAATGTGTGGACCACCAAGCCGGTGCTTAGACCTGGCATGTCGTCATAGGACCATGCAAAAACATCTTTATGCTCGAACAGTGTTTTAATTATCTCCTCTATGAGTTGTGGCTCAAGATGGACACTTATTTTAGTTTCCCGGACGTTATCTTGGTCCCCTAAATTGATTGCTTTTGTATCACTCAGGTTAGTCTTGGGTTTTTCTTCAAAATGGCTTAATTCTTTACTAATCTCTTCAAAGGTTTCATCCTCGTCATATTCCGATTCAACATCACATTCTATTTCCTGAATTACTATTTCAGAACTAGATTGGATTTTAAGACTGGGTCGGAGATTCCGCATGAATATCATATCATTGAGGCCAACATAAAAAGATATGTACAAGGAAGAAAGGAAAACAAAAATAAAACTATCAGGAAGAAAGGAAAAGAGAAATTGTATTTCATTGAAATTAAAGACAACAAGGTTTATACATCCAAATGGACGGAACATAGAATCTGAATTATAACCCTGGAATAATTCAGATAAATTGAAAGAAAATCAAAGCAAACTACCAAAACTCCCTCCTGATGGGGAGAGGAGTAGCTTCCCAATTGTTAATCTTTGCACCGGGCCCAACAAATTGCACATCCGCCTTGCTAGAACTCTGTCCATCATCCAACACGTTCACATTGGCGAATATCCTCTCGAACCTTTCCATCAGTTCTCCATCCACATCAACCACCGAACTGGGGACCGTCGTCGCTGAGTGTTTTTGGGTACCAAGCTTGACAAATGATCGGGAAAGATGCGGGACTGGCTTTAGAACGGCCCATGCTCTCTATTTCATTTTTCTGGCTCTTCTCACGTCTGCGACTGTGGGCTTGAACCCCAGAACAAATGTATCCAAGTTTTTAGGAAAAGAAACCGGTTGTACGATACCTTGCAGAGATGCACCCAAACCTTTACCCGGTACAAAACCATTTTTCAACATTTCAACGGCTACTATGACTGATGCAACAGCTACCCTTGGAGTTGGCACGCACTTCCCTTCAGGAATTTTCTCTACCGATACCGTGTCAAAACCTGATAAACCCATGGCCCCTTGTCGTCTTCAAACTCTATGAATGGAACAATGGCATCACTGGGAACACACAAATTATCTTTCCCATGCACAACAATTTCCTGTCGATCCCATTCAAACTTGACCATTTGATGTAGAGTAGACGGGACTACTCTGGAAGCATGAATCCAGGGTCATCCTAACAGCAGATTGTAAAAAACAGCCACATCGAGTACCTGGAATTCCATAGTAAATTCAACTGGCCTTATTGTAAGCTCGATCACTATGTCCCCGACCGAATATTTTCCCCCACCGTTGAATCCCCGAATGCAGATAATATTCTTGTGAATTCTTTCATCATCCACCTTCAACTTGTTCAGAGTGGAAAGAGGGCAAATATTTGCACTGGAACCATTGTCAACTAGTACCCGAGTAACCACAGAATCTTCATATTTGACCGTCAGATAGAGGGCTCTATTGTGCTCGGTACCCTCCACGGGCAATTCATCATTAGAAAAAGTGACTCGGTTTACCTCAAATATCTTGTTAGCTATCTTTTCCAAGTGGTTTACTGAGATTTTGTCTAGAACGTGGGCTTCATTCAAGATCTTCATCAAAGTCCTACGGTGTTCGTCTGAATGGATCAATAATGACAAGAGCGAGATTTGAGCTGGTGTCTTCCTTAACTGCTCTACAATGGAATAGTCATGTACTTTCATCTTTCTCAAAAATTCTTCTGTTTCTTCCTCAGTCACCGCTTTCTTCACCAACACTAGGTTATCTTTTGAGGTCTTGGCTTTTCTCAACTCTTCGGGAGCGAAGCATCTCCCCGATCGAGTCAAACCTTGGGTCTCACACACTTCTTCTTTAACCTCTTTCCCCTTGTAAGTCACTGTCACTCGTTCATAATTCCATGGGACTGACTTGCTGTTGACTATGGGTAATTGAGTTACCGGTTTGATAATGACAGGATCTGTGCGGGCACCCTTCACAATTACCACAGGCTTGTTCGTCACTCCCAGCACAACCACTTTTGCTCTTTCATGTTTTCCTGCAACGTTGTTTGAGGACCCCTTCTTAACCTCCACAGATGGTTCATTATTTGCCCCGTTCAGCTTGATCACAGATTTCTCATTTGTTGACTTTTCAAATGGTTTGGCTTCACTAGCCCGAATCATCATGATGATTTGCGAAGGCTTCTTAGGCTCCCCTCCCTTATGCACTATATCAATCATATTAGTCTCATGATGGGCCGGCAACGGGTTCTGGTTGATGTTGGGTGCCTCCGGGTCTTGGACCTCAATCCGATTAGTATGAATGAGCTCTTGAATAGCTGTTTTCAACTTCCAGCACTTCTTTGTAGCGTGACCCGGGGTCCCTAAATACTCACAACTCACCGATCGAACAAGATTTCTAGGAGGGGTATTTGGCAGTTTAACCTTGATCGGATTCAACATACACAACTGTCTTAATCGATGGAATAGACTAGCATATGATTCTCCCAAAGGAGTGAAAGTATTCTACTTCTGAAACCTCTCATTCTTAAAGGCTTGATTTGGCCGAAAACCTGTTCCAGGGGGATTTTTGTAGGCTCTTGGGGGTGTATGGCCATTTTGTGGAGCTAGGTATGGACTTGGTGGAGCCGGCGCACGCCATTGTGCGTAAGTGGGAGGTTGGGTATAGGTTTGTGCGTGATGGACGGAAAAGTGGGGATCTGGTGATGGGTAGTAGTGTTGTGGTGGTCTATATGGAGTGTGGGGGTAAGTTTGGTGATAGGGTCGAGGCAAGTTGTAGTAACGTGGAAGGTTCCTGGAACCGACCCAAGCTCCCGACTCAATTGTCGCAACGTCCTCTTTCTTCTTCTTCCCGAGTACACCCCCAGTACCATTTTGAATGGCCTGGGTGGTCGCTTTGATTGCTGAATAACTCATGATCTTGTTGGACTTGAGTCCCTCCTCAACCATGCCTCCCATTTTTACAACTTCATTAAAGGACTTGCCTACTGCTGACACCAAGTGACCAAAATAAGTGGGTTCCAAAGCCTGCAAGAAATAATCAACCATCTCACTTTCTTTCATCGGAGGGTCAACCCTCGCTGCTTGCTCTCTCTAATGGAATTCATATTCCCTGAAGCTCTCACCGGGCTTCTTCTCAATCTTTGTCAATGACAGACGGTCTGGGATAATTTCGAGGTTGTATTGAAAATGGCAGGCAAAGGCTTGGGCCAAATCGTCCCATGTGTACCACCTGTTGTGATCTTGTCTGGTATACCATTCTAATGCCGATCCGCTCAAACTTTGGCTGAAATATGCCATCAGCAACTCATCTCTTCCACCTGCTCCTCTCATCTTGCTACAAAATCCTCTTAAGTGTGCTACTGGGTCACCATACCCGTCGTACAGATCAAACTTGGGCATTTTGAACCCTGCTGGTAACTGAACATCTGGGAATAGACATAAATCTTTATAGGCCACACTTACTTGACCTCCCAACCCCCTCATATCTCGGAATGATTATTCTAAGCTTTTGACCTTTTTGATCATCTCTTCATGCTCGGGATTTTTGGGTGGATTCGCGGTCTTTGCCGGGAGATCAAGATGAGGGGTGTAAGAATATGGTTTTGGAATTTTGAAGGTGGGTTCAGGGGGATAGTACTGGTTGTCATGAGTTTGGAATAGTGGTTCATTGGAAGATCGGTGTAATGTAGCAGGTGGAGGTGCCACAAAAACGGGTGTAATTGGTGGGGGAGGGTATGGGACTTGTTTGGGTGGTGGAGCTTGAAAAGTATGGGAAATGGCGCCATAGCATTGTTGGTAGAGGGGAAAGGCTGGAGATGAGTTCACAGTGGGAGGCTCGGGAGGCTGGGCTGATAGTGGGATATAAGCAAGGTTGGTGGGATAAACTGGTGGTGGATGCTCCTTTGCCCATGCTTGGTACATTTCAGCCATCTGCTGCTTTAACTTATACATCTCTTCATTTATTGCATTAACATCTAGTTCTTCCACCTCTTTTGACGGGTCAACAATACTTGTCTTCGATTCTTGGTTGGCCATATTCAGCCTGTCTTTTGATCGGGTGTTGTATGAGTGAGTTGCCAGAATGCTAATCAACTAACCACCTGCCTGAACACAACACATCAAACAACAACCTTGTTAGCGATTAGGCTTTAACAGATTGGTAACCGCACATTGGGCATGAATGCACCTAAGCAGTTAACCGTCTCTATTATGTATTCGATCGGTTGCATGCGTCATCCCGGCCTTTTCTTACTTTCAATTGCAAACTTTCCCCTTTTTCTTTATTTTTCTTTTCCTTCCTTTCACTCTTGCCTCTGTCCTCTCTTTGTTTTTATTCTCTCTTGATTTCTTATTTTCTCTCTTTTCTTTCTTGTTTTTCCGCTCTTTTTCTTTTCTTTACTCTCTTGTTTTTCTTTCTCTTCTTCTTTGGTTATGGTCGAATTCTATAGAGATTGCCTACGTATCATGACCCCGCATGAATCGGACCAAGCATAGTTCTTGAAGATAAATATGAAAGTAAATAATAAAACCATTTTTTTGGATTTTCAATTTTCATGAAAAAGCAAACGCTTTTGATTACAAAGACTCAACGCTAACAGACTCCAAGAGAAACTAACAGACGCTGATGAAAAGATGAAATACAGACTCCAAAAGTAAGCTATCATACTCCAACAAAAGAAAATACAGACTTGAACACAATTGACAGACTCCAGCAAAAGAAAATACAAACTCAACACAACTGACAAACTCTGACGGAAAAGGGAATGCAGACTCAAATGAAAAATCATGAATATATCAATGCTCCTAGTGCCCGCGGGACATCATTCGGTCTCGCCGTGGGCCTATATGCAAGATCCCTTTGAAGTCGGTCCAAGTCACTCATTATCTGCTTAATGAATGTCATCACTGCCGCGAAGAAGGTAGTGCGAGTCATATCCTCACAGATTTGGCACTTCATAACGATGTAATCGGCAATGTTTCTAATTCTCTCTCTTATGACACCTTTTTCTTGTAACAAACACCCCATCTGCTGGGCCCTGGCCTCCAAAGTTTGCTCGGCCACTTGATTTTGCTTCTGAAGTTGTTGCAAATCTATCTCTAATTGTGCCAATGTTGTATAACAATGTTCTCTTTCAACCTTGAAGTCTTTCGCCCGTTTGATCATTTTGTTTTCCGTGGCGATGGCCCTTTTCTTTAATCCCGCGACCTCATCATTGTACTTTTCTTTCAACTGCTTAATCAGGCATGCTCATTCATCTGCATTTTTAGCCAGTTGTTTTCGAGCCTTGGCTAGTTCATTTTCTACTTTGTTCAAATCAAAACTATAGTCACTTACTTTCTGCCTTAAGTTAGCTATGAGTTTCTCATTTTTGGCACTTCGGGCTGGGTTTTCTGCCGCTATTTTCATTTTCTGAATCTGGGCTCGAAGGGCCTTATTTTCTATGGCTAGCCTTTTCTTTTCTCCTTCATCTGCCGCGGCCTACAAGCTATTTTCAAACTGAAGGTCCCTGACTTGTTTTTCCAATTTGCTTATGGAAGCCCTATACTCATTTTCTTTGGCCAACCAGTCCCATTGCACTTGTGCTCCGTCGGTGAACTGTTGGACATGTGGTATTTTTGCGGGCCTTTCGGGCTCATGTTGAACCCGGGACCTTTTACCATACCAAGCAGTATAAATAGGCTCTACGTCGCCTCTGGATAGATCTCGTACTTGAGTATCGGGCCCTAAGAATCTGCACTGATGCCAAATCTGACGCACTCTTTCTTCTGGGAAGGCAGCTTTTGGCTCTAACTTAATGACCTGCCGACTTAAATCTTCATCGTGTGGTATGGTCTGGTATCAGCCTAACTGACGTAGGACTCTGTGCGGAGCATAAGGCTGAATACTCCGAAGACCCATCAACAGCAAAAAACATGCCTCAGCCGACATATAGATTACTTCACTGATCGAGAGCCACCCGATCGTCCATTCGATTTTATTTGTAGTCAAAGATCTCAGATGAACATGCCATGCTTCTGTACCATCCGGGAACTCATAACCCTCTACTTGCTTTTCATGTTTTTCGATGCATTCAAAGCCAGTCATACCACAATTCAAGTATCCGGGACAGTGGCAAAGGTGTTCCTCCATCCATAGTTGTAACAACATATTGCACCCTTCAAAGAACTTTCCCCCTTCCCGACAGATGGTCAGAGCTCGGTAAATTTCCGCCAAGATCAATGGCACTATAGTCCCATTTGCCTTTTTCATCATAAAGTCGGTTATCCCTACAAGTCCCAACTCTATGTTCCCGTCTTTTCTAGGGCAAACTAAAATACCCAAGAACGCCGTTATGAAAGATAATCCTCTCCGAGTTTCCCACTTGTTTTGGTTTCCTGCGTGAGTAAGACCGGTATCTGGTGTTTCGAAGCCACGGGGATTCCTGTAACGTCGATACAGAAAGTAGAAGGTACATAATCCCTTGGCCAAATTTCCGTCTCTGATGTCACGACTGATGCTTAACAAGTCCAAAAAATTATGAGGGGTTACTGTTCTCGGTGCCACCGGGTATTGACTTCTAAGATTCCCTTCAAAACCGGCATAGCCTGTGATCTCTTCCAGTGTAGGAGTTAACTCGAAATCAGCAAAGTGAAATACATTATGTGCTAAGTCCCAGAATGGTATCAAGGCCTCAATCACGTCTTTTCTTGGCTTAACCTTCAAAAGCCCGACAAGACCACCCAATGCTTTTGTCACAGACTTTCTGCTGTCTTCCCCCAAATTATGCCACCACATATGTAGCTCCAAAGGGATCTCTTCACGGACTGAGAAAGGTTCATTTTGAATTGTGCTCATCCTGCACATTTATTAAGGTGATTTTAATTAAAAGGAAACTATGACTCATTTTGACTCAAGAAAAATGACCATTTTTTTCCAAAATTTTCACACAAATATCCGGTTTTGCCAATACGGCCTTTCAGCACTTCGAAAACGAAAATTTTAGGGTTGTGTCGGCTAACCAACCAAAATCTTTAAAAGTGACTAAAAGTGGTTGTTCTTGCAAAAACAACCTTCCGCCGTCCTTTTAGGGACATTTGGCTATTTCTGACATGAATGACATCACTCTAATTATTTTCAAATTAAAGTAAATTTTGTTCTTTGGTGTTATTTTTGCAAAAAGAAAGTTGGACCCGATGGGGGTTGCCTACGTATCTCACACCCTGTGAGAATCAAACTGGCGTAGTTTGGAAAAAATAAATTTAAGAAAATAACCCAACATTCTTTTTTTTTCTTTTCCCAAAAACACAAAGATATTTTTTCCTATTTTTCACAAAATTCCCCTATTTTTCAAAATTTCGGCAGAGTTTCAGTATACTTCTAGGGACATTGGTTTTCACCGCAGGTAATTACCTCACACTGCTATTTTCTTTTCCAAATTTTCTCCCTTTTATTGAAAAGTCGGTCAGCATGCAAATCCGAAGCAAATAAATGCACAAGTAGCAAGTAAGATGGTCTTTTTTATTTCGAGTGCATCTGTCCTAGACAGACCCAACCCCTGTGTTGAGTCTCCAAAATCAAAATGCACATGATGCAAACAAACGTTCCTACTAGGGATCCGGCATGAGGTCTTGTTATACTAGGATTAAATCCTAGTATTTTATTGTTCTAGACCTGGCTTACCCGAGCGGACAGCTCGAGCTGGGGGGCAGCGTACCGGGAATACAGAAGCTTCACCGGCTTTGCAACTTGTCCGAACCTCGTTCTAAATTTGGAATATGACTCTAACAGAAAAGAAGTCACACAAAGTGCACACTTCTTCATGATTTAGAAGACTCAGAGAGAAGAGGGATTTCGCAAACGTTTATATACAGTTCACCGAATATCAAAGCGGTAAAAGCAACCAATTAGCACATTAGGCCCAAATCATGTAACAAAATCAGATAATGGATAAAGCCAACAATAACAATTATTCTAAGCTCGAATTCTTGAACACTGAACTAGAGATTCTGGGTTCGATCCCCAGCAGAGTCGCCAGAGCTGTTACACCTCCTTTTTACCTACACCCCCGGGAAGGGGTATATAAGGGAGTTTTTCCAATTAAAGGACAATCAAAACGGGATTTATTTCAATTAAATTCAGAGTCGCCACTTGGGATAGTTTATGGTGTCCTAAGTCACCGGTTTTGAATCCCAAATCGAGGAAAGATTGACTCTGTTTTTGCAGTCCGCGAACATAGAAATCCGGGTAAGGAATTCTGTTAACCCGGGAGAAGGTGTTAGGTATTCCCGAGTTCCGTGGTTCCAGCACGTTTGCTCAACTATTATATTCGGCTTAATTATCTGGTTTTAGGATATTTTGAACCTATGTGCAAATTTTTTCTTTTAACCGCTTTTATTCAATTTTAAAAGAAGATTGAACGTCGTTTAAAACATGACTTTGGATCGTGCCACATGAAATGCTCCCGCAATCCTAAACATATTTTATTCAACGTTTTAAGATTTAGATTTGGGTCATATGAAATGCACACCCAAGTTTAGGAAGGTAAAATTATTAAACTAATGCGCCTAAAGCAATTTCGCATTACAACTTTGCGAGGGCCACGGGATTTCACTAAGTGGCACGCCTCGGATTCTAAGGATTGAAACAAAATTAATTAAGCGAAGGTCGTGCAATTTGTCATTTTGTTTAGCACGGCGCACCTCGAATCATTTTATTTAAAGGTTTTAAACTAACACATGAGGGCCACGAACTACTTGTATCAGATAATATGGCTCACCCCAATCATTTCCAAGGATCTTGCTAATTAATTAAAGCCACAAGGAATTCTTAATTGATTTCAAACCGCGGTCTAAGCTAAAATTGATGATCGTTAAAGTTGACAAACAAGCTGTGAACTCGATGTCCAAATGCAAAACGAGAGGATGAGCCTGGGTCATAGCCGGGCCTGCTCGCAAGGCCCAATTCAAAAGTCTACCGATTAAAAAAATCCGGCACAAATGGGCTAATGCTGATATTATGCATAATATTTCGTGATGGGTAAGTTGTCGCAACACATATAGGGTGGCACTGAAAGTACGATTTTAGTTTCCTAGAGGCGCTTAGCAAAGCGAGAGCCAGTTTTTCTAAGTGAAGATATCTAGTTTCGACCTCCCCTAAGGTCTGGCTAACATAATAAATCGTAAATTGCGTACCTTGCTCTTCTCGAACTAGGACTCCACTTACTACCATCTCCGATACTGCCAAATACAAGTATAGTTGTTCGTCCGCCTTTTGGTGTGTGAAGTAGAGGCAGGCTTGATAGGTATCGCTTAAGTTCTTCCAAGGCCCGTTGGCATTTCGGGGTCCATGTGAAGTTGTTTTTCTTCTTCAACAACGAGAAAAATCGATGACTCTTGTTGGAGGAACTCGAGATAAATCGCCCCAGGGCGGTTATGCGCTTGGTTAGACTTTGCACGGCCTTCACATTGTCTACTGCCATAATATCCTTGATGGCTTTGATCTTGTCGAGGTTGATCTCCATTCCTCGGTTGGATACTATGAACCCGAGAAATTTACCTAACCCGACTCCGAACGTGCATATTTTTGGATTCAGCTTCATGTTGTACTTCATCAGTATATTGAAGGTTTCTTGCAAATGCTTTAAATGGTCCTCTGCTCGTAGGGACTTAACTAGAATATCGTCAATGTAAACTTCCATAGATTTCCCTATCTGTTCTTCGATCATTCGGTTTACTAGGCATTGGTAAGTGGCACCAGCATTTTTTAACCCAAAATGGCATTACGTTATAACACTATGTGTCGTACTTAGTGATGAAAGAGGTCTTTTATTGATCATCCGGCTTCATTCGTATTTGGTTGTACCCGAAATAGGCATCGAGAAAATTGAGGATCTCATGGTTGGTTGCGGCATCGATCATGCGATCGATGTTAGGCAAAGGGAAAGAGTCTTTGGGAAATGCCTTATTTAAATCCTAGTAATCCACACACATTCTCAGTTTGTTCCCTTTTATAGGGACTACTACTACGTTTGCTAGCCATTTCGGGTATTTGACTTCCCGGATGGATCCTATTTTAAGGAGTTTAGTTACCTCGTCCTGATGAAAGCAAGCTTGATATCGGACTATGGTCTCCTTTTCTTCTTGATCGGATGAAATTCCAGGTCCATGCTCAGTTTGTGAGTAGTGATCTCCAGTGGAATCCCCGTCATGTCGAGGTAGGACAAGGTAAAATAATCCATGTTAGTTATAAGAAATTCAATAAGTTTCTTCCTGAGCTCGGGGGTTAACCCCATGCCTAGGTATACCTTTTTTATTGGGCTGATGCTCGATCAGTATGACTTGCTCCAGCTCTTCGATTTTTGATTTGATAGTGTCGGAATCATCGAGGACTATGAAAGATCGAGAAACCCCATAATCATCATCTTTGTCAGTCCCCTATTTATCTAATTGCGTCGAGGCTGGCATCAATGATTGCAATTTGGCCTCCTGTTTTGCTTTTAAATCTAACCCTTTTGTCGATGAGAGTGTCAATATAGGAATCACTTCATCGACGGCAAATTTTTCCATCGTAGCAGGTTGCTCTCCCTAGATTGTTCTAATCCCCTATGGAATTGGGAATTTCAATACCTGGTGAAGGGTCGAGGGCACGACCCTCATGTTGTGGATCCACGGCCTCCCGAACATAGCGTTATATCTAATATCCCCTTCGATCACATAAAACTTGGTCTCCTAGATAGTTCTAGTTGCATTTACCGATAACGTTATTTCTCCCTTAGTAGTTTCACTGGCCATGTTGAATCTGTTTAGCAATCGGGTTGCAGGTACGATCTGGTCTTGTAGGCCGATTTGTTCTACGACCCTCGATCGAATGATGTTGGCTAAGCTACTTGGATCAATTACCACACGTTTAACGCGAGTTTTATTCATGAGTACAAATATGAATACCCAAAGGGTCATCACATGTTTTCTTACCCATTATGTGCTTCTGAGGCCTTGAAAACCTCATTTAGAGCCGTTTCGATTTGCGTGCGCAGTTCGGGCGCATAGCTGGAAAGCTTAAATATGAAATTTTGTGAAAAATGCTAAGTTTTGATTTTAAAATGAATAAATTTAACGTCGGTCAACATTTTGGGTAAACGGACTCGGACGCGTGATTTGACGGTCCTGGAGGGTCCGTAGGAAAATATGGGAGTTGGGCGTATGCCAGGAATCGAATTCCGAGGTCCCAAGCCCGAGAAATAAATTTTTGAGTAAAATTATTTTTCTGAAATTATTAAGGAAAATTGATTAGAATGTGTTGATATCGGGCCCGTATTTTGGTTCCGGCGCGCGGTAAAGATCTTATATGTGATTTAAGATGTTTTTGTAAAGTTTGGTTAAAATCGGACGTCGTTTGACGTGTTTCGGACTTGAAATCTTAAACTTGAACTTGATGAAGTTTTTGGGGGAAAAAATCTTGATTTTGAGGTTTGATTCATTGTTTTTTAGGTTAGTTTGGCGATTTGATCACGTGGATAAGTTCGTATGATGTTGTTGAGTTAGTGCATGTGTTTGGTTAGGAGCCCCGAGTGCTCGGGAGTGTTTCAGAGGTGTATCAGAATGGTTTTAGCCTTGTAAAAGTTGCAGGTTCAGGAAGTTGCAGGTCTCTGAACCCTCTAGTGTGGTCCGCGAGAAATCGCGTGCGACCGCAGAGGGGCCAGCGTGGCCACGGTCGCCTTTGTGCAGGGCGCGGTGGAGGCTGTGCGGCCGCAATCGCCTTTGTACGGTCCGCACAGGGTGCTGAACTGCAGGTCTTCAGGGAGTCCTGTGCGGCCGCAGTCCGTTTAATGCGATCCGCGGTGGAGCTACGCGGCCATGGTCCTTTTTATGCGGTCCGCGGTGAGGGTCTGAGAGGGGTATAAATAGACGGGATTTTCAGCTATTTTTCACTTTTCAAAACCCAAAAAACATAAGAGGCGATTTTTCAAACAACCTTTCATCTCCAAATCAATTGTAAGTCATTTTTAACTTGTTTTCTTCAATCATTAACATCTTTTAACATTGTTTCAACTTAAAATCAAAGATTTTCATGGGGGAAGATTGGGTGTTTTGGGTAAAACCTAGGTTTTCAAAAAATTGGGGATTTGGACCTCAATTTGAGGTCTGATTTCAAAACAAATTATACATTTGGATTCGTGGGGGAATGGGTAATCGGGTTTTGGTCCGAACCTCGGGTTTCGACCACGTGGGTCCGGGGGTGATTTTGACTTTTTGGGTAAAACTTTGGGAAAACTCATTTTCATGCATTGGGGTTGATTTATTTAGCACTTATTGATGTAATTAAGTAACTTGTGACTAGATTCGAGCGGATTGGTGGTGGAATCAAGGGGGTAAAGCTATAATTGAGGCTTGAGTGGTGTTCAAAGCTTCGAAGTAAGTGTTTGGTCTAACCTTAGCTTGAGGGATTAGGAGTTGAGTCTTATTTGCTACGTGCTAATTGTCGAGTACAACGTATAGGCATGGTGACGAGTATCTATACGTTGGTGTCTAGCATGACCGTGAGTCTTTATATTGCGGATATTCTGATCTTGTTGTATCTTTCATGCCTTAATGATGATTTCTATATGTTGTAAAAAGCATGTGAAAGAAATTGTGATCTTTGAACTTCGAGAAGCATTGGTTCAAGTGGTAATACAAATTGTGAAAGTATATGAGATAAATGGAACCCTTTGGAGCATTGGCTCAAGTGGGAAAGTGAGTTATAAAGTAAGAAGTGAAAGAAAGAGAAAGAGTTATTGAATTGTTCCCTTGCCGGGATGCTTGTTGCTTTGTTGATTATTTCCCTTGCCGGGATGTTGAGAATTATTGATATTGTTCCCTTGCCGGGACTTAGCTGTTTAATTGTATTCCCTTGCTGGGATTTATGTTATTATTATTTGTTTAATCCCTTTCCCCTTGTTTGTGATTGTTTTTTGGGTGAAGAAGAGCGATAAAACACGAAGGGTGATGTCGTGCATTGTTTGTTGTTGTGAGAAAAGAGTGTAAAGCATGAATGGTGATGTCGTGTCGTACGATGTACTATTTCGTACCGATATTCATTGATTATATTGTGAGGAAAGAGATTAAAAGCACGAAGGGTGATGTCATGCACATTATTAAGATACGATTGATTTGGTAAGGACAAGAGTAAAAGCACGAAGGGTGATGTCGTGCATTTGTTGATTTCTGATTTCCTTTTTGATATCCGAGTTATGTTGTTTCTTTCATTACTTGTTGTTATTTGATTTACTTCGAGATATTAGATTTCCTTACCCTATTTGCCTTGTGATTGTTGTTTGGGTGAGGAAGAGCGTAAAGCACGAAGGGTGATATCGTGTATTGTTTTGGTGAGAATGAGAGTAAAAGAACGAAGGGTGATGCCGTGCAAATTGTTGATTTATGCTTCCTTGTTGATATTCTAGTTATGTTATTTCCTCCTTTACTTGATGTCTTTCTATTCGGAACTATATTTACCCCCACAACATGTTTCCCCTTCCCGCATTGACTGGTTATTCCTGTATTTCTTTTCCATTGTGTGTGTGTGTATATATATATGAACTGCACAGGTTTATTTGGAGTCTGGTCCTAGCCTCATCACTACTTCGCCGAGGTTAGGCTGGACACTTACCAGCGCATGGGGTCAGTTGTGCTGATACTACACTATGTGCTCTTTTGCACAGATCCAGGTCTTGGACAACAACAGTAGCGCGGGAGCCAGCCTTCAGTCCAGTAAGACACCGAGGTAGCCTTGCAGGCATCCGCAGGCCCGATGTCTCCTCTATCTTTTATTTCAGTCTGTTATCTCATGTTTCCGAGGCAAACATTTTATATTTTTCTTTCAAACGGTTGTATTTAGTACTCTTAGAAGTTCGTGAGTAATGTGACATCAGTTCTTGGGTAGAGGCATATGTTGATTTCCGCATTATTATTCAGTTTCTTTAATTTACGTCTTCCGCTTATTTATTTAATTCCGTTGTTCTCATGCTATCACTGACAATTGTTAAAAGAAGTAATTTGTTAATGAAGTAGCAGTTAAGAATTGGCTTACCTAGCTCATATTAGTGGGCGCCATCACGACTCCCGATGGTGGGAAATCCGGGTCGTGACAAGTTGGTATCAGAGCTCTAGATTACATAGGTCTCACAACTCACGAACAAGCTCAGTAGAGTCTGAGGGATCGGTACAGAGACGTCTGTATTTATCCCTCAGAGGCTACAAAGTTAGGAAAATTTCACATCTGTTCTTTCTTGTCGTGCGAATTTGTTCATCAAATGCTAATTGGATTTCTACTCTATTCTATCGCAGATGGTAAGAACACGCACTTCCTCATCTACCGTTCAGCAGCCCGAACCCCCAGCAGCAGCTTCTACTAGGGGCAGAGGGCGAGGTCGAGGCCGTGCTAGAGGCCGAGGTAGGGGCAAAGCTCAGCCCCGAGCAGCAGCACTAGTGGTGGAGCCTCAGGTTGATTTTGAGGAGGATGTTCCGGCCCCAACAGTTCCGGTGGGCCCAGCTCAAGTCCTAGAGGGGTTCATTGCCACCCTAGTTCTTCAGGACGCTCTGGTCCGATTGGTGGGCCTCATGGAGAGTGCCACCCGAACGGGTTTGCTTCCCGTAGCACCAGCCACTTCTTAGGCTGGAGGAGGGGCTCAAACTCCTGCTACGCGCACTCCAGAGCAGGTAGCTCCCCAGGTTCAGGTTCCAGCGGTTCAACCAACTATGGCAGTTCAGCCGGGTGTAGTAGCTCAAACCAGCGATGGAGCAGCTATGTCCGCCGACACTTTGTGGAGGCTGGATAGGTTCACCAAGCTCTTCACTTCTACATTCAGCGGTGCATCTACTGAGGATCCCCAGGATTATCTGGATAGTTGTCACGAGGTTCTTTGGAACATGGGGATCGTTGAGACCAATGGAGTTGATTTTGCTACCTTTCGTCTGTCTGGATCTGCCAAGACTTGGTGGAGGGATTATTGCTTAGCTAGACCAGCCGGTTCGCCATTTTTGACTTGGGAGCAGTTCACGGCATTGTTTTTGGAGAAGTTTCTCCCTGTGACTCATATAGAGGCCTTTCGGAGGCAGTTTGAGCGCCTCCAGCAGGGTTCCATGATGGTCACCCAGTATGAGACCAGGTTCATCGATCTAGCTCGCCATGCTCTTGTCATACTTCCCACCAAGAGAGAGGGTGAGGAGGTTTATTGATGGTCTTATTCAGTCGATTCGTCTTCAGATGGCCAAGAAGGCTAGGAGTGAGATCACCTTTCAGGAGGCAGCCAATGTGGCCTGCAGGGTTGAGATGGTTCTATCACAAGGAGGTAGTCATGGGTCAGATAAAAGGCCCCGTCATTCAGGAAGATTAGTGGTACCTCGTCTGGGGGTAGAGATTCATATGGTAGAGGCCATCCTCCTAGGCCCTTTCAGTTAGCTCTCCAGGTCTCTCATGGTACTTCAGGTGGTCGTGGTTCTCAGACGCACTATTCTGATTAGCAGCCTTACAGTGCACCACCAGCTCCCATCAGTGCACTGCCGCTTCAGAGTTTTCGAGGTGGTCATTCAGGTCGACAGGGCCAGCAGTTTCAGCAGCCAAGGGCTTGTTACGCTTGTGGTGATCCTGGTCATATTGCTAGGTTTTGCCCTCGAGCACCAGGTAGCTCTCAGCATCAGGGTTCTCGTGCTATGGTACAGGCACCAGGCGTTCTACAGCCTACCCAGCCAGTTAGAGGTGGGGGTAGAGGTGCTAGAGGTGGAGGTAGAGGTCCTAGAGGTGGAGCTCAGGCCACTAGAGGTGGAGGCCAGCAAATAGCAGGTCGTCCCAGAGAGGTAGTTCAGGGTGGTAGGGCCCAGCCCCAATGTTACGCCCTTCCAGCTAGGCCGGAGGCTGAGGCTTCAGATGCAGTCATTACAGGTACCATTCTGGTTTGTGATAGAGATGCTTCAGTGCTATTTAATCTAGGGTCTACGTATTCGTATGTGTCATCTTATTTTGCACCGTACCTGGTCATGCCTAGTGATTTATTGAATATTCATGTTTATGTGTCTACACCGTTGGGTGATTCTATTATGGTCGATCGAGTCCATCATTCTTGTATTATGGTGATTGGGGGTCTTGAGACCCGTATTGATTTGTTGTTGTTAGACATGGTCGACTTCGATGTTATATTGGGGATGGACTGGTTATCCCCGTACCACGCCATCTTGGACTGTCACGCCAAGACTGTGACCTTAACCTTACCGGATTTTCCCCGTTTAGAGTGGAGAGGGACTCCTGGTCATTCTACTCGCAGTGTTATCTCGTACGTGAAGGCTCGGCGTATGGTCGAGAAGGGGTGTTTGGCCTATTTGGCTTATGTTCGCGATTCCAGTGCTGAGGTTCTCTCTATTGATTCGGTGCCCGTGGTTCATGAGTTTACTGATGTTTTCCCTTTAGACCTGCCGGGTATGCCACCCGACAAGGATATTGATTTCTGCATCGATTTGGTTCCGGGCACTCAGCCCAGTTCTATTCCGCCATATCGCATGGCCCTGCTAGAGTTGAAAGAGTTGAAGGAGCAGTTGCAAGACTTGCTTGAGAAGGGTTTCATTAGACCCAGTGTTTCACCTTGGGGTGCACCAGTGTTGTTTGTCAAGAAAAAGGATGGTTCGATGAGAATGTGCATTGATTACCGGTAGTTGAATAAGGTCACCATCAAGAATAAGTATCCACTACCGAGGATTGATGATTTGTTCGATCAGCTTCAGGGTGCCAAGGTATTTTCAAAAATTAACTTGAGATCTGGCTACCATCAGTTGACGATTAGGGCATCCGATGTCCCTAAGACAGCTTTTCACACTCGGTACGGGCATTATGAGTTCTTGGTTATGTCATTTGGGTTGACAAATGCCCTAACAGCTTTTATGGATTTGATGAACCGAGTGTTCATGCCTTATTTGAACTCATTCGTGATAGTCTTCATTGATGATATTCTGATATATTTCCGCAGCCGGGAGGAGCACGAGCAGCATCTTAGAGTGGTTCTTCAGACCTTGAGGGATAGTCAGTTATATGCTAAATTCTCGAAGTGTGAGTTCTGGTTGAGATCAGTTGCATTCCTGGGTCATATTATGCCAACAGAGGGTATTCAGGTTGACCCGAAGAAGATTGAAGTAGTCAAGAACTGGCCTAGACCAGCATCAGCTATAGAGATTCGGAGTTTCTTGGGATTGGTAGGCTACTATCGTCGGTTCGTGGAGGTATTCTCATCTATCGCAGCCCCGATGACCAGGTTGACCCAGAAGGGTGCCCAGTTCAGATGGTCGGACGAGTGTGAGGCGAGCTTTCAGAGGCTCAAGATAGCTCTGACTACGGCACCGGTATTAGTATTGCCTACGGGTTCAGGGACTTACACAGTCTACTGTGATGCTTCCCGTATTGGGCTTGGTGTAGTGTTGATGCAGGATGGCAAGGTCATTGCCTATGCTTCGAGTCAGTTAAAGATTCATGAGAAGAACTATCCGGTTCATGATTTGGAGTTGGCAGCCATTGTTCATGCATTGAAGATCTGGAGGCATTATCTGTATGGCGTGGCATGTGAGGTGTTCACTGATCACAAAAGTCTTCAGTATTTGTTCGAGCAAAAGGAGTTGAATTTGAGGTAGAGGAGGTGGTTGGAGTTGTTGAAGGATTATGACATCACTATCTTATATCACCCGGGAAAGGCCAATGTGGTGGTCGATGTTTTGAGTAGAAAGTCAGCCAGTATGGGCAGTCTTGCTTACATCCCAATCAGTAAGAGGCCGCTTGCTTTGGATGTTCAGGCCTTAGCCAATCAATTCATGAGGATGGATATTTGTGAGCCTGGTCGGGTATTAGCTTGCACGGTCGCTCGTTCCTCATTATTAGAGCGTATCCGTGATCGGCAGCTTGATGATCCCCATTTGTGTGTCCTTAGAGATATGGTGCAGCGTGGAGGTGCCAAGCAGGTTACCTTAGATGCTGATGGAGTTTTGAGATTGCAGGGTCGAGTTTGTGTGCCTAATGTGGATGGGCTTCGGGAGTTGATTTTAGATGAGGCCCATAGTTCCCAGTACTTTATTCATCCGGGCGCCGCGAAAATGTATCAGGATTTGCGGCAGCATTATTGGTGGTGTAGAATGAAGAAGGATATTGTGTCATATGTGGCATGGTGTTTGAATTGTCAGCAGGTTAAGTACAAGCATCAGAGGCCTGGTGGTTTATTTCAGAGGATTGAGCTTCCCGAGTGGAAGTGGGAGCGGATCACTATGGACTTCGTTACTGGACTTCCTCTGACTCGGAAGAAGTTCGATGCAGTTTAGGTCATTGTTGATAGGCTGACCAAGTCACCGCATTTCATTCCTGTGGTAGTATCCTATTCATCCGAGAGGTTAGCTGAGATCTATATCCGGGAGATTATTCGCCTTCATGGTGTGTCGGTATCTATCATTTCGGACCAAGGTACGCAGTTTACTTCGCATTTTTGGAGAGCAGTTCAGCGAGAGTTGGGCACCCAGGTTGAGTTGAGTACAGTATTTCATCCTCAGACGGACGGGCATTCCGAGCGGACTATTTAGATATTGGAGGATATGCTCCGAGCTTGTGTTATTGACTTTGGAGGTTCGTGGGATCAGTTTTTGCCTTTAGCAGAGTTTGCCTACAACAACAGTTACCAGTCGAGTATCCAGATGGCTCCTTATGAGGCTTTATATGGTAGGCGGTGTCGATCTCCGGTTGGATGGTTTGAGCCGGGAGAGGCTTGATTGTTGGGTACGAATCTGGTTCAGGAGGCGTTGGACAAGGTCAGGATAATTCAGGATAGGCTGCGTACAGCCCAGTCCAGGCAAAAGAGCTATGCATATCGCAATGTTCGAGATGTGACTTTTATGGTTGGTGAGCGGGTATTGCTCCGAGTGTCGCCTATAAAGGGCGTGATGAAATTTGGGAAGAAGGGAAAGCTTAGCCCTAGGTTCATTGGTCCGTTTGAGATACATGATTGAATGAGAGAGGTGGCCTATAGACTTGCGTTACCGCCGAGCTTATCAGTCGTGCATCCAGTTTTTCATGTGTCTATGCTTCGGAGGTATCACGGTGATCCATCCCACGTGTTAGATTTCAGCACTGTCCAGTTGGACAAGGACTTGTCCTATGAGGAGGACCCGGTAGCTATTCTAGACCGGCAAGTTCGTCAGTTGAGATCCAAGAGTTTCCCTTTTGTTCGTGTTCGGTGGAGAGGTCAGCCTCCTGAGGCATCGACCTGGGAGTCCGAGTCCAATATGCAGAGCCGTTATCCTTATTTATTCCCCGACTCAGGTACTTACTTCTTCTGTCCGTTCGAGAACGAACAGTTGGTTTAGAGGTGGAGAATGTGACGACCCAAAGGGTCATCACCTATTTTCTTACCAATTATGTGCTTCTGAAGCCTTGAAAACCTCATTTAGAGTAACTTCGATTTGCGTGTGCAGTCCGGGCGCATAGCCGAAAAGCTTAAATATGAAATTTTGTAAAAATGCTAAGTTTTGATGTTAAAATGAATAAATTTGACTTCGGTCAATATTTTGGGTAAACGGACTTGGACTCATGATTTGACGATCGCGGAGGGTCCGTAGGAAAATATGGGACTTGGGCGTATGCCTGGAATCGAATTCTGAGGTCCCAAGCCCGAGAAATGAATTTTTGAGTAAAATTGTTTTTCTGAAATTGTTAAGGAAAATTGAAATGAAAATTGATTAGAACGTGTTGGTATCGGGCCCGTATTTTGGTTCCGGCGCCCGGTATAGGTCTTATATATGATTTAAGATGTTTCTATAAAGTTTGGTTAAAATCGAACGTTGTTTGACGTGTTTCGGACCTGAAATCTTAAATTTGAACTTGATGAAGTTTTTGGGAAAAAAAACTCTTGATTTTGAGGTTTGATTCATTATTTTTGAGGTTAGTTTGGCGATATGATCACACGGATAAGTTCGTATGATGTTGTTGAGTTAGTGCATGTGTTTGGTTAGGATCCCTGAGGGCTCGAGAGTATTTCAGAGGTGTTTCAGAATAGTTTTAGCCTTGTAAAAGTTGCAGGTTCAGGAAGTTACAGGTCTCTGAACCCTCTAGTGCGATCCGCGAGAAATCGCGTGCAACGGGGGAGGGGCCAGCGCGGTCGCGGTTGCCTTTTTGCGGGGCGCGGTGGAGGCTATGCGGCCGCAGTCGCCTTTGTGCGGTCCGCACAGGGTGCTGAACTGCAGGTCTTCAGGGAGGCCTGTGCGGTTGCAGTCCGTTTAATGAGGTCCGCGATGGAGCTCCGCGGCCGTGGTCCTTTGGTTATGCGGTCCGCGGTGAGGGTCTGAGAGGGGTATAAATAGACGGTATTTTCAGCTATTTTTCACTTTTCAAAACCCCAAAAACATAAGAGGCGATTTTTCAAACAACTTTTCTTCTCCAAATCAATTGTAAGTCATTTTTAACTAGTTTTCTTTAATCATTAACATCTTTTAACATGGTTTCAACTTAAAATCAAAAAATTTCATGGGGGAAGATTGGGTGTTTTGGGTAAAACCTAGGTTTTCCAAAAATTGGGGATTTGGACCTCAATTTGAGGTCCGATTTCAAAACAAATTATACATTTGGATTCGTGGGGAAATGGGTAATCGAGTTTTTGGTCCGAACCTCGGGTTTTGACCACGTGGGCCCGAGGGTGATTTTGACTTTTTGGGTAAAACTTTGGGAAAATTCATTTTCATGCATTGGGGTTGATTCATTTAGCACTTATTGATGTAATTAAGTAGCTTGTGACTAGATTCGAGCGGATTGGTGGTGGAATCAAGGGGGTAAAGCTATAATTGAGGCTTGAGTGGTGTTCAAAGCTTCGAGGTATGTGTTTGGTCTAACCTTAGCTTGAGAGATTAGGAGTTGAGTCTTATTTGCTACATGCTAATTGTCGAGTACGACATATAGGCATGGTGACAAGTATCTATACGTTGGTGTCTAGCATGACCGTGAGTCTTTATATTGCGGATATTCTGATCTTGTTGTATCTTTCATGCCTTAATGATGATTTCTATATGTTGTAAAAATCATGTAAAAGAAATTGTGATCTTTGAACTTCGAGAAGCATTGGCTCGAGTGGTAATACGAATTGTGAAAGTATATGAGATAAATGGAACCCTTTGTAGCATTGGCTCAAGTGGTAAAGTGAGTTATAAAGTAAGAAGTGAAAGAAAGAGAAAGAGTTATTGAATTGTTCCCCTGCCGGGATGCTTGTTGCTTTGTTGATTATCTCCCTTGCTGGGATGTTGAGAATTATTGATATTGTTCCCTTGCCGGGACTTAGCTGTTTAATTGTATTCCCTTGCCGGGATTTCTATTATTATTATTTGTTTAATCTCTTGCCCCTTGTTTGTGATTGTTGTTTGGGTGAGGAAGAGCGATAAAGCACGAAGGGTGATGTCATGCATTGTTTGCTATTGTGAGGAAAGAGTGTAAAGCACGAAGGGTGATATCGTGTCGTACGATGTACCATTCCGTACCGATATTCATTGATTATATTGTGAGGAAAGAGATTAAAAACACGAAGGGTGATGCCATGCACATTATTAAGATACGATTGATTTGGTGAGGACGAGAGTAAAAGCACGAAGGGTGATGCCGTGCATTTGTTGATTTCTGATTTCCTTGTTGATATCCGAGTTATGTTGTTTATTTCATTACTTGTTGTTATTTGATTTACTTCGAGGTATTAGATTTCCTTACCCTATTTGTCTTGTGATTGTTGTTTGGGTGAGGAAGAGCGTAAAGCACGAAGGGTGATGTCGTGTATTATTTTGGTGAGAATGAGAGTAAACGCACGAAGGGTGATGCCGTGCAAATTGTTGATTTCTGCTTCCTTGTTGATATTCTAGTTATGTTGTTTCCTCCTTTACTTGATGCCTTTCTATTCGGAACTATATTCACCCCCACAGCATGTTTCCCCTTCCCGCATTGACTGGTTATTCCTGTATCTCTTTTCCGTTGTGTGTGTGTGTGTGTGTGTATGTGTGTGTGTATATATATATATATGAACTGCACAGGTTTATTTGGAGTCTGGTCCTAGCCTCGTCACTACTTTGCCGAGGTTAGTCTGGACTCTTACCAGCACTTGGGGTCGGTTGTGCTGATATTACACTCTGTGCTCTTTTGCACAGATCCAGGTCTTGGACAACAGCAGTAGCACGGGAGCCAGCCTTCAGTCCAGTGAGACACCGAGGTAGCCTTGCAGGCGTCCGCAGGACCGACGTCTCCTCTATCTTTTATTTCAGTCTGTTTTTTCATGTTTCCGAGACAAACAGTTTATATTTTTCTTTTAAATGGTTGTATTTAGTACTCCTAAAAGTTCGTGAGTAATGTGACACTAGTCTTGGGTAGAGGCATATGTTGATTTCCGCATTATTGTTCAGTTTCTTTAATTTACGTCTTCAGCTTATTTATTTAATTCCGCCATTTTCATGCTATCACTGACAATTGTTAAAAGAAGTAATTTGTTAATGAAGTAGCAGTTAAGAATTGGCTTGCCTAGCTCACATTAGTAGGCGTCATCACGACTCCCGAGGGTGGAAAATTCGGGTCGTGACAACAAAATTTACAAGTGCATCATTTTGGGGCTGCATGATTCCTTCTGCATCCTCGTCATTGAAAGATAAAGTTCCTTCCGGTACGTAATTTCGAGTCTGTTTCTCCCTCGTGATTGATACTTTGGTGCGCTTTAACATTGGACCTTAAAGAACATCGACCCCTCCGATAATCATATAAATAGTGTGTTGAGGTTCTTCTTGCTCGTTTTGTTGACTGGAATCCCTGTTTCTAAAATAATTCTTGGCTAGGTCATTCATAAACTCCCGAAGATGGCCGTTGTTGAATAACCGAGCTACTTCTTCTCTCAATTGTCGACAGTTTTCCGTTCTGTGGCCATGGGTGCCATGATATTTGCACATTTGGTTGGGATCTCTTCGGGCTAGATCGATCTGTAGAGGTCGAGGCCATCTGGTATCTTTGATGTGTTTGATAGCTGACAATATGGCGGATGCATCAACATTAAAGTTGTATTCTGATAATCGATGTGCTTCTTTGGTTCCAATAGGCTTGTCGAAGTTGTTCTTGCTCATGAGCCCTCAAGAGCTCTAGCCTCGATCACTTCTCTTTTCATTTCGTACAGGATTTCGCCTAGATTCGATGCTCCTACAATCTCCACTATATGGCTGATATCGATCTCTGTTCGTCCTCGGTTCTCGGTCAATATCCCTCTTGATTCTATTGACAGGTCTAATAGGATAAACGGACCCAGAAGGAGCCCCAAGTTGATCGTCTTCGATTGATACCGATTATGCACATCGGCCCAAGTAACAGCCGGGTACTCTATCAAATTTTGCTTCAACTGCTATGAAGCCACCGAGCTTCGAACATTGAGTCCTTGGGCGAAAGATTGAACAATCCAATCATCGACGACCGGTGGCAGGTCCATCCGTTCCATTTGGAAACGAGACCCAAATTCTCGGAGTATTTTGTTATCTTTCTGCCTTACCTTGAAAAGGTTTGATTTTCTGGTTTTAACCTTGATGGCTCCGGCATGTGCCTTTTTGAAGGAATCTGCAAACATAGCAAATGAGTCAATAAAATTAGGTGGTAAATTGTGGTATCATATCATAGTCTCCTTTGACAGGGTCTCTCCGAATCTTTTTAGCAAGACTGATTCGATCTCCTCATCCTCTAGATCATTCCCTTTGATAGCACATGTGTAAGAGGTGACATGCTTGTTCAGATCGCCGTTGTATTTAGGAATCTCGGGAATTCGGATCTTCGAGATCGGCTTGGGATCCGCGCTCGGGGGGAAGGCTTTTGCACGAACTTTTTGGTATCCAAACCCTTCAATATCGGTGGTGCCCCTGGATTTGATCGACCCTCGAGTTATAAGTTTCCACTTTCTTATCGTTTGCCTCGATCTTCTTTTCCCCTAACTCGATTCGTTTTGTCAACTCTTCGAGCATTTTTATGATTGCAGGGTCAATCCCCGATTCTTTCTCGTTCGATTTCCTTGAAGCTGATTCAACCCTGTGGACAACTTCCTGGAATGGCTCGTGCTCGATCCTTCCTAGTGGGCGATTCTAGTTTTGGAGCTGGGCTATCGCTGCCGGTTGAGCCTACAACATTTTGAAGATTACCCGCAGACTGATCCTGCCCTCTTCACCACTATGTATGCTTTGAGCGGCTGATCAAACATCCCTACGGATGCTTCCCTCGGGATCGACGATCAAATTTGCATTGATGGCTATGTGTGAGCTGATGTCAACTGGATCTATAGCCGGAACTCCACCGAGATCAACCACGGGTATGTCATTCCCTGGTGCTATGTTATCATTCTTGCCGTGGTGGCCGAAATCATTGTCAACGTGAAGGGGCTCCGACTGTGAGTTCGACAATTTGGTCCTGGAATCAAAGATACTCCAAAGAACAAGCGTAAAATAGTATGTGTTATGAAAGTTTGTACAAAATAATCACTATTATCCTTAGCCCCACGGTGGGCGCCAAACTATTTACCCTAAAATCGAATAACAATTGAATTTATACATGGTTTTAAGGATACGTGATATAACTTGGTACAAATTAAGAGAACAGATTAATATTGAAATTGACGATAAAAGAATAAATGCAAATCACACGAAAGAATAACCTTGGCCCTCGAGTTCGATCACCCTTGAACCAAAGATGTTTCAACGACGTATTGCTTTATATTGCGTAAATGTGATGATTTTACAAATGATCAGACCCCCTTTAGGGAAGTCCTACTCTTGATACAGTTCTATATGAAGTAAGAAATCTCATGATTAGCTAATTAATCGGCCCATCCTTGATGCATGCCGAGATTTTCGCCATGATCTATAACCGATCGTGGATATCTCATCCTTTTTATTTGGCTTGGCAAATTTCCCTCGATCTCGTCTGATCTCTATTTAGTTTGGTCCTGGGGTCGATATAACCTCGCACCTTGGTTCGGTATAATTCGAGGTCGAACCTTAACCTATCATATTCCAGTCTCGATTAGTCACATAAGAGGCGAGCTCGATTTTGACCGTATATAATAATGAATGAGTTCATTATTGAGATGGTCACTCAACTATTCAAAATTAGCTAGCAAAGTCATGTTTCCTTTGTTTATAATAGAAAAACTTAATTGTTCTACAACACTCACAAGGTCACTCAACAAGATTTCTCAAACTTTTGGTGGCCAAAAATATTTTCTACCCATTAAATTTATAAACCTTTATTTTTTTCTAATACTTTCTTAATATTATAATTTTTTTCTCTTTTACTCTCTCTCTCTTTCTTATATATATATATATATATATATATATATATATATATGTTATATACTTACCTATAGAATAATTAAATCTTTAATATAAAGTAAAAAAATGAGAAAATAATATTCATGCCTATATAATGTTGGAACAAAATAATTAAGCAAAATTTTCAAGCACATATAATGTATATTATAAACATACCTCTATCCTAAATAATTATATTTTTATAACATACATGAACTATGTCCTTTAAAAGCTTTTATTCTCTTTCATTCTTAATTATGTATATAAAATTTTGCATTTTTGTTGTTATTATCAAAATTATTGATACAAAAATTTATTCTAATTAAATTTCTTACTGTGCTCAAATACTTTATTTATCAATTTCATGTGCTTAAATTCTTATTTTACAGCTCAAACAAAAATTTTAATATAATATTTGTATGGCTTCTTAAAAATTACTCATTGTAACATGGTACATGCGCAATACGTGTATGTTAAGACTAGTTAGATAATAATAATTTAAATAGAGAGTAAAGGGATTGAGTTAATTCAGTAGCATTTGACAGATTGGGCCTAATCTATATAAATATATATAGCTGCGCATAGTTGAGGTGACTCTCTATGACCAGCATTCCCATTTTTCGTTATCTCCTTTTTTTGACATTTTTCCTTTCATATGGTTCAAAATTCTCTTTTTACTGTCAACAGACTTTACATATTCCCACTGCTTTCAGCAATTGATATGATTTTTATTTGTAATAACCAGTTGAAGCCTCTATTAATTAGAATGTCACTCCCACTACGTTTCAGCAATCGAGAAGCATTTATTTGCCTTGAAGTTTAATAATTTATAAGTTACACATATTGAAACTCTATTTAGAATGTCAAAAGCATAAAGTGATAAACTCATTATAATTTCATAGACTGTCAATATGCTTGTGTTCAATATTCTTTGTTTTCATTCCTTTTGGGTTTTAATGTGTTTCTTATTCCTCCTTTCACTCCCTTTTGGATTTCACATACCGTAAAACATGACAAGAGCAAGTTCTCCACTTATCCCCCTTCTCTCTCTTTTAATATAATATATTCTATCTTTAATTTAATGTTTTTCCTTTGAATTCTATATCGAATCATGATTCATGCTGACGATATTTAGTTAGTTAGATGTCTATTATCATTATTATGGATTTCTTTTATTTTTATGATTTCCTTGGGCTTTTAGTGATAGTCGTACTGTATAGAATCTATATTTATATTTATATATATAATAAAGTTGGGAATAATAGTGATGACTTGGCACCTCTCTTAGGCCAAGAAATCTATTTATCTTTTTTCTCCTTTTTTACTTTTTTTTAATATCAAATTCAATTGTTTAGGCCTCTTTAATGACTTAATTCCATGTTCTAGCAACCTTAAGTATGCAAAACTGTACCAGTTATTATTTTCAGTTTTCTAATCATTAAATTGAATTGATTGTTGTAATAAAAGAAAAAGAACTGATTGATCCCTCATGTCTCTTATGTTACCAATTTGGCTATCTAATTCCTTTCAAGTATATATATATTGTGGAGTATGTTGTTTACAAATCTCAATCATTAGATTCATAAAAGATGGAGTATGCTGTTTACAAATCTCTTTTTCTTCACCTCTTGTGTTCTCCGTAGCTCTTTTTCTCGGGTTTGTTTTGCTCTAATAAACATGAATTTTTTTTTAGTTGTGTTTCCTGAATAATTTTGTATTGTTTCTCTTTATTTTAAATTTTACTTCGTGATTGCGCATTCTTCGGTCCTCAAGCACATCATTAGATTCATAAAAGATGGAGTACGCTGTTTACAAATCTCTTTTTTTTTCTCTTTTAGACGAGCCACCATTTCATATTGGTATTTTCTTGAAGCATAAATTTGGCATTGAGATAATATTGCTTGTGCTCTCAAGATTCTTAGAAAATATTATCTGAATGTAGGTGAAGCAAAAGCAGACAAGCAGATTTACAACATAAAGGTATGTTTGATAGATAGCTTGCATGCGAAAAACTTTCATCACTATGTTCTAAAAATCAGAAATGCATGTTATCTGAATTAACATTTTTTTCTATTTTTCTTTTAATTAACATTTTTTAGTCTACACGTTACAAAACTAATTTACGTATACTTTTGTAGATTTTTGAAGAATTTAGAATGTGCCTGTTTTTAGAAGTTTATAACAGTACTAAGAAAAGCTAAAGGTTACTTGAAATAATCTTCTGAAATAAATTACATATATATAAGTGTTTTTAAGAAATCAAACACGTGATGATTAATTTTGAGAATAAAATTTTGATAGGTAGTGTCATATTAAATGTGTCGCCAACTTTACGTTAAACATCTTATAATATGAATGTTCTTTGCTCATATACTATTTTGTATATCTATAATAACAGTTCTTCGTTTAAATTTAGTTAAAACAAATTTAGTTTTCAAACCAAGCAATATAGTTAATAGTTATTGAAGAACTTGCTCCAATCCAAACACAATTAAAGTGTATAAGTTTAAATATACATGTATAGAATTACATGTGCCTCCAGAAAATAATAATGTTGTTTTCATTTAGCTAACTCAATAAATAAAGAAATATATCCTTTAATGTTTTCAAATGACTTATTATGATTTATAAATACTTATGTTGGAATATCTTATAAAAATTACTATTATTATTATCGTGACCTAATATTGAAATAAAACACAAAAATACTTTTATCATAATTCTTTACAAATTTATCAAATAAAATAAATTAAAAATTAATTCTTTTGGTCTTTGAGAATATGTGATACAAAATTGATAGCGGAAATATAAAGTTTAAAGAATAACTAATGTTAAATAAATATTTGACAATAATTAACTTAATATTAAAAAATATACCGAGTTTATAGTACATATTTCCTTCTACTATTTTATTTCTAATTGCTTCAAATTTCTATTTTTTACCAATTTGAATCTTAATTTGAATTTCTTTCACCGCTAATCTTCTTATGAAAAAATATTATTTACCTTAAGGATTTTGTCAATGGAACAAATAGTTCTATTATACAATAAATTTGAAAAATATTTGAACTGGAGCATCTAATGAGTTCTATTATGTTGATTAATTTTTGGATATTAAAGTTCTATATAATTTTATATATCTTAAACAAATTATCTAATAGTTTTATGTGTTATTTTAACATTGCGTACTTATTGATACGGGTAAAATTATCTTTTCTTATAAAAAGCAACTTGTGAACGTTACTGAGTTAAAACAAAATTCAGGAAACTGTTAGAAGAATAAAGAAAGATATTAAATAGTAAAGAATCAGAAATATTCCGAGTCCACAATTTTCTTGTGCGTCCTTAAGGAATTTTAACCCCCTCACACGTTGCCAAGGTAATGGATTAAATCCTCCCAGGATAAAACGGAATAAACCTTCCTGCAACATTGGCAATACAAACTGCAGGATACCAACGAACTCAAAGAACGGAGCAAAATCACACTTACGAATTTGAGAGAGAGAGAGACTGCGAATTAGGATGCAGTATATTCAGAAAGAAAGAAGTTCTAGTGTCTTTTTCGTATTTGGAAGATGCAGCCTTGCCTCATAATTTATAGGCAAATATCAGAAGAGGTGTCTGGAAAGGTGCCTTTTCAGAAAATACGCGGCCTGCCGCGGTTCTACCGCGATCGCGGCCGAACCGCGGCCAGAGAGCTTCTCTGAATCTGACTGCCGCGATTCTACCGCGGTCGCGGCAGAACCGCGGTCGCGGCAGAACCGCGGCCAGTGAGGCCCTCTGAACCTTCAGCAGTGATTTGGCATTTAATTAATTATTAAATAATTAAATAAATTTTGTCCAAAAATAAAGCCGAAGCCGAGCGAGCGACGACGACGGCGCGAGGGTTCATTCTCTTCCCAAATCCGAATCTGAATCCGAAGCCGAAGCCGAAGCCGAAGCCGAAGCCGAAGCCGAGCCGAGCGAGCGACGACGGCGCGAGGGTTCATTCTCTTCAACTCCTTTTAAGAGCTTTAAGAAGTGAATCTATATATAAGCACATAAATGTGATTGTCCCTCACCAATGAGGGACAAAGTGCAAGACAAAAGTTCACTTCTTCAAATTTTCATTTTCCCTCCATTTTATTTCCCTCCATTTCCAATTCACACTTCTTCTCTTTTAAAGCCTAATGGCTTAAAGTCCAACAATCCCCCACATGAATGGGAATGGCTGTATCAAGAAAGATCATAGATGAAAGCTATGTGATTTTGCAAGTAAGGATTAATTGCATCTGGATAAGTAGGTTTCCCTTTGAACTTTCCGTAGTGAACATATGTCGGATATACTCGGTCAATAGGTAGATTTGATATCTTTGAACCGTCGAACTTTTAGTGTATACCTAGACAGCCATATGTCACACAACCAACCCTTAACCGTCTTTTGGTTCTCATTGTTGTGTTCGTTTTAGCCATGAACACTGCCTGGTTTCATAAGTGCGTAGAGAATTGGCCTTACAGAATTCTCATTAAAGCGGCTTCTTCTTCTCACTTACATAGGTGATTCCTAAACGTGTAATCCTTTAGATTGACATTATTTGATAAATACTTCATCAAACTTAGGTAATCATTAAAGAACGTGTAAAGTTCTATCCTTGTTACTGAACATTGTCTTCATCACGAGAATGGACCAAAGATTTTGTTTTGACAATGTTGAACCGGTCAATCACAACTTTGTTTGAGCTCCTTGAACCTAGATCTCGGAATATCCAAAATTTTAGGTAGAGTTACCGCCATGTTGACTTGTCATCGGCCATAGTCCCATTCCCTTAGATGATTTCTCAACTCCCTCTCTAGTTAAGCCTTTTGTAAGTGGATCCGCAACATTATCCTTTGATCTTGCATAATCAATAGTGATAATTCCACTAGAAAGTAGTTGTCTAACGGTATTATGTCTTCGTCGTATATGACGAGACTTTCCGTTATACATAACGCTCCATGCCCGTCCTATTGCAGCCTCACTATCGCAATGTATGCAAATAGGAGCTAAAGGTTTTGGCCAGAACGGAATGTCTTCTAAAAATTCCGAAGCCATTCAGCTTCTTCACCGGCTTTATCCAATGCTATAAACTCTGATTCCATTGTAGAGCGAGCGATACATGTCTGTTTGGAAGACTTCCAAGATACTGCTCCTCCACCAACAGTAAACACGTATCCACTTGTGGACTTTGTTTCTGATGAGCCGGTTATCCAATTAGCATCACTATATCCTTCAATAACCGCAGGATAGTTATTGTAGTGCAAAGCGTAGTCTTAGGTATACTCCAAATATCCCAGAACTCGTTTCATAGCCACCCAGTGATGCTTGTTGGGATTACTTGTGAATCGACTAAGTTTACGTATTGCACAAGCTATATCAGGTCGGGTACAGTTCATGATGTACATTAGACTTTCCAACACACGAGCATACTCCAATTGAGACGTACTTTCGCCTTTATTCTTCATAAGATGATGGTTTAAGTCAATTGGAGTCTTTGCACTTCTAAATTCCAAATGTTTGAATTTTTCAAGTACCATTTTCACGTAATGTGATTGAGACAAAGCTAGACCTTGAGGAGTCCTCTGGATTTTAATTCCTAGAATTACATCGGCAACTCCTAAGTCTTTCATATCAAACTTACTAGCAAGCATACGCTTAGTAGCTTGAATGTCGGCAATGTCTTTGCTCATTATTAGCATATCATCAACATATAAGCAAACAATGACTACATGATTTTGAACGTTCTTAATGTAAACACACTTATCACATTCATTAATCTTAAAACCATTTGACAACATTGTTTGGTCAAATTTCGCATGCCATTGTTTGGGTGCTTGTTTTAATCCATAAAGAGACTTAACAAGTCTACACACCTTCTTTTCTTCTCCCGGAACCACAAACCCTTCAGGTTGGTTCATGTAAATTTCTTCCTCAAGATCACCATTTAAGAAGGCTGTTTTTACATCCATTTGATGGATTTGAAGACCATACAAGGCGGCTAACGCTATTAGCATCCGAATAGATGTAATTCTTGTTACCGGCGAGTATGTGTCAAAATAGTCAAGACCTTCTCGTTGTCTAAAACCTTTGACAACAAGTCTTGCCTTGTATTTGTCAATAGTACCATCGTCTTTCATTTTCTTCTTGAAAATCCATTTAGAACCCAACGTTTTATTACCCGGAGAAAGATCAACCAACTCCCAGGTATGGTTGCTCAATATGGATTCTATTTCACTATTGACAGCTTCTTTCCAATATTGTGCTTCTGAGGAAGACATTGCTTCCTTGAAGGTACGAGGCTCATTTTCTAACAGAAAAGTCAGAAAATCTGGACCGAATGAAGTAGATATCCTTTGACGTTTACTTCTTCTTGGATTTTCTTCATTAGACATATCATCTGTTATTTCCTCCCGAGGTCGTTTTGACTTTTGGCAGGTCACTTCACTTTCCTTTTTATACGGATAAATAGTTTCAAAGAATTCAGCATTATCTGATTCTATTATCGTATTAATGTGAATCTCAGGATTTTCTGATTTATGAACCAGAAAACGATATGCCTTGCTATTGGTTACATATCCAATAAACACACAATCAACCGTTTTTGGACCTATCTTAACTCTTTTAGGTTTAGGAACTTGTACCTTAGCTAAACACCCCCACACTTTGAAGTATTTCAAGCTAGGCTTCCTTCCTTTCCACTTTTCATAAGGAATGGATTGTGTTTTACTATGAGGTACACGATTGATTATCCGGTTAGCTGTAAGTATAGCTTCCCCCCACAAGTTCGGTGGTAAGCCAGAACTTATTAGCAATGCATTCATCATCTCCTTCAATGTTCGATTCTTCCTCTCCGCAATTCCATTAGATTGTGGAGAGTAAGGGGCAGTTGTTTGGTGAATAATGCCATTTTCCAAACAAATTTCTTCAAAAGGAGATTCATATTCGCCACCCCTATCACTTCTTATCATTTTGATCTTTTTGTTTAATTGCGTTTCAACTTCACTCTTGTATTGTTTGAAAGCATTAATTGCCTCATCTTTACTACTAAGTAAATAAACATAGCAGTATCTCGTGCTATCGTCAATAAAAGTAATAAAATACTTTTTCCCACCGCGTGATGTTGTTGACTTCATGTCGCAAATATCTGTGTGAATTAAGTCTAAAGGATTTGAATTCCTTTCAACGGACTTATAAGGATGCTTAGCATACTTTGATTCCACACATATTTGACATTTGGAATTAATGCAATCAAATTTTGGCAATACTTCTAGATTTATCATCTTCCGCAATGTTTTGAAGTTTACGTGACCTAAACGCGAATGCCATAAAGTGTTTGACTCAAGTAAGTAAGAAGAAATATTCACTTTATTGATAGGAACTGCTATTACATTTAGCTTAAAAAGGCCCTCATTTAGGTAACCTTTTCCTACATATACATCGTTCTTACTAAGTACAACACTATTAGAAACAAAAATACATTTGAATCCATTCTTGACAAGAAGTGAGGTAGACACAAGATTCTTGCGAATTTCTGGAACATGGAGGACTTGATTTAGAGTCACTATTTTTCCCGACGTCATCTTCAACGCAATCTTGCCAACTCCTTCAATTTTGGCCGTAGATGAATTTCCCATGAAGATTGTCTCGTCGGGTCCTGCGGGGGCATAAGAAGAAAATAACTCCTTGTTAGCACAAACATGGCGGGTGGCTCCAGAATCTATCCACCATTCTTTTGGATTTCCTACCAAATTGCATTCAGACAACATGGCACATAAGTCTTCCATTTCATCTTCAACCATGTTAGCTTGATTCTTTTTCTTCTTATCATTCTTGGGCGCACGACAATTCACGGCCTTATGCCCAGATCTTCCACAGTTGTGGCAATTACCCTTGAACTTTTTCCTGCTTGGGTAATTCTTTGGTCCGGAAGCCTTCTTCCTCTTCTTATTTTGTGGCGCCTCCTCAACAACGTTTGCCCCCATTATTGTCGAGTTTCCACGTGACTTCTTTTCAGCATTTTTGTTGTCTTCTTCTATCCTCAGACGAACAATCAAGTCTTCTAGTGTCATCTCCTTCCGCTTGTGTTTAAGATAGTTCTTAAAATCCTTCCACAACGGAGGTAACTTTTCAATGAAAGCAGCAACTTGAAAGGCCTCATTTATGACCATACCTTCAATAATAAATTCATAATTAATAATAAGATAAATCTTATTAATAAAATTATTGATTCGGGTCATACCTTCAGCAAGGAGGTCATGCACAATGACTTGTAATTCTTGGACTTGAGTTATGACGGACCTAGTGTCAATCATCTTGAAATCCAAAAACCTTGCAGCCACGAATTTCTTAAGTCCGGCATCCTCAGTCTTGTACTTCTTCTCTAGTGCATTCCATAATGCTTTTGAAGTTTCCATGACACTATAGACATTGTACAAGCCATATTCCAAACAACTCAATATGTAGTTTTTGCACAAGAAATCAGAATGTTTCCATGCTTCAGTTACAACAAGTCGTTCATCATCCGGAGTATTTTCAGCCATGACCGGAGGATCCTCCTTGATGAAACGTTGCAAACTCAACGTAGTAAGATAGAAGAGCATCTTCATTTGCCAACGTTTGAAGTCAATCCCGGAAAACTTTCCGGGTTTTTCTGCCGGTGCCATAGCATGAGCAGGAGTAGAACGGCTTGTAACAGCAGCAACCGTTCCCGCAACACTTCCATTAGTTTGGTTTTCATTCGTCATATTTCTATAAAGTTGAAAACAATACAGAACTTGTTAATCAGTGAAGTTTATGATATCTTCAAACTGAATACCAAACCAACCATACAACACGTAACAATGGTGAAGTTTTTATATACTTCAAACTCGTACGTTTATTATTCCGGCAAAGTTTTTATGTACTTTAAACCGGACAGAAACAATTATAGGAGTAGAAAGCAACAAGGCTTTAGTCTCCAACAAAGTATAAAGAAAATAATTTAATAATCAACACAGAAACGTTAGTAAAAATAAAATTCCTTAAGCTTGTGAATGTTACTGAGTTAAAACAAAATTCAGGAAACTGTTAGAAGAATAAAGAAAGATATTAAATAGTAAAGAATCAGAAATATTCCGAGTCCACAATTTTCTTGTGCGTCCTTAAGGAATTTTAACCCCCTCACACGTTGCCAAGGTAATGGATTAAATCCTCCCAGGATAAAACGGAATAAACCTTCCTGCAACAGTGGCAATACAAACTGCAGGATACCAACGAACTCAAAGAACGGAGCAAAATCACACTTACGAATTTGAGAGAGAGAGAGACTGCGAATTAGGATGCAGTATATTCAGAAAGAAAGAAGTTCTAGTGTCTTTTTCGTATCTGGAAGATGCAGCCTTGCCTCATAATTTATAGGCAAATATCAGAAGAGGTGTCTGGAAAGGTGCCTTTTCAGAAAATACGCGGCCTGCCGCGGTTCTACCGCGATCGCGGCCGAACCGCGGCCAGAGAGCTTCTCTGAATCTGACTGCCGCGATTCTACCGCGGTCGCGGCAGAACCGCGGCCAGTGAGGCCCTCTGAACCTTCAGCAGTGATTTGGCATTTAATTAATTATTAAATAATTAAATAAATTTTCTCCAAAAATAATCTTATCGATCATTTGCCGAAGCCGAGCGAGCGACGACGACGGCGCGAGGGTTCATTCTCTTCAACTCCTTTTAAGAGCTTTAAGAAGTGAATCTATATATAAGCACATAAATGTGATTGTCCCTCACCAATGAGGGACAAAGTGCAAGACAAAAGTTCACTTCTTCAAATTTTCATTTTCCCTCCATTTTATTTCCCTTCATTTCCAATTCACACTTCTTCTCTTTTAAAGCCCAATGGCTTAAAGTCCAACACAATTTTTATTGTGGTGTATGACTTTTGAGAAGCAAATGAATAGTTACTGACTTTTTTATCCTAAAATAAAGAAAAGTAATTTTGCTAGGTAAATTCATCAAGTTGAATGACTATTTGAGAAATTAACTCCAGGTTTATGCAAATTTTATCTTGATACTGATTTTTTCTAGAAAGAACGTAATAATAATATTTTTCTATACTGCGCGAAGCGCGGACAAATTTAATAGTCATGAGAATCATTTCGGTCATCAATATGGTGGGCAAACAAATGTGAATGGCAAGAAATTTACAGGTAGAGGTTTCAAGTATCTTTCTTTGAGTTCTTTCTTTCATGTGATATATAACTATAGGGGTAGAAGTATCTCGAATTGAGAATTTCAATTTATTGATGTGCAGTGAGTTTATGTTAAACTTGAGTGAAATATTCAATGTGTTTTTAGGAATATCATTTGGGTTGCTTACAAATGGATTGTATTTGCAATAATGAGAGAAGAGTGTCACGTGAAGAGAGATTCTTCGGAATCAAAATATGACGTTTAATGACGAGGAACAAAATATAACAAAAGCTAAAAAACTACTTATATATAAATATTCATAATAACTCTAGAACTTTGATAATAATTAAAAACAAGTACATATAGATTTTGTGTCTATTCTAAAATCGCAAGCTCTTTAATTTGATCGAGGGAGAGATACAGGCTTTTTTGTTGTGCATTTGAAGTATTTTTTTCTAAGTTTTCCAATTTTTATTATTAGGAGTTTGCATTTTTAGCTTATTGATTGTATTTTTAGTTTATTTGGTTTATTTTACTGAAAAAATATTTATTTTATTGTAATTTACTATAATGTTAGAAAATTTTCTTTTCAATTGAGCATTATTGTTTGATAATACTTTCAAAATTATACTATAAGTCTATAACGGTAGTTCTGTTGCTTCCGCGTCATACATAGAAATTTGTATTTATTAATTATGGTTGGAATTATAATACGTCATAATAATAGGTATATTTAACTTAAATTTTCTAAAAAAATCATAGTACATGATCACTAATTAAATATTCTGGTTTAGAATGTGGAAACCAGTTACTGAAAAAGGTTTTATTCTTTTTATTCTATAAGATAGTAAATTCGTGAATATTTTCATTGGATACAAAAAGAGAATTGTTATTGTGGTACACTACTAGAAATCCGGAAAAAAAGCGACCAAAGTTGGTTGCTTACAGATCAAAAAGCGGCCAAAAAGCGTCCGAACAGGTCTGGTCGCTATTTTGCTGGTCCCTTTATATTAGGGACCAATGTTGGTCACTAATTTGGTCTCTAAGGTAAAAGGACCAAATATTCCGGGTAAACAATATACCGACCAACTTTGGTCGCTTTAATATTATAATAATATAAATTCAGCGACCAAAGTTGGTCTCTATATTTAAATTACGTTTTTTTATTTATTATTAATCAAAATATAGCGACTAACTTTGGTCTGTAAACCAAATATTATATTTTAAAATTTGGAAAATAGCGACCAAAATTGGTCGCTAATTTCTAGAATTTAATTATTTTTTAAACATAAGCGACCAAAATTGGTCGCTATTTTCCAGATTTTTTTTTTAATAGAATAGCAACCAAAGTTGGTCGCTTTTTAAGAAATCTGGGTTAATTAGCGACCAAAGTTGGTCGCTTTTTAAGAAATCTGGGTTAATTAGCGACCAACCTTGGTCGCTATTGCCCAGAAAATATTTTTTTTAAATAGAAAAGCGATCAACAAGCGACCAAAGTTGGTCGCTTTTCTGGGTTAATTCAGGTATTTTTCTTGCTTCCGTATTATAAATAGAAACTTATATAGTTATACGCCTATTTATTCATCACGCTTGGGATTATTCTTTCCATAATATACAATGAAGAATGTTATACTTGGGAGTTGGGATATTGAGTGCATTTAATTTTTTTCTGAGAGTTGTTTAGCTTTTTATGAGCTTTTCAAAGTTGTTTTGTTTATGGGTCAAAGTCATGAGAAACTTTTAAAGTGATTGTCTATGTGTAATTACCACAGATATTTCTTTGGAATTCTTTGTAAAACTTCCTAATCATTATAACCACATGTAATTTCTACATTTTCTTATGCATCTGGTGGTTTGTTTTGCTTTTTTGGTCCCCAATATGAGCTAAATAATATTGATATGCTTAAGGTATTAGATTTGCGAAAAATGGAATATGATTTTTAATTTTGAGTTAGCATATCATTACAGATGAGTGATTGTGATAACTAAATTTTACAAGATATAGAATTCGATCATTATAGGAAAAAAGGATTGGATAATTAGGTTAGGCGTAATTTTTTATAGATAAGAAGGAAACATAAGTATTTTTATGTTTCTTCTTTCTTTACATCTACAATTTTATAATACCATTTAACAAATTCATAGATATTTTCTAAACTCGCGCGAAGTACGGACAAATTTACTAGTTTGCTATAAATCAGCGGTCCAACTATAATTTATCCGGTTCAAGATTCAAATGATGACACACGAATCAAAAAATATCCTCCTACAATTTGCAATTTGAGATTGCAAACTATTTTTATATTTTTATTTATTTTTTAGTCGTGACTACTAATAATTTTTTTAAAAAAATGAGGTGTTAGCCATCAAGATTTAGCATATCCTGCCTTCATCTTAGTAAAATTTATATTTTCTTAATAATAATCTTATAGTTACTATAAAATGCATAATATAATAAAACAAACAAAATACAAAATGGTATTTCCTCAATAGATATTTATTTGTCTTAATCTGACTTGATCTATCAAGTTTTTGTCAGTTTCCTACTTAAACTATTCGGTGTTTCTAAAACTCCCTAAAGTACATTACCCTTTATATTAAAAGACTCCTCGTTGCATTCTTAGAGGTGCGTCTAATACACGCTCCTAATTGCCTAAAAGAGGTGCCATGTAGCATTATATGTAGCTATTTAACTCAGCCCAAAACCTGCCTAAACTATTATTTTTTTGTCAGTTACCTACTTAAACTATACGGTATTCCCAAAACCCCCTTGAACTATATTACCCTATATAATAAAACCTCGTATTAGACTTTTAAAGGTACGTCTGTCTAACTATATTAACTTATGGTTTGTAAAAAGATTTTTTTACACAGTTTACTCATGATGTATTGCTCTCGAATGATTGACTAATTCTAAGATTTTTGGCCAAAATAATATCTAATGTACTATGTTAATTTTAGGTTTAATTGTGATTGTGCTTTATGCTATACTCCAATTGGTAAGTCCTTATTTATAGCCGCTTTGTAGCACAGTTAAAATATAAATAAAGGCCTATATTGTTGTGTTTCTTAAAGTCATTTTGTATTACATAAAAAAAAATTACACAAAATAAATTTCACAAATAAAAAATCAATTGCCCAGCAATTACATTATCTAATTCCAGATTACATAAAGAAGACTCAAGAGATTCAACTTTATTCTTTACAAGGTGTTGAGTTTAATAAGAAAATTTAAATTGGTATTCTTTCAACAATATGTGTAAGACATAAAAGAAGACTAAAACAAGAAAGCGAATAAATAATTTCAAAGGAAATAATAGAGGGAAAATTTTTTCCAGAGGAAACTCATATGGAAAACTGAAGAAAAAAGGTTAAAAAATGAAGAATAAGGTGAAAAACAAAAAAGAAAGGTAAAAAAATAATAAAGAATGGTGAAAATGAGGAAGAGAGATGGATATAACTGAAATAAGGAGAATATTTATTAAAAAAATAAATTTGATAGAGGGTTAGGCTAATTACTCATTATTTTCTATTAGATGAACCATTTTGATGGCTTCTTTCAGCTACCACCCGCTTCCAAGTGAGTATCTACACATGTTATGCCAGGTGAGCAACAAGAGGTTTTTAATACGAGTGGTAATATAGTTCGGGGAATTTTGGGGACACCGAACAGTTTAAGTAGGAAACTGACAAAAATGTGATAGTTTAAGAGGGTTTTACAGCTTGTTTGGATGGTTGTTACGCATCGTTTCATAATGTTTCGTATTGTACTGTATCGTTTGATAAATATAATGTTTGGATAGATTGTGTCGTTTGCCATCGTTTCATGATATCACGCACCAGCAATATGAAGAATAAACTTGCAATATCATAAAGAAAAATTATGATACAAGGTAAAATTACTATATAAAAAAGTAGGGTAAATGATAAAATAAAATAATTTAATAATAATAAAGGGTGAGATTGAGAGAAAAAGACAAGGTAACGACGCGACCACACCAAATCGGTCGTTACATAAAGTGGCACATTTCGTCGTTATGTAACGACGGATTTAACGATACGATACAATAAAATTTAAGTAACAATTAAAACAAATATTGTATTTAAAGTAACAATACGATACGATACAATGAGTAACAACCATCCAAACAAGCTGTTAGGGTATTAACTCTTTTATTAATATTATTATATCGCATAAGTAGACGTGATCGGAAGAATTACACTGAGATATAGTGATTAAGAGACGCAAAGAAAAAGAGAAAAAAACTCTAAGCAAAATGTGAACCTCGCAAATCACTTGATTATGAATGAAATTACAACCACTGTGAAATTGTAACACTAATCTTACACTCCCTGAATATAATTAAACAAACAAAATACAAAAAATAATATTTCGTTAATACCTATTTGTTTGTCTTAATCTGACTTGATAGGACAGAAGTTTTAAAGTGATTTATATATTTTATTAAATATTATTATATTGCGTAAGTATACTTGATCGAGTGAATTACACTAGAATGTAGCGATGAAGAGACGCAAAAAAAAAAAAAAGACTAAAAAACTATAAGCAAAATGTGAACTTGCAAATCACTTGACTATGAATGAAATTACAACCACTTTGAAATTGTAACACTAATCTTACACTCCCTGTTTTATTAGAAGTATCTTTTTTTAATTCCTGGATTTATTAGGAGTATCTATTTATTTAATTTTAGATGAAATTATAAGGGGAAGAAGAGGAAAAAAATATAGTACTATATAGAAAAAGGACCGTTGCGAGCGAAAGGATCGGTTGTAACGGATAGTTTCCTTCAAAAGCTATACCAAGAGTCTCTGCCCAACAATTTCTTCACTCCCTCTTTCTTTAGAAATCAATTCATATTCAAGACACGCCCTAATTTCTCTGTCTCTGTGCTCTATAGATTTCAGCGCTTGATAATAGTGCAAATTCTCGCGGCCATTTGATCAATTACTTTGTTTACTTCTACAAGCATTGTAAAGATATTATTTCCATTAACTTAATTATTCTGGAGAATGGATTTGGGTTGTTTTGATATGGGTTGCATTGAAAAGAAGCCGATGAATCACACTGTTTCTACTTCGGAGAACAGTCCCTCCGCTTCTACAACGGCTACTTCCAAACTCGGAAAGGTACCACCCATTCCCATTTTTTTCCAGCTCTTAGAAATTAATTTATTTTCTCAAATTTCCTTTTTTTTTCTTTTTTTATAGTTGGGTCTTTTCTGATTTTGTGAGGTTTTCCATAACCCTTGTTCTAATTAGGAAGAAAGATTTAGTTTCCCCCCCCCCCCCCCCCAATGTTAATCTTGATTCTAATCTATCGTTAGCCACTTGGTTAAAAAATGTGATTTTGCATGTGGGTATAACGGTAATGACGAAACTTAACTCTTCGTTAGGATTGAGCATAAGTGGAAAAAAAGTCAATTGTTAAGTAGGATTCATGAAAATGTAAGTTTAGGCATAATGGCATATAGTATGATATATCAGGTCTTCACTTTAAAAGGTGTATTTTCCATTATTTCATTATGTTCTTGTTTTTGAGGAGTGCACAACAACAGAATCAAAGAAAGTGGCCAAATGAAAATATTTGCTTTAAAAACTTCATTATTAGATATCCACTTAGGTTGGTGTTTTCCAATTTTGGTTTTTTCATTTGGTTGTTTATGCATAGTGCAGATTAAGGCAATGAAAGAAACTGGTCAGTCAAATGTAGTTACTACTTTTAAACAAAATCACATGAATGGTCACTTTGATTGGTATATTTCCAACTTTGGTATTTTCATTTTCATGTTTTGGATAGTGCAGAACAAGGCAATCAAAGAGGGCTCCCTGTCGAATTTAGTTGCATTGAAATTTTTTCTCAGATGTTCGCTTTGTTTGGTGTTTGTTCAGTTTCGGTTTTTCATTTTTTTGTTTTGGAATTGTGCAGACTAAGACAACGAAAGAAGGTGGCCAATCAAATTTAGTTTCTTTAAACAAATCTGCATCACAAATTAGAAAGCCCCCTCATCGCAAAACTTCGCCTATAAATTGGTTCCCTCGCAAGAAAGTGGATTCCTATTTGAAGAGAAAAATAAAAATGCTCCAGGTATATTTATATGCCTATGCATTCTTTTTACCGTCAATATACAGATGTGTACTGATAGTGTTTTGGCCTGTTACGTAATTTCAGGAAGTGGATGGAATGAACTCAACCCTTGACGAGACTTTGGGGGATGCTAATCCCCACTATTGTAGAGTTTTGAGGGAAAAAATTGCAGTAAGAGAAGCTGCTCAAAGAGCTGTAGAAGCTCGTAAGGCTGCACTTGTGGAAGCATCATGGTGCCGAATACTTCAAGCAGCAAGGTGAGCTTTTTAATATTCACATACGCGTAGTTGTTGTTACACTTGCGTTAGATCCGGGGATTGAGGCTCCAAAAACGGTTCTTCCTGATACTATATCTGAAGTAGTTGTTTCAATTCCTTAAGGATATGCAACTGAAACAAGTTCTTGCTAATGGGAAAAAAGGGGGGGGTTAGAACATGGGGGCTATTCTTATTTTATCGGAGGGGTTAGTAGTGTTTTTGGTTAGTAGGTAATCGTGTGTTTTCCTTGTCCAACCCAGTAGTATTAGGATTAGTCTTGTACTTTCTTATTTTTCGAGATTTTCTATTACTGCATGTAGTTTCTTTCGCTTTGGTTTTCTTGTTATCTTGCTGATGTTATGGTCTGTTGCTACTGCTTCTTTTTGCATCTTTCCTTGTGCCGAGGGTCTATCGGAAACAACCTCTCTACCTTCTTAAAATAGTGTACGCAGACTCCACTCATGGGATTACACTTGGTTTGTTGTTGTTGTTGTTTGAATTAGCGACTCCTTATCGTATTTTATTCTGGTTAGAGATTTGTATATCTGTATGAGAATAAGTTGGAATTTCAGTAAATTGATTTGCTAATTATTTGGTATTGGAGTGAAATGTGCAAATTGGATACATAAAATTAATATAGCCAATCCTAACTTGTTTGTGATCGACGTTGTTGAATGATTGAAAAAGAACTTACCTTTTTGGTATCTGCCATACAGGATTGATTGTAAAGAAGCAGAACAACTGCTGATAAAGGCAGAAAAATTTTCTGCAGAAGCTTTTGAAGCTGCAACAGCTATTGGAGTAATCTTGTATGACATTCCTGATTGCTCACAGAAGCATTACAAAATAGAAAAGTCGCCGGCAAAAGGAGGAGGACCCACCACTCATACAGTTAGAACATCTTTTGAAACTGCATTTGAGGTAGATAAACAAGTAGCAACTGCACTTAAGGCTGCCCTTCTTAAACTTGCTAATTGCCCTTCCATGAACAAAGATGAAGTCAAGGAACTGCTGCACAGAATAAGTCAGAACCCTGAAACAGACGATAATCATCAAGAACTGTCTGAGTTCTCTTCAGAATGTGAATCAGATACAGCTTCTGAATTTGAGAGCCTTTGTTCTGAAGTCACAGATTCAGAGACAAAATCCGTGCAAAGGAAATATAAAAAGAGGCAGGCATGTGAAAAGTTTAATATGCCAAATCTTGTGGAAATGATGCTGGAAAGACTTAGATGTTTGCAAGAAGATGAACTTGCATCTCTTGCCACTATAGTTGCAACGTGTGGGTTGAACGCTGCTCTAGCTGAAGCAGAAAAGAGCAAACCGCATGTTTCAGGGTCCGCTGCTGATGACAAATCAGAATTATCCATTGGAGAAGGAGCAGTTGACGGGTATACTTTGGATGGGAAGACAAGCAGGACAAATGAGGAACTTCCGAGCCTCGATAAGTTTCTGGTGAAGCGGTTAACAAGACTTGAAAGGGAGGTATTAGAAGCCAAAAATGCTAGGAGTGAAGCTGCGGAAAAAAGTGAACAAACGCGAGATAAATCTGGTAATAAAGTGGTTCATGATTCAGGCCATGATCTGGCAAGTATTCTCAAGAAGCCTTCTTCAAAATTTAAAAAGGAAATTGAAGAGGCCAAGAACAACTCCGAAGTGTTGTTAAAAAGCAAGTGTAAAGCTTCAAATAGCAATGTGCATTCATCTGAGGTTCCTGACTTTGGCAGTGTGCTCGTTAAGCACTCCTCTAAGCTTGAGAAAGAGATTGAAGAGGCTAAGAGGAAAATTGGTGAAATAGAGGGCAATAATTCAAACAGATTGGGTACTGTGGCAATTGGTCGAAAAAAGGAACATGAAATGGAAGTTCCTAGACTAGAAGATTATCTGGTGAAACATATGACAAGACTTGAAAAGGAAGTTCAAGAAGCAAAAAATAGGAAAAACACTGCAGAACCGATTGCCAATGCGTCTGAAACTACCTCATTGGTAGGAAAAGAAAATGTTGACCAGAACGTAAATCATGATACCAATACAGATGGAAATCCTTGTAATGGAGAACAACCATTAAAGCCAGCAGGCACATTATCAATCGAAGATGAAAACAAAGAAGCAGCGGATAGTTTGGACAAGATCCTAGTAAAGCCAGTTCATCGTTTGCAAAGGCTTAAAATGCAAGAATCATCCACAAGAAGTGACTACGTTGCACAGAGGCGTCAAAGAAAGATTGAAGCTAATGGTGCAACAGATTGCGAAAGTTTGGATAAGATTTTAGTGAAGCACGTCTCGAAGCTTGAAAAAGAGAAAATGTCTCTTCATGCAAAGGAAGACAATTGGATGAATGTAAAGAAGAGGGACACGATTGGTAAACAAATGGAGAACAGTGAAGGCAGTTTGGATCAGATTTTGGTGAAACACAAGTCTAGACTTGAGAGAGAAAAGATGGCCGCTGTTAAGCAGGAGGATGATGATCAGATAAGACATTCAGTTACTCGGAAAGAGACGAGGGAGAGAGAGTTGCAAGAAGCTTGGGGAGGCTTAAGTCTTGGGAACTCTATGCGTCCTCATATGTCTAGACTTCAGCGGGACAAGGCAAGTGCACTGTTCTTTATTCATTATATAGTGCACTTTTATAATCAATCCAAAACTACTGCAAAATAATGTTCTTTTTTCTGCCTCCTATGACATTTTCATGTTCTTTCTGTAGGCTGCCTGGCAAAAGGCTGAAGAAGAGGAGAGGATGAGAACTGTGGAGGAAGTATGAAAATCTGAGCCATTTCACTTTCTTAGAATTATGCTTGTGCGACAGATTGAAGAATCTATGATCTGTTTTAGATTAGAAATTTCGTAAATTCTTTGTTTTTCTTCTCCCATGCTTTCGTACATTCTCGTATAGTGGTCTCGTGCTAGATCTTTTTTGGTTCTTTTTTGAGGTCAATGCAGTTAGAATGCTTACTTTGTTTTGCTTCAGAATGTGTCACTGAAGGTTACAATTTAAAGAAGAGTGGTGCAAATCTGTACAGAACTGATTTTGCCTAAATTCCTTTTCTGTTTTGTTTATGAATGAGCTGTAAAACCAGTAGAGATGTTTGTCTTCATCAGTTGGGAGTAACTAACCTGCTTTTATTGAATTTGTAAACTTGAATGAGTTGAACTTGGCTGAATTTGACGTGTGCCTTGCATCACCTTTTTTGTAACACTTGTTCACTTTCTATTGAGAATCAAGCCGTTATGTCCAGAGGCGGATGTCGTGCATCGTTGACGGGTTCAATTGAACTCATAACTTTTGACGCGGAGTAAAAAATTTATATGTAAAAGTTTATTAAAATTGTAAAAATAGTAGATACGACCTCATAACCTTAAATATATAATGAGTTCAAAGCTAAAAAGTTTAAAAGTTGAATCCATAGGATTTAAATCTTGGATGCGCCTCTGGCGTCAGCTTCCTCACCAGTGACATGTTAAGGCCTAATATCAGAAATTATTGCATTTTCCCGGATAGTGTAAGTAATTACACACATAAAGGATAAAAAGAAAAAAAAGGGCAGCTCGGTGCACTAAGCTCCCGCTATGCGCGGGGAAAAAAATTTGGCCGTATCTTATGTAGGCATTCTACTATAATAAAGTTGAAGTAAACCTAAAAATCATGTCTTGGAAAAAAAATCATGTAAAGGAAATTTTCTCAAAGAACCTGCAATACGAACTAGTGAGATTAAGTCTTAGTTGTTTATACACTTACGAAGTATGATGTTTGGCAAGAGCCATTTAGTCTAATTATACGCTTGTAGTTAGTGTAGGAAGAATGTCAGAATTCTTTTAACTTTTAATTTTTAGAGAACAAATATTGTGGAATAAATATAGAAGATTTATATAATCAAATCTAGCCAATTTGAAACTGAGACATCATTATTTGGTTTCATCAATTTGGGTCCAATAAAAGTTTGTACTAAAAGATTAAATTTCTACTTTAAGGAGTATCTTTTTTCCGAAATGATCATTAAATATAAATTACTTACTATAATAAAATCCAGCTTTTAACTTACTATACATTTTTCAGGGTGGAGAATTACATGATAAAGTTTAAAAAGAAGTCTTTTAGCTGGCACTCTGTTTTTTCCTCATCCTTTGCCTGTTAGTTCTTAATATTAATAAACCTTAAATGTTACAACAACAACTTAGTGTAATCTCACAAGTGGGGTCTGAGGAGGGTAGGATGTACGTAGCCTTACCCCTACCCTGATAGGACAGAGACTGTTTCCGATAGACTCTCGGCTAAAGAAGGTGAGAGAAGCCCTTGTAGCAAGTAATAGCAAAACAATAATTAGAAAACTAAATCGGAGATAGCAACAAATAATATGAAATGGGTACTGATAACAAGTAGTAGCAAGATAACATATTTAGAAAACTAATTCCAAGGCAGCAGACGAGAATATGAACGAAGTACTGCTAGCAAACTACGGAATTACCAATGGCAAATAACAACGAAACAAGACATGCGAATATAGAAAACTAAGGAAAAAAGGGGACCGTACTAGCGCTAATACTATCGAGCTAGAGAAAACAAAGGGAGATGCACGACTACCTACTAACCTTCTACTCTAATCTTCAACCTCCACACCCTTCTATGTAGAGTCATGTGTTAGCTCAAGTAGCGTCATGTCGTGCCTGATCACCTCTCCCCAAGACTTCTTTGGCCTACCTCTACCCCTCCTCTCACCTCCTAAGGCCAACCTCTCATATCTCCTAACAAGGGCATCTGCGGTTCTCCTCTTAACATACCCGAACCATCTCCATCTTGCCTCATGCATCTTTGCCTCCACAGGGGCCACTCCCACCTTGTCTCGAATAACTTCATTCCTAATTCTATCCAACCTAGTATGCCCACACATCCATCTCAACATCCTCATTTCCGCTACCTTCATCTGCTGGACATGTGAGCTTTTGACTGGCCAACACTCTGCCACATACAACATAGTCGGTCTAACCACTACCTTGTAGAACTTACCCTTAAGTCTCAACGACATATTCTTATCACACAAGACACCGGAAGCGAGCCTCCACTTCATCCACCCTGCTCTGATTCGGTGTGTGACATCCTCATCTATCTCCTCATCCTTGAATTATAGATCCCAGATACTTGAAACTCTCTCTCCTGGAAATGACTTGCGTATCGAGTTTCACATCCCCGTCCGCCTTCTGGGTAACATCGCTGAACTTGCACTCCAAGTATTCTGTCTTGGTCCTGCTCAACTTGAAACCCTTAGACTCCAGGGTATATCTCCAGACCTCCAGCCTCTCGCTGACGCCGCCTCGCGTCTCATTAATCAGGACTATGTCATCCGCAAATAACAAGCACCACGACAACTCCCCTTGAATGTGACGTGTCAAAGAATACATTGCCAGGGAAAACAAAAATGGGCTAGGTGTTGATCCCTAATGCAACCCCATCTCAACCAGAAAGTAATTCGAGTCTCCACCTGTTGTCCTAACCCGTGTCTTAGCTCCATCATACATGTCTTGAATCACTCTAATATATGCTACAGGCAATAAACCTTAAATGTTCAAACATAAAATTTTTTTAAAAAAAAAAAAAAAAAACTGCCTTATAGGGTAGAAACAAAAGTTTAAAATTAACTAAGAAATATTATTGAGCTTGAAATTTCAGTTGAGGCCTTGAGGGTTGAGAGTTTGTTACACACAAAAGCTCACAGTGAGAGTGTGAACACTCATCCACTTCCTCTCTTAATAACTCCTCCCCAGTACAAACAACACAACTCTCAACAGTAAGGACAGCTTCCAGATTTGACTTGACCTCTCGTATAACACACTCTTATTGGTTCTACTTCTACAGTTCTACTACTACCTGTACTTTTGCCTACTTCTTGACTTCTCACTTCCACCAATTTTCTCCTCTCAATGGATTTTCCTTCCTCCTTTCTCTTCTTCTTCTTCTTCCTCATCACCATCCTTCTATCTCTGTCCCCTGCTTTCTCCACGAATTCTGAAGGTAAATTCCCTAAAACTTAACTATCTACCCCATGTATTCCTTTTGTCATTCCTAGGGTTTAAAGCTTTTAGTTTTTTGTTACCATGTGAACCCCTCTTTGGTTTTCTTTTCTTTTCATTCATTAGTGTATACCCTTTTTCAGCTCAAAGGATTTGAGTTAAATCTTGAAATGAACATACTTATATAAAAGTAGAAAAAAGGTTAAATCTTGAAATGGACCCATCTTCCTAAAAAAATTTGTTGTGTTCATCTTATAGGAAATGCTCTACATGCTATGAGAAGCAGACTCTCTGACCCCACAAATGTTCTACAAAGCTGGGACCCAACACTTGTTAATCCTTGTACCTGGTTTCATATCACCTGCGACTCCAATAATCATGTTATTCGCCTGTAAGATGCTACAGCATTTTCTAATTTCTGTCGATTTTTTTCTTTTGTTTTGTTTTCCCCATTGGCAATTCATATAATTTTGTTTAATCTTTGAAAATTTTCAGGGATTTGGGCAATACTAATATTTCTGGAACATTAGGACCAGAGCTTGGTGAACTCAAGAATCTACAGTACCTGTATATTTTTTTTTTAACCTCTTTTTCTTGTTTTTTCTTCTTGTGTCAGCTTAGTATCTCCTGTTGGCTGAACTGAAACCGTGGAAAAAGAAACTGAAAAGGGGCTTTTGTTAGACAAAGAAATGTGTATAGATTATTTGTCACATGATTAATGTTGTTTCTGTCTTCAAGTTTCTTGTGTACTTCTTAAATTGCAAGTTTATTACTTTCTTGTGTGTCTTTAAGGTGACGGGCAAACATTTTTCCTGAATTGCAGGGAACTTTATAGGAATAATATTGGAGGCAAAATCCCAAAGGAATTGGGTAATTTGGAAAATCTTATTAGCATGGACCTATATGGCAATAGATTTGAAGGCAATATTCCCAAGTCTTTTGCTAAATTAAAGTCTCTTAGATTTTTGTAAGTATTTGGCATTCAATGATTCGTGAGGTTTACAAATTTTTAGCAGACATTGGTGTTACAAAGATTGATTTTTTTTCTTCATGTTATTACCACAGGCGGTTAAACGACAACAAACTAACTGGTCCGATTCCAAGGGAACTCACCACCCTCCCCAACCTTAAAGTTTTGTAAGTTCTGTTTTAAATGCAAACCTCAAGCCACGTGAAACCTGCTGTTAGTTTCATATTTTGCTAAGAAACAGGAAAAACAATCAAACAATGTGGTATTGATTTCTGGTCGAGTGAATCTTTTAAATATCATTGTTGCAGTGATGTTTCTAACAATGATCTTTGTGGAACAATCCCCGTTGATGGCCCCTTTGGAAGCTTTCCTATGGAAGGGTATTCACTCTTGTCATTCTCTCTTCCTTCTTGAATATTCACTTACAACATGTAACGTGCTCTAGTTATCCCTGGATTTGGAAGTGGTTCAGTAGATTATTGCCCATGTTATTGGTGAAAGTTATTTTAAGCTTCATTTTGTTAGCTGTTTTACACAGGGGGGGAACAATTCTATTGAAAGGCCAGTTGCTTCATGATATAATTGTGATTTATGGTTCATAGACACAGGTTGTAGATGCACAGCCTTGCATTATTAAGTTTAATCTAACCTATTGCAAAGATAATCTTCTGTCAAGTCATTAGTTAGTAGTTGGGTACTGACTTGGTGCAAGTGCAATTACATGACTTTATGGCACTGCCTAGCCTGTAAATCGCGTATCTACTATATGCCCTTGGATCGTTATGGGATCTTAGAGACTATTGGTTGGTCTAGTAAACTATTTCTATTCATGTACTTATGTTGTTGAATTAGGATGATACAAACGACACCAAGTGTACCGGTTCCTCAAATCTATCATTCTTGGATCGTGATAGATCATTGTAATAGGTAGGGATTTGATATTTGTGCCACAACCAGACTTATAAAATCAAAATCCAAACTCCAAACAGAAAAGTAGAGGAGCTGCCCTGGGTTACACATATTTTGGGATCTTTAACTTTGTAGTGTAATTTAATGGTAGATTCATAACTTTTATTTCTTAATGTTGTGAAATGTTTTATGTTCTACTACTTCTAGTGAAATGAGAAAATAAATGGCTCTGCTTTCTACAATGCAATTTTTTTTTTGAGATAACTGTGGTGCCCAAGGCAGCTTGCACCATTAATCCTCCGGGTATATGCTACCTCCTACTAGCACAAGTATCAGGTATCGAATAACTCTGTCCAACACAGTTTAGACAGACAGGAGAAACCACCCAAAGTTTTTTGCCTCTATTGGGATTTAAAACCTGGACTTCCATGATCTTCTGAAATGCAATATTTTTTTTTAAAGTGCAAAATAGTGAATTCCTCTCGGATGAGAGTCTGAACTGCCTTCTGATGTTCCCTTCTTATCTGATCATGATTCAAAATTTGTGATGTGAGACCTAAAAAGTGATAACATTTTCCTCTTGTTTCAGTTTTGCACACAACAGACTGAATGGACCTGAGCTGAAAGGACTAGCGCCCTATGACTTTGGATGCAAAGAGGTCAAACTATAGTTTGATAGCAGCCCCCGGAAGGTTGCTTTATGGTATCATAACATACCTACAATATTTTATGTATTGTATATGTGGTTTGACAGTGTTAAAACCCTGAAGTCCAATACAGGTCATGTTAGCTCCAGCTAGCATATAAGGTTCTTTAAAACCATCACTAAAGCTCAACTTCATCTGTAACTTGGCAGCAGAAAATGGCGGTGTCTTGCTGAGTTTTAAACTTGTTAAATTAAGTGGTAGATGGTTTTGAAATGAGTTTTCTTCTCAAAGTGTCGGATCAATGATCTCAAGTATAATTTATCTTTGTTTTGTGCCTGAGGTATAATGTAGCAGCTCAGTCCGCTAATGATATTGTCCGCTCTGGGCCTGTATGTAACACCCCAGATTTTAGACATAGTCTCACGTCGACAAAACACAAGAGGGATGTTAGGACGTATAAGTGAACAAGCCTTGGACTCTAGTGACGCGTTTTAAGCCGGTGAGGGCTTACATAGCATAAGAAGATTACAAGCAATGTTATGAAAGTTGTACAAATGAATGGATAAGTACTGTACAACTGAAGGGATAAATATTATCTATCTTGTTATATCCATCAACAAGCATAAGATGAGGTAGCCATAACGGTATCAGTCCTAGCAGAAAGAAGAAATTGAAGCTAAACATACAAATCATTTCTTCCCATTTAACTGAACCGTCAGACGACGAGAGTTAGAATATCATTTGTAAAAATTGGTAGTCTAAAGCGGATGGAAGAAATGTACTTTTTAAATTGTCAAATTGACTAATTTCCTAGGGAAATTTTGATGTAAATCAATCAAAATGTCTGACATAAAAGAACAGATTCCGCATTAGTTTGTAATCACAAAGTTGACCCATAAAAGTAACAAAGCTTATAAATCACAAAACAAGATTCCCATGTTAATAAGTACGTGACTACCAGGGTTGTTCGTCAGTCGGTACGGCACGGTATTTAAACATTTCGGTTCGATATTTTTGGTATTCGATTTCTTAAAATGCAATATCAATACCATACCTAATTAAATTCGGTATGGTTCGATTTTTCTCCTTTCGGTTTCGATTTATTCGGTTTGGTAACTTCGGTTTATTTGGTTTGAATACTAACTAGTGCATAGAGACATAAAATGTAATATTCTGAATTAAAGTACTCAAAAGTACAAAATTAAAAACATTTGTTGACCAAAGTTTTGTCCAAAACTAGCAAATGTCAACTTAAAGAGAGAAAACTATACATAAAAGAATAAATTTCGGTACGGTATTAGTATTTCGGTATTTCATTTTAAAATATCAAATATTAATTTTTAAAATTTAAACCAAATACCATACCGAATACCAAATATCAAAATTTTTGGTTTCGGTACGGTAATTTAATATTTACCAAATTATGCATAGCGCAAGTGACTACTATCAACAAGACAAAAGTAAAATAATTCTTGAACGCGGGGAACTACAATTTGGCACGTGAAGTGCAGCTAAGTTAAAGAACGGGGGTCGTCGTAGAAATATGCAAGACTTAGAGGACTCAGAAAGCAACGAATGAAGTGAGCTGGAAGTCCTAAACACGTGTTAAAAGGAGGATGGAAGTACGGAATCATGTCAACAAAAAGTTGTTGTTGACGTGGCTGTTACCTTAAATGCTGGAAACCCTTCAATGCGATTCGGCGTGTGAGCCGACTTTCTGTACTCGCTGTTCTAAACAAATTGTATACTCTCGGGTATTGCCTTTTTTTTTTTTTTTCTTCTTCTCTTTCTTTAAGTAATTGCATCAGCATACCAAATTGCTTGCTATTACTATAGAAATAACGAACGTGATTATATAGTTCATCATCCACCCAACTTCTTTCGCATAAGAGATAGGACAATGGACTTTTTCTCACTTTTAATTGGAGAAAAAAGGGAGTCAAATAATTTTGATAAAAGGTGTAAAAATTAATACAAACACATGTTTTTATTTTGCAAAAGAGATGGAAAATAGATTTTTTTTTTTCATATTTAAAGTTTCGCACTTTTAATTGGAGAAAATAGGGAGTCAACTAATTTGGACAAAAGGTGTCAAAAGTAATACAATGATATATGTGTATACATACACACATAATTAACAAATTATAGCGTGTGTAATACTACTTTTATTAGTGCATGTAGATGTGTTGTTTTAAATTTATATTTTCGTTGATTCACTTGTGTTTAAATTAGTCTACTACCATATAAAAGCTCAACAGTTTCTTTTAATCGGATAACGCCCAATTATGCCTTATAAAAAGAACTAAGCGGTCGTTGTAAATATAATCTAATTTACAAGTTCGGAGTCGAATCCCACAAATAACTAAGGCATAGCTATAGTTGTTCAATATTACTAAGAAACACAAGTTCAAACAATTTTCGAATTATAAAGATTATAATATTTATTTCTAACTAATTAACTAACAAATACTAGAAAGCAGTAAAACTATCAATTAACAAGGATAAGGATTTGAGACAAGATTAAGGAGGTCTAAAGTTATGATTTTCCCTATTGTCGGAATCCTTTCCGCTACATTTTCTATAAATTTGCCTAAGTTTTCTCTACTGATCATGAGCACTCTGAGTGTTGTAATCCTCTCTCGAGTAACTACCACAATTTACTAGACATATTCTCCCGAATTACGCTAGCTGGCGTTAAGTACGGCTCACTCGGATCGCACCAAAGTTTCGTTATCCCTAATCTCACCTTTAAACCCTCCGTATTGATCTCTCATATACATTAGGAGTGATGTTGTTCAACAACTACCTAAGTATGCACTCTCTCCCGAGTAATACATACTAAATAGGCACAGTCGATTGAGAGCTCTTCAATCAACCACAATAATAACGTAGTTGAACAAATAGAGAAAATACTACAACAAATCTATATTAACGTAATAGGAAAATCTATATTAACGTAATAGGGTCATCACTTATTTTTAAAATGAATTCTGCGTTCCAAGGCCTTAAAAACCTCTTTCTGGCTCACCTCAATTTGCATGCACAGTCCGGGCGCGTAGCCGAAAAGCCTAAATGTGAAAATGATAAATTTTTACTATAAAATGAATTAAATTGACTTCGGTCAATGTTTTGGGTAAACGGACTCGGACCTATAATTTGACGGTCCCGGAAGGTCCGTAGGGAAATATGGAACTTGAGCATGTGCCCGAAATTGAATTTTTAAAGAAAATTATTTTTTGAAATTATTTATAAGGTTTGGAAATGAATTTTGATTAAAACTTGATAGTATCGGGCCTGTATTTTGGTTTCGGCATCCGGTTCAGGTTCAATATGATTTATATGTGTTGTCAGTAAAGTTTGGTAAGAAACGGAGTTCATTTGACGTGATTCAGACCTTAAATGCAAAATTTGATGTTTAAAGAAGTTTTGAGAAATTTCATTGATTTTGAGGTTTAATTCGATGTTCATGATGTTATTTTGGTGATTTGATTACACGAATAAGTTCGTAGGATGTTTTTGAGGTTGTGTGTATGTTTGGTTTGGAGCCCCGAGGGCTTGGGTGAGTTTTGGATAGGCCACGAGGTGTATTTTGGACTTAGAAAAATTGCAGATTTTCAGATGTGCATAGCAGGCCTGCAGGCTTCGCATTTACGAAGCCTGGCTCGCAAATGCGAGTGGCTTGTCGCAATTGTGAAGGAAGCCCAGGACAGCTCCATCTCGCAAATGCGAGGAAATCCAACGCAAATGCGATGCCCCTTCTCCCAGCCTGTAGTCGCAAATGCGACGCCCCTTTCGCAATTCCCAACTCGCAAATGTGAGAGTCTTTTCGCAATTCCCAACGTATCAGAGGTCGGGGTTCGCAATTCGTATTTCCCACATCTGCAACCTACAACTTTTATACTTAGACGAATTTTTAACCCATTTTCACATCTTTTCAAAACACAAACTCCCAAGGACAATTTTTCAAGAACAACTCTTCTTCCAAATCGGTTGTAAGTTGATTTTAACTCATTTCCTTCAATAATTAACATCTTTTAACATGATTTCAACTCAAAATCAATGATTTTCATGGGAGAAATTGGGTGTTTTGGGTAGAACCTAGTTTTTTTCAAAAAATTGAGGATTTGGACCTCGATTTGAGGTCCGATTTCAAAATAAATTATATATTTGGGTTTGTGGGGGAATGAGTAATCGAGTTTTGGTTCGAACCTCGGGTTTTGACCATATGGGCCCGGGGGCGATTTTTGACTTTTTGGGTAAAACTTTGGGATATTCATTTTCATACATTCGAATTGATTCATTTAACATTTATTAATGTAATTAAGTAACTTGTGACTAGATACGATCGAATTGGTGGTGGAACCAAGGGGTAAAACTATAATTGAAACGTGAATTGTGTTCGTGGCATCGAGGTAAGTGTTTGGTCTAACCTTAGCTTGAGGGATTAGGAGTCGAGTCCTATTTTCTATGTGGTAATTGTTGAGTACGACATATAGGCATGGTGGCGAGTATCTATACATTGGTGTCTAGCATGCCCGTGAGTCTTTATATTGTGATTATCATGACTTCGTTGTATTTTGTTTCATGCCTTGGTGATGGTTTCTATGTGTTGTGTAAAGTTTGTGGAAGGAATTGTGACATATGAACATCGAGGAGCGTTGACTCAAGTTGTATAACGAATTATAAAGGTATAAGTGATAATTGAACCTTTAGAGCATTGGCTCGAGTTGTGAAGTGAATTGTGAAGTAAAAGTGAGAAAGAGAAGAGATCTTTATGTTGTCTCCCTTGCTGGGACATTGTTTCTTTATTTGTATCTCCCTTGCCGGGATGTTGATGTTGTTCCCTCGTCGGGACTTAATTGTTGAATTGTTGTTCCCTTGTCGGGACTCTTATTGTAATTTCATTTATCCCTTTCCCTATTGTTTATGATTGTTGTTTGGGTGAGGAAGAGAGTTAAAACACGAAGGGTGATGCCGTGTATTATTTTTGTGAGGAAAGAGTGTAAAGTACGAAGGGTGATGCCGTGTATGATTTGTGAGGAAAGAGTGTAAAGCATGAAGGGTGATGCCGTGCTGCACGATGTACCATTCCGTGCCGATTATATTGGTTATATGGTGAGGAAAGAGAGTAAAAACACGAAGGTGATGCCGTGCGCATTTCTTATTATATGATTGCTTTGGTGAGGATAGAGTAAAAGCACGAAGGGTGATACCGTGCATTTATTGAATTCTGGTCCTTTTGTTGATATCCGAGATATATTGCTTCTTTCATTTACCTGTTGTCTTTCTATTCAGAATTGATATCTCCCCGCAGCATGCTCCCCCTCCCATACTTGACTGTATATTTCTGTATTTCTTTTCCGTTGTATATATTTGAACTGCATAGGTTTATTTGGTAGTCTGGTCCTAGCCTCGTCACTACTTCGCCGAGGTTAGGCTAGGCATTTACCAGCACATGAGGTCAGTTGTGCTGATACTACACTCTGCACTATGTGCAGATCCCGGGTCAGCTCTTGGACTGTAGTTCGGAGGCTACCTTCAGTCCACGCGGAGATCCAAGGTAGACCTGCAGGCGTCCGCAGGCCCTGGCGTCTCCCTCTATCCCTTATCCCCTGTTTCATTTTCCTTAATTCAGAAACAGTGTATTGATATTTTCTTCAGACTTTGTATGTAGTAAATCTTAGACCGTCTGTGACACTGTGTCACCAGTTATGGGTGATTAAGGTTTAAGCAGTTGTAATGGACACAGATTTCAGATATTTTATTATTTTCTTCTGCTTAAATTTAAATTTCCGTTGTTTATACGTTATCGCTTCATGTTTGTTAAAGAGAAATAAAATTGTAAAAAGGTAATTGTTGATAACTGGCTTGCCTAGCTCCCATTAGTAGGCGCAATCACGACTCCCGAGGGTAGGAAATCCGGGTCGTGACAAATAGGTTCCATAAAAAATCCTAAATAACAAATTAACTATTCATAATAGTATGCATAACTACAATACTAGAATTCATAACCAATAATGGAAATAGGAAGAAGGAAGTGAAAAATCCGTAGAAGAATTCTCCGCTTTGCTCCTAGTGTGTTCTTGCCTTCTTAGGTCGAATCCCCTCGTCTAATGTTCGTCCCTTTCTGTCCAATCCCCCTCAAAAGTGGCATTTTTAGGTCTATTTATATGTATAGAAAAAGACCTAAATGTGTAGGTCAAATCCTAGTCAAACTGGGAGATGAACTAAGTCTTCAAAACTCGAATTGGATCTCGCCCCAGGCCTGGCATCACTAGGCATATCGCTTGGTGGACCTGGCCCCAGGCCTGGCGTCGCCAAGCATAACGCTTGGTTAAGCTTGGCCTCTGCCTTGCCTCGCCAAGTTCAAGCCTAGTGTCGCCAGGGATATTGCCAGCTTCAAACCTGGCGTTGCTGCCAGGTTCTCTCATTCACTGCTCCCGCGCACGCTTTCGACTTATAAGTGTCCTTTTTTCTCTACTTTCATCTCCAATTCACCTACACACAAAATGAACTTTATTACGCTCAAATAAAGTGTAATTTATCATTAAAGCTTATAAAATGCAAGGCAAATAATGTACGAAACTATGAAATTATAGCCACACATCATATATATTATATCTTAGGTCATTATTAACAATCTAAAAGTAAGAGCAAAAACGTAAGTTTGTGTAATACTATCAGGTGAACACAACAAAATGAAATCACTATTATTTTTGATGTCTAGAGAATTATAACCTTATAAAATATTTTAAAATAAGTATATTGAAATTAAAGTCTAAGTTAGAAGTTACTTCCTTATCTCAATTTGTAATTACTCTTCAATTTTCGATTCTTTTAAGATAATATTTGTAATTTCTAATAAACAAATAAATTCCTCCTAAGTCATAATCACTCACTCATTGAGAAAATCAAAATGTTACTCATTGTTCAAGCGCCATTGTAATAGATAAAAAATTTAAAAAGTATAGTCCAAGCTAAAAATACTCCTTTATCTCAAATTCGATCCAATTACTCGTATATAGAGGTGGACCTAGGATTTGAAAGTGGCGAGTACCACTATCGAATAAAAATTTGAGTAAATGCTGAAGTAAAAATCGAACCCAGACAGCGCACTAAAAGTCAAGTTATGTCCCAAATCAACCAATGCAGTTGCCTAAACTTAGAGTCTTAGGGTGCAATCAAAATATATGCATATTATTTAAGATATATACTCATATATACATATATCTTTCTGAAATTATCAGGGGCTGGTGACCCTCTACCCTAAGGTAGAACCGCCTTTGCTCGTATATATTGAGAAAATCAAAAGATCATTTATTTTAATTTATATGACGATACATTTGTATAGACACAAAATGTAAGAAAAAAATAAAAATATCTCAAACTTGTAATTATATATATATCATATTGTGTGTATGTAACTTTTGAAATTTTTGATTTTGAATTTGCAATAGTAATATTTATATGTTATAAAAGTTAAATTAAAGGGATTTTTTTTATTCTTATACACTATTTGAAATTTTATTATCCTAAATGTTCATGTTTAGTAAATTACCCTACCTACACAAGTTTTGTTTACAAAATATATACATTCCACTTTAAAAGGCTCTCAATACATTATTAGTGCCTTCTATTAAGGGATTTAGTTCCACCTTAAATCACTTCTAGAATTATTCCACATGTCCACTGTTATCCACGAAAGGTTTCTTGAGTTTCGATCAGTATATATTTTTTTTTTTTTGGAATTAATTTCTGAGGAACTCCAGCCACCAGAAGAATTAGACTTTCAAATTTGCTCTTTCCTTTCTTTGCTGTATCGTAGAAAGAAACTACTCTATAGACAATTTTGGAGTAGTGTGTTTTCTATTAATAATCATATTAATTTTCTTTTGTTTATCAAAGAAAAAGCTTTTCTTACTGAATTTGGAGTTACTGAATTGGCTATGTCAAAATTTACTCTCAAGTCATTTTGCCTCATAAATTGATTTTGGTCATAATTGTTTAGATCACTGGATACTCATTTAAAATTTGCATACTGCATATATTTTCCTCTTTTTTTGATAATAATCAACATTTTTTGGTATAACGTTACAAGCTCGGATGTTCAGTCTTTTTACTGTATATCTCTACCACTAGAAACGAAGAAGCCAATGAATGGAAGGATGTCAGCAATTAAAGGCTCCCCAGTCAGACCCCTGTTCCAAAATGTTAATAATCCAACTCTGAACATGATTGTATGATTTTAAGGTAGTAGAACTATCTTCACTAACAAAATAATCTCTTAGCTATGGTTTTGCATTTGAAAAAATTTCAGTATATGGATTAAGATTTCAAGCTAAAGAAGAGAAGATAATTAAATGACAAAAGAACCCTAAAAGTGAATAAAGCTGCATAGAAACGAACTAATTCGACCACCCAAAAAAAAACCCTGATAAACTTGCACAATAAGCAAAATCCTCTGACAACTTGCACACTAGTAGTTTTAATACTTGAAACAACAGAAGCAAAGACTTATATTGCATGTACTCGATTTTGAGTTTTGCAGATTGGCTGTGGCTTACAGGGTTACATTCAACTATCCACTTAAACACAAATTTTATACAAAATTTATACAATATGTCTTTTATATATTTTGTATCTGATTTATACATAATAAAAATAACTTTCATACAACTAATTATATATTATATAATTTATCTACAACTTTCACACATTATTTCTACCCCAGTTAAATACAGTTGCAATAACATACAACTTAAATACAAATTTTATACAATATGTCTTTTGTATATTTTGTATTTGATTTACGCATAGTAAAAATAAATTTCATACAACTAATCATATATTAAACAACTTATCTACAATTTTCATATATTATTTCTACTCAGTTATATACAACTATAATATCATACAACTTAAATATAATTTTTATACAATGTTGTTCAACTTTCATATAATAGTTAAATAAATAAAAGAAATATATATAAACAATAGAATACAAATTTTCTATAATTTTTCTATAATTTTACTACAATTTCGTAAATATAATGTATATCATGTCTTCTTCTTCTTCTTCTTCTTCTTCTTCTTCTTCTTCTTCTTCTTCTTCTTCTTCTTCTTCTTCTTCTTCTTCGTCTTCTTCTTCTTCTTCTAGTTTCAATCTGAAATTCAGCCAAAATCAAGTCTAATCTTCACCAAAACCCCTCAAAATTGAGATATAAACTCCAAACCGCATTCCCAATTGTTTGCAACAATACACAATCCAAACAAATAATGATTTTTGGAAACCCAAATTCGAATTCAAAGTTTTAAAGCTTTTTAATGGCTATCAATGGTGGAATTGCTGCTCTCTTTTCCTTTGCTTTACATTACTGAAATTAGGGATTGAGAGATAGAGAGACGTAGAGAGAATTCCCAATTCTTTGCAACAACATCCAATTCAAACAAATAATGTTTTTTGAAAATTCAAATTCGAATTCAAAGCTTCAAAGCTTCAAAGCTTTTTAATGGTTGTCAATGGTGTAATCGTGAGTGGGTGCAAGATACGTGGGGAGGGGAGGGGATGTGAAGAGAGGAACGTGGGGGAGTGAAATATATGTTAGAGTAATTTTAGGACACTAATTATTATCATTAATTCCCTTAAAATATACATAAATAGTAGTTGGGAATATAAAATATAATTATAGTAAAATTTGAATAGAGAAAGTAATATAGTTTCATATAGTGTATAAGAATGTAAAAATTACTAAATTAAAATGTCATTTGAGCACTAATGGTAAGAGCGAGTGGGGATGTATATGTGAATGTGAATGTAAATAAGGGAAGTGCTAGGTAAACGACGATGACCTTACCTTATTTTGTCTTCTACACTTTGCTCCTATTTGTTGGCGGCCATCTTTGTAGCAAAATTGCTAACTAGTTCCTTCCTCTGCTACACATCTGACCACTGACCGCTCCCCTTCTCTTTCCTACTACGAAAAATAGACCCTTTTTCAATTACTCAGCTTTTTCTCTTAAATATAAACCACAAAATACACCTGGGGTTTCTCCATTCTTCTACACAAGTACAAAGATGTGTGCTTTTTTCCTCAGAAATGGTTCTAAAACCCTCCACCATCTCTGTAAAAACCCTTCCGTTGAACCTTTGAATTTCAAGAATCATATTGTTCATCGCCAACTTCAACATTCTAAAGTCTATTCAAGATTACCTCAATCTTTTTACAGGAAAAATAAGGAACTTGTTGATTTGTCAAATCCTAGTTTTCTGGCTTTCTTTTCAGGGATTTCAGCCTCTGCTTCAAAAGTTGGGTTCGTGGGTTGGTACTTAGAAAAGCATAAACTCTCGACCCATTCTCACCAAGAGTATTACTTGTGGCCTTATTCTCACTGCCGCTGATTTCTCCTCACAGGTACTTTATTCTCAGCAAAGCATAAAGAAATTAAACAAAAAAAAAGATTCTTTATTTCAATGGATGTTTCTTGTTCTGGTTTGGCATAATGCTTCTGTTCTTGTTTACTTTATATATAGGTTTTAAGATTCTTTGGAAGTTACTTTGTTGAAAAAAGCATTATTAGGATTAAGAATCATGTATGCTGTATGAAAATAATTTTTGTCATGCCAAAAGCACCAAAATCGTCCAATTGTTGTGGTTTAGTGACAAAGGGTTTACAATTGCAGAGGGTTATGAAATAGTTGTTGCACATAATTTGTGTGTTCTTTCTTTTTAACTTCTTAATCAAACGAGAAAAATGATCTTCCTCCTCCGGGTACTTTTTTCACCTTAGTTAAGCATAGAGCTGAGATAGGGCAAACCGTCGTTCAACCAGAAAAAATAGCTAGGTTATGCTAAGTTCCCGATAGAGTTACTCTTAGTATTAGGTGTAGGATAAGTGATCTTAAACCTATGAGTAAGGACTTATCCCAGCAGCTCTTAGATGTCTCTTCTGCTTCTCAAATTTAATTCATTTCTTTCATTTAGAGAATAGTGCGCTGTAGCAGCTACGGTCTATGTCTATCCATACTGAGCATACCTTTATTGAATCTTTCACCTATAAAGTTCAGAACTAACTTGCAATTGCTTCCTAGTATTTTTCGGTTTCTTTACATTCCGAACTGTTATAGTCTCACGCAAATCCACTCTACCTAACATATGCACTATTCAAAGTCAGTTGTGGCTTCTGATTCATCTTCATCTAGAAGTTCGAACTATAGGACATACACTATTCTTCCTGTTTGTGACCCGTCTCCACTGTGGATCCAAGTGATAAACGCATCTATAAGAATAGGACTTCTTGAATAAATTCATGAGGTCCAACTGCAGCATGGGCTATCATAGAGGAGTCGACTTAGGAAATGACTTAACTTAAATGTCAGATGTCACACTGCGAGATGAGGATGTGACTTGTCTGGTCTTGGAGTGTGCTCATCTTGTTACTAGAATGAAACCCCAACTTGACTCGTGATGAAGACTCCTTCGACTCGCTCGGCCAATGTGAACGTTAATATTAGAAAAAGATGCCTTAAAACATGTTATTGAATTGAGTTAGAGGTCCCTTTCTTTCCTACTACTTGACCTAGAAGTTTATAGATTCTTTCGCCTGGGATTCCCCAAGTAACCAAACCAAAACCTTGTCATTTCACACAGAAAACGGTTTGTGTAGTGTTTGACACAGACGAACAATCAGAGTACATAATTGAGCTTTTTGCCATTATGTCTTTCTGTCCAGCATCACTGGAAACCGCTCTTATGCATCTTGGTCGGTGGTGGACAAGAAAACCCGCCTAAAATTGGAGATTCTATTTTCCTTAGTGTTGAAGGAGCATGGGCTTCTAATCTGCTTCATCTCCTTGCTGATTAGCTATCTTCTAGGAGTAGCTGGAATAAGTACATTAAGCACAAAACCAGCTAGTTTCCCTTATAGGCGTAGTTGTTGTATCATGTATGGTGTAGTACTAGTACCTATAAATCTCACTTGTCAAAAAAGAACCGGTAAATCTTGTTTAACAACACGGCAAAATATCAAAATCTGTTAGTTCTCTGTCATTTTGCTCAACATATAAATATTTAATTTGCATCTCACCTGTCTTGTGCATCATCTGCTCCCCTTTTAGTTTCTCTCTCTATTCTGGTTCACCCGTGGAATAAATCCTTACACGTTCCTAATCGTTTTCCCCGTGTTCTTTGCACTCTCTATTCTGCAGACAATTGCTGGGTCATTGATGACGCAGTATGATCTCGCGCGAACATTGAGGATGGCTGGTTATGGAGCACTAATTGTTGGACCTTCACTTCATTTCTGGTTCAATTTTCTGTCAAGGTGCTTTCCGAAGCGTGACGTCATCACAACATTTAAGAAAATAGCTTTGGGACAGACAGTCTATGGCCCTGCAATTAACTCTATTTTCTTCTCCATGAATGCTGCAGCACAAGGTACAAATGAGTCCTGCTTTTAGATGTTCTGCGTTGCTTTAGTTAAAATATTTAATCAAAGGGTGTACCTTACTGTCATCAACTAAATAAAGTATCAATGGAGTGCTCTAGACATTTGGCAATTTATCACACTCTTGAACCCTCAAAATGAAAGATAAAACTTGTACCAAACTTGTGTGAGAGTGTCGGAGAGGAGGGCGTAGGTTTAGTGACATGAGAGAAACCAACTGCTAACATCTGGGTTTGAGAGATAGTGTACCAAACTCTGTATCACAATTATCTCAGAGGTCATGGACCAAAAGAAGCTACTACGAAAACCAGAAAAAGAAATTTAAAATTAACTAGGAAGAACTGTTTGTTAAAATTGATACAGCATAAGATCTCAGACAGTTCATTGGCAAGCCTTCTTATGCTTCTTTCCCTATTTCCCTTTTTTATTCTTATTTGTCCCTGTCAATTTTTATAGGCAAATGGCGATCCATCATTCATGGTGATTTGGAATTTGAATGTGTTGTCAGTTTTCTTTATTTGCTGAATGGATATGAACGAACTAGCAATAATTGTCAACATCTATTTGAACTCTTTGACTTTTCCTTTTTTTTTTTCCTGATTGGGCATAGACTTCAAATGTTTTTGTCACTAATTCTAATTATTATTGGATGCTACACCAGGTGAAAGTAGTTCAGAGATTGTTGCCAGACTCAAGCGCGACTTGGTTCCCACTGTTGTCAATGGTCTTATGTACTGGCCAATATGTGATTTCATTACATTCAAATTTGTCCCCGTTCATTTACAGGTATGCCCAAGGTCTCATCATGTCTTTTTTCTGTCATTAGGTTCAAATCCCTCAACTCCCAATTTGTAGAAAATGTTCTTTTTTTACCTTCATTTTCAGCAAAGGGCAGAACTCTATCCTCTCTATAAATAATATATATATATATATATATATATGTGTGTGTGTGTGTGTGTGTGTGTGTGTGTGTGTGTGTGTGTGTGTGTGTATGTCTTTGAATGCATGTAACGAGATGTTATTACTACATTGACAGCCGCTTGTAAGCAACACATTTTCGTACGTATGGAATGTGTACCTAACGTACATGGCAAGCCAAGAGAAAGTCTCTACGACGTGATCCTGTATAAGCAGCTGTATCATCTCTTCTCTGCTAACAATTCAGATATTCTTCTTGCTAACAAACTGGCTGGAGGCATACCGTTGGAGTGATTTTCATTCCGTTGACACGTTAGTGTGGTGGAGAAAAACTTCAGCAGAGGCTGTAGAATGTGTTATTTAATAGTTACTTCGTCCATCATGATTCTTTGTGTAAAATTCAAGTTCTAGTTAGAAATCACATATTCTATATTAGCTATCAGAAAGAGCAATATCTACTGCAACTGGCAGGCATAGTTTTAGAAGATCTAATGAAGATTTTGCGATTGTAGTATCATTCTCTACTGGATTGTAGTAACAATTTTCGATTAAAAGTTCCTCGATTACAATTTACTATTGTACCAAATTGTTCTGAATATCAATGATGCATCTATATATATATATTTTTAAAATCCTTTTTTATTCCCTTTCCCTTTGATTCCCCTTTGTTGGAGTTATTGCTCCTTTGGTGACTCGAACCCACAACTCTGGAGTTATAAGTGGGGACGCTGGCCATTTGAGCAACCCCTCTTATCACGATGCATCTATATCATGCACATGATTCTCTAGTCTTGCTAACTATCCAACTGGAGTAATCAAGATTGTCACCAAGCATTCAAAGCCCCCCCCCCCCCCCCCTGGCTTTCTATTACTATGAGTTATGTCAATGTTAACTACTTTTTGGTATGCTTCTTTGTTTTTTCAGATATATAATTTTGTTTTCTGTTTTATTTGAATTAATTTGTCATCAGAAAATGCCTCCCACTTAGTACTGACCAAGTCTTTATTTGGACTTTGCTCTCCTCTTAGTGGGTTACCATGAGGCCATTTTATCAATGTCAAGAAAGATGTCACATTTCTGTATAAAAACCAGAGCTCCCTTCTCAACTCTGCAATACAAGTTTTCTAAGTTATCTCCTTCTCTTCTCCAATTACAGTTGGTTTGCAGATCAAAATGAGAAGCTTAATGAATCTGCGGCAATGGCCTCTTCTTGCTGTTGCTTTGGTAATTTGCTTAGCAGCCAGCACTGTTTTTGCTGATTACTCTTATGGGTATGCTTCTCCCTCACCTTCTAAGAAGTACTACAAATCACCATCTCCATCTAAGTATGTTGTACCCACCATTCCTTACTACAAGAAACCAGAAAAATCTGCTGAAAGCTACAAATTGCCTGTACCTTCAAAGCACAAATATTACAAGTCGTCATCACCAGTAAAATATTACAAATCTCCTTTACCGGCAAAATATTACAAGTCGCCTGCTCCATCGAAGCAATACTACAAGTCACCATCGCCGGTAAAATACTACAAATCACCATTGCCAGTTAAGTACTACAAGTCACCTGCTCCTTCAAAGTACTACTACAAGTCACCATCACCAGTAAAGTACTACAAGTCGCCTGCTCCTTCAAAGCAATACTATAAGTCACCATCACCGGTAAAGTACTACAAATCACCATCGCCAGTAAAGTACTACAAATCACCATCCCAAACAAAATATTATAAATCACATGCTCCTTCTAAATACTACAACTCACCGCCACCAACAAAATATTACAAGTCACCAGTTTATTACAAGCCTCCACCACCACCAGCGTATTACGTAAAGTTACCTTCATACGACAAATCACCTCCACCTCCTCCTAAATACTACGAGCAATCACCATCTTCTTACAAATCTCCACCACCTCCACCAAAATACAATGAGCAACCATCTTCATACTACTCTCCGCCGCCACCAGCACCATCAAAATACTACGAGCAACCACCAATTAATTATAAGTCCCCACCTCTACCTTATTATGAATCACCACCACCTCCACCAAAGACCTATGAACAATCGCCATCATACTACTCACCTCCACTTCCAACAAACTACGTTAAACAAATTCCCAACTTTGTCTCACCTCCAACACCTAAAAAGTACGAGCAATCTGCCACCTATGTTTCACCTCCACCCCCACCAACCTACTACTAATATTCAAATTGTTCACTTCCATAATTTTCCACAACTTCCTTGACGATTAACTCATTTTCATCCTCCTATTTGGAGCAATTCCATTGCCTCTGCCAATTGTTTTTTGTATGCTTCCGAAGTGATCGGCTTTGCTTGCTTTCTGTTCTTTTCTTGTAATAATTTGTATCTGTATTATTTGAGATTTAAGTAAGATCCTCGAGATCTCCATCTGTTTGGCTCGTTTAGTCAAAAGATTCTTTTGGTGTATTTCTTGAGAATTATATTAATGATTACTACTATCTTCTCCTTTGTCTAATGTTATTTGTGCTAATCGACTGAATTCTTTCCTTTGTCTATAAATATACCTCCTACACATTTATTCCCAACTCTTCGGAAGTATTAATGAACCTTTTATATTAAACCTTGTTAGTCCCGAAAGGTTCATTCACTTAATTGATTTGGTTTTCACTAAACAGATTTTGGTAAATTAATAAACCAAGTTATTAAGTATCAGCTGGTCTAAGTTAAAATTCAATCAAAGAAAACTTATTTGTGGTGACTTTAATTCAAGGAAAGATTCTTGTTATTAAAGAAATCAAAGTCTTTGATGGCAATTAGAAGAAGAGATGCTGCAATATTTCAAGAAAGAATGTGCTGAAAAATCAGTTAAAAGCTGCAGGATGTGAGAAAGAATTCCAATGAAAATTTTCCACGATCGTGACAACACAAAATTCACAAGAATTCCAATATGTCTTTGAAGTTTCTTTATCAGATCTCTGAGGTTGAGAGACATCATCCCTCGTTGACCAGAACAGAGATTTACACATCAAGTAGTTAGGACGAATGGTTCTACATTATATTTAGGAGTCTTAAGATCTATGCACTGACTGTAAAAAGAGTTACGCTATCAATCACTTATAAGGAAATTACAAGTAAATCTCTGATAAACATCAATTTGTAACATGATAAAATAAGTAACATGCCATCACACGTTAAACTACACGCATATGCAAATAATCGTTATACTGTCCGTCTATAGTAACTTTTTTTTATGTATCAAGATGGAGGTGTTGGTCAATGTACTAAAGGAGTACAATTGCACCAATATGTACAATGTTTAAGTTTATCAAAAAATGAGAGAGAAATCCCAATAGTCCCATAGAGTGTGAAGGAACTCAAAAATGCAATTGAAGTACAAGCATTTATATACAGGTGTGTGTATAACTGTTACTGTGTTCTCAAAACAACGAGTGTTTCTTTCCTTCCACATTACCCATAGGATGCGAGCAGGCATGGTGCATCAGAATATCTTGAGCTTTTATCCGTTTTTTCCTCCCCAACCAGCTAATGAGAGCTTGCCTTAGTTCTCCTGGTATAGTTGATTTAACCTCAAAGAGACAGGATCCGTAGCAATACCTGAGTATTTATTGAGCAGTGCAAAAAGTGATCATTGATATCCCCCACGAGTTACAGGAGCAAAAGTTAACATCTGCTGCACAATGTAAAACCTCTTCTGTGCAGATCAACTAAGCCAGGCAACTGACGATGAACGGACAACCTTGAGGGGAGCTATACAACAATAACAACAACTTCGTGTTAGTCCCAAGCAAGTTGTGGTTGGCAATATGAATCCTTGTTGACCATGTCACTACATTTACAGCTGAGCCTCCACTCTCACTGCTCCTCGTATAGCTATCCTCCTATGCGGTTTTTACATCTACAATATTAAACACGCAACAATAATCAGCTATTAGATGGATGCATAAACATAGATAGAAGAAAGCTCATCTTCATGTTGTGGAGGAATTATGAAGACGGAAGAGATGAGTCTGATATTTAATGTGCTTACCTTATGGAGCGTGTTTCTATTACTTTTGAGTTCAAATTTATTCGTGTACACAGAGAATTTCTTAGATTGCCTTTGTTGCAAGGCAACACAGAGTTTCACTTGTGCGTGGGTGTGCAGAATTCTGAAGCTGCAACAAGGCTGTCAGAATATGTGCATACATACCGCAATAAATGTTTAGAGCAAGTTGATGTAGAGAAGTGTTAACAGTAAACGTTTAAAGCCACTTCTTCTACAATCCGACGGTAGCCAACAGGAAACTTTCAAAGTGCTGACAACAAGGTGAGATTGAAAATAAATAAATAAGAAACTATACCATAGCTTGAAGAATGAATATAGACTTACAGAAGACTGCCAGAAGCAGCCAATCATTGAACTGCGATGTTACCTTTTGAAGCCAATACTGGAATCATATCACGTGAAGGCTTGAAGCCATCAATCAGGCATCGCATTGGCCAAACTCAGTTCAAACTCAAGAATTTAAGGGCAAGAAGTGCATACCTTGACCTCAAACATTTAAACGGCTTTGTCATTTAGATGGACTAGAATGAAGGATGAAAAAGAAAAAAAGCCCCACCAACATACAGAAATGCACTAACAAGCAAACAACCAAGAAAGAGTAACAATTTGATATGCTAGCGACAGAAGACTGCCAAAAGAAAATCATTCTTTGAAACATGATGCTAGAAAGCAGCCAATAATGGAAGTGTCACTTGAAGCCACTGATCAGGCATCACATTGGACAAACGTCAGATCAACCTCAAGAACTTTAAGGGCAAGAGTGCATGTCTCTCATATTTTTTCGTCTGTACAGGAGGAATGCACTTAACACTTCAACCCAGGAACAAGAAATACAATGTCCTCTTGACTTGACATAGGAAAAACAATCGTTGCCTTTATGTCGCAAAAGTTGATTCACGAAGAGACAGAAAACAGGAAAAAGCTTTGGGAAAGCACTCATTAATGGTTAGAATTTGGGTCACTAGCTAACTTCTCAGTCTTACAATAGCACAAAGCTGTTGGAACTATATGCTTTATTTCATGAAAAAGTTTCATAGAAAACCCGATCTGTAAAATGAAAAATAACTTAAGACCAAAAGCTCATTAAACAATATCTATGAGTAATTTATGTAAACATGTCCCTCAAAGGACAAATCCTCCTAGAATACAAATCTCACCCCACGCATATCCGACAACTTCCTACAATATTCACATGCTTATTCCTTTGACAATTCTAACGGATTCTTAATTTCATGAGAAATCATGACAAGGACCTCATCATCAAATTAGACGCAAAAAGCCTGAAATCTCCACTTATCCATCAGGTAACAAGTTGATAGCGATGAGCTGTTTATTCAGAAGCGCAAGCACAGACCTTCTCAAGTAGTGTGGACCAATCTCCCCCAAGTATACGAGGATTTCTCTCCATTGCCACTCGAAAATCCAACATCCTTGCACATGAGGATTTTATTTGTCTTTCTGTATGATTCCCAGGATATTGACCATACCATCCAGGCAGTATTTGGGCATTACTACGATGTCTGAGTTCATTTCTATGTTGTGAGCCAGCCAGTCCTATGCAAGGTTCAATCAGTCTTTTCAAGAATGCATCTAAACTATTATTTAGCAGGTTAGCACAGTCCAATGATATGCCAAGCCCCTCCGCCTCTAACTTCCGCTCCAAACGGCTTCTTAGTGATCTACTACCAGGCAATTCTCCACGGTATTGACAAGTCTCCAAACTAAAGTTATATATAGATCCACTATGGAGAGCTTTTCGAGCACCACCTGCATTCACAGAAATTCCAAAAGGGGCAGTGACAGGGCTTCTGCTTTGTATGCTTGGACTTCCAGCATATTGTTCAACTTCTTCCCCATCTTCTACAGACGCAACTTCAACTGGAGGTCTGCTACCAAGAGAATGCAATTCTGTGGCACTTTCCTGTTCTTGTATCCGAGGCGTTGCTTCTTCACAAGTAATAGTAGAACTCTTCCCAAGTGGTCCAAGAGGACTAGGACGGTCCCGGAACCTTTTGTCTCTACTAACCGGAGACCTGGTTTTGCGAGGTGATGAGGGAAATGCATCACCATAGAGAGACTGCAGACAACTCCTCTGATAACCATTCCCGACTTTGATGCTGAGAGATTCTTCAACCTTTTTAGGTTTCGGTGGAGGAACCTTAGCCAAAGAGGCATTCTTCAATATGGATAGAAGAAGACGATTATGTAGGTGGATATTCTCTCTTCCAATAGTTCGAATGCAAGACTTGTCGAAGTCAACCTTGCTCAGTTTTGAACTAAAAAATCTTCTAAGCTCACTGAAGTACTTTTCAGCTCTCTGCTGTCCAATCTTCCTACATATTAGATTTCTGAGCTCTAAGGTATCAACTCGAGTATAATGGTGGTTGGTCACCATTTTCACTTGAAACTCCTAACACACAAAATGCCAAGACCTTGGTGAATTTCAGCAAAGAACAGAAATCATTTACTACCAGATACCCAATAATGCATTTTCCTAGTTTACATTTGTAAAAAATTCAACTTTTCAGGACAGATCAAAGGAAGGTAATTAAGCTTGAAAGTCCATATTTAATTACCAATTAACAGAATCTATGAATTAACTAGACCAAGACAATGTCGGCAATCTTTGCTAGCTCCAAATTAATATATGAAACCAATATGCATTCAAGATGAAGTTTTTACCCAAATTTAGTAATTTCAAAGTACAATTAACCTCTATGAACAAAATTAAGATTAACCATTTGAGATTACTATCAAACGAAGTAAATTTATAAGAGAAAAGGAAGCTGAACCCAAATTCAGATTAAGCGATCGAGGATCATAAAGAGCGAAAGCAGAGAAGGATTAAGCAAAGAATAAAAGAATCTAACTAAAACTAAAGACAATTTTAACATTTAAAAAGAACTAAAAGAAACCCTTTGATGATTAAACGAGAAGATTAAAACTCAATTAACGAAATTGAATTGAATTAATGGCAGGAATGAAACAGAAACAGAGAATAGGAATTGACCTGCGTGGGTCAAAACGACGTTCAAGGTGTTCACTCAAAGCTGTCTTTTATTTTATTTTAATATCTGTTTGAGGTATGCTTTTGCGATCTTGTCTGTCTTTTGTACTACTAATTTTTGGTTTATTTGTTAATGAACATAAGGCAAACACGAACTATTTTCTTATGTATAAGCCTCAATTTCGCACGTGCGGTTTTCTTACGTCATGTCTGTAAAATGAAAGTGAATGATCACGTCTCATTAGGCCGTGTTTGGCTGTTTTGTGTAAAGATCAACACGGTCCCGTTTTCTTCCTCAACTAAATGGCGGCAAGTTTAATGGGGGTTTTATGTATATTTGGAGAAGTTTTTATATTAATACCCCTTAATAACTAATTTTAAATAAACTACTTTGCTTCCATTTGATCCCAAAGTAGTATCTATATGTTGTTTACTTGCTTCAAATATATCTCTAATTCTAGCATTTCTCTACAACTCTAGCCTATCACATGGTAAATGGTTCGCCATTTGTTGACACGTTTCTTTTAAAATATCTGCGTAAATCACATTTCAAAGCCATATCGAAATACGGTTAAAGAAAAGGGAAATAGTCCAAATAATGTGCTTCTTACTTGTGTCAGAGAAAAAACCCTTTATTTTTATATAGTAGTATAATTGATCAATGCTGTTGACCTTCTTCAACATGTATGATTTGCTAAAATTGTTTTCTGTAAGTAGTAATACAAAATAAATTATCTGATGTTAATATTCTTATTCAACAGTTTATACATTTCACAGATACCTAATTAGGTAACGTACTGAGTTAAATAGATACGTCTTCACCATATGCAAATTAATGATGAGTCTTCTTTCTTTTATGGCATATATCTTAGTTAGCTTGAACTTTCTCTGAATCCCTTCTGATCCAATTGTAAAATATATGAATGTCTTCTACACTAGTTCTGAACTTTCTATTGTCGATGTTTCAGAATCTTGAATTTTTTTCGACTCCGCAAGTAGGCTAAGAAATGCTTCATCAGAAACACCTTGCTCATGCGCTTAAGGTCCTCCATATCATTAGGTGACAAGTTTGTTTCTTCTGGTCCAAGTTATTGCTCTTCGCAAACAAGAAAAGATGCCAATAACTATGGTTTAGCATGTGATACTCTACATACTGCATACAACTCGCAAGAGCAAACATCTCTTTGAAATACATTTTGGTCTGTAGCTAAGATGAAGTGGAACTCTACTATTCTTCTAGGTTTAGTGGAAACTTGAAGCTCTAACATCCATGAAAAGGTCTTGTGAACTACAAGTGCTTAAGCATTAAAATTGTCGTACAATATGTGAAGGATCGATCAATGGTAAATCTGTCAAACCTTGAATCAAATATAGAAGGAAGCATTCCCATTTCACTCATTCCAAGAAGCTGGAAGGCATCACTGCTCGTTTCAGCTTTAAATAACTCCATATTAGTCATTGCAGCAGCAGCCTGGATCCACCATTTGGCGAGAAGCCAACAATCAGCATTCAACTTCTGCAAAACCATCAGTCCACTCACTAGGAATTGAATCCAAAGCTCCTGTTGCTGAAACAAGTGAAATAAGATATGAAGAAACCACAAAAACAACTGGCCTAAGCAGTGCCTGTGGAAACATTCCACCAGGGTAGTCTACCTCCCCTGCTACAGCACTGGCCTTCCCAACACATGGTATTGATGTATCCCCTCAATTCCACCTTCTTGAAATCCACAATAGACCACTGACTTAGCTTAATCCCAGGAATTGAGAGAATTGCCATTACAGGAAATCAAAAAAGTGAAAAACTTGCAATAAAATAGCTGAAAACCTAAGAATATGCAGGCCTCTATCATTCAACTATTGCAGAGATTGTAAATCTCAATATGGATGGAATTCTTCCGATGTAAGTGATTAAAGATGGGAATTGAATGTTTCAGGTGATCCAGGAACAATATCGGGTAAATAGCATAATCTGTGACACCATTAAGTCATTTCCAAAAGCCTTCTTAAAACCCCCAGAAAGGGCCCAAGCTGATGAAATCCAAATACATATCCACCGTTTTCAGGAAAGCAGCTGTAACTAGAGCTTCAGATATGCTCAAAAATAAAGGAAGAATCAAGAAGCCAAGCAAAGATAGCACCAAAGGGCCAACAATGATCTCACCGAATCTTCAACACCTGAAACTTCATAGAGAATCAAAGCATAAAAGGCAACAAAGTTAACTTTGGATTTGTCATATTACTTGCATTGTTCTTGGTATCATTCACTGTTCCCTCCTCATCTATCCACTGATAATCTGAAATGGGAAGTTGAAGTCTATGAAGAAGCTCCACTTGCCATGGATGTGGATCTACTTCAGAGGAATTATGAATGGATAAACTGCATGTCTCAAACTAACTAAGGTTTGCAAGCTGCAGCTGTTGAAGTTTGGCAAAATGCCAAAGTCCCACATTGGTTGGGAGTTAAGTTTGGGGGGATTTTTCCCCTATAAAAGAAGGCCTAATGTTTAGGATTGAAACACACCTCTCATTTGCCTTCTCATCTGTTTAAGGCATTTGTATCTTCTCTCTTTAGTATTATTTCACTTGTATTTTTGGAGTGGAATAAAATATTTGGTTGTGTCCGAGGAGTAGGCAAAATTAGCCGAACCTCGTAAATTCTGGTGTTCCCTTTATTATTGCTTTATTGTCTTATTTATTATTTGGTGGTTGTCATAATTTTTGGTATAGTAGTTGTGACTTATTCACACTCTATACATTTGGCTTCCGCAACAGCAGCATCCTTTCAAATGATTCAGAAAACTGTTTTAAGTACTATATATTGGTCCCCCAGGATTCAAATTCAATAATATGAAATGGTTGCTCTGATGATGAAACAATTTGATCATGGAGCATATGAGTTGAAATGAATTAAGTTCTGAGTGCCAACAATATGTATAGAACAATAGAACATCAAGTATTTTTTTTTCTTCTTTTTCTTTCCCATCCGCAGAGAAATCGGACAAAAAATTATTTATTTGGTTAACAACTTGAATATATAACAGATTTTAGAGAGAGAAAAACATCATTGGTGACAGTCACAACAGAATCCGAAACAACATAACAGGAACAGCCGTTCGTTACTTAAAGTTAAAAGTAAGCTCCACATTTCCAGCCCAACTACAAAATCTATTGAGATAACACTGTATTTATTTTCTTTCTTTGTATTCCTCCAGTAGTTTAGGTGTAGCTTAGTTTGTTAATCAGTTAGTTAGTTAGTTAACAGTAGCTTAGCTGTCAAAGTAGTTAAAGTTAGTTAGTGGAGTAGTATCCACGTGTATATATACATCCCTTTGGGATATCAGAAATACACGATTTCATTCTCTCATATCTGAGAATCAAGTCCCCATTCTCTCTTAGCTCATGCGAAGCTTCTGGAGTTCATCAATGGAGTCTCTAGTCGAGAGTGAGATTCGATGTCCAAATCCGCAAATTGACAAAATCAATACCTGCCCACAACTTCAGACTCATATAAATCCCAGTGCAGATTAGGTATATGCCTCATATTGGAAAAATGTGTCCTAGTCGAAAATGCCAAAAAGTATCCTGAGAATATAAAGGATTTTAAGAAGAGACAGTACTCAGAAACAATTTTATTTATGCACAAATCTGATTGTACATTGGTGGAGGTAACGACAAACTTATCTATATACAAATTCTTGGTATACTGGAATGAACAGAAGATGTAAACGCTGAAGTGGAAAGGCAGGCATCATGAGGCAACTGCAACACGTATAGTCCATTTGTAGCTTCACTTTTTCTTATTAAAATGTGCAGGAAATCCATGGATCTTGTAGCATTTATCAATAGTGTGACCTCGTTTCTTACCGTAATTGCACTCAACATTCATTTCTCTAGCACCATTCTTCATTTTCTGCCCAGATTCCACTTCCCTTTGCAAGCTCTCTTCTTGAAGAAGCAGAGAGTACGCTTGATAGAGCGATGGCAAGGGGCTCATCATCAAAATTCTTCCTCTAACCCTATCGTAAAACTGATTTAGCCCCATAATTGATTGAAACAATTTTTTATCTTTTTCGGCCATGTAAAAGTGCAACTTAGCACCACATTTGCACTCACGGATACATTTCATGTGTATATTCAAACTATATAATTCACTCCAGATACTACTCAATTTTGTGAAATATGTAGCTATGCCGCTGCTTCCCTGTTTCAGTCCTACTAACTCCTTATATAATCGGAACATTTTGAGTCCATATGGTTCGTCAAACCTCAATTCCAACTTATGCCACGTATCCTTAGCAGTTTCTGAATATATCACACTAGTTGCTATTTCATTAGATAGAGAATTTGATACGGAGTGAAACAGAGAAGCTTGCGGAAGTTGTACACGGTCATTTAGTTAGGATTTCTGAGTTTTAGAAATGTTTATTTCAGTCCCTTACCTTTTAAATTAGAAGTTTCCTATATTACGCATTGACCCCTTAATTCCCTTTGTCCTATACCAATTAGGTCTTGCCCAAAGCTGTACTGAGATGACAGATTTAGCATATTATCCGGCTGTAATTCTTAGGTCATTCTCATGAGTTTATACTCTATATAGGTTGTAATTATCCTCTTTAAGGTTATGAATGAAAAACCTCTTTACTTTTTGCCCTATTTTATCTTGTATTCTCTTTTCTTTTCTTTTTTTCTTTTCTTTTCCATTTCTGTCACTGTTTCTTTGCCCTGCGTATCAGAGCATTTTCTTGGCTCTGTGAACAACCATGGCTGATAATAATAGTAACGTTATGGAGGTGCTCAAGAAAATTTCACTTGATATGTCAAGCTTCACAGCTAGACAAGATCTGTTGGAAGCAAACCAAGAGCAGAGTAACAGGAATCAGGAGGAAGCTTTGAGTGAGCTTAGAGAAGTGCTCAACGGAGTTATTCATGGAGGTAAGAGGCCAGAATGTGACAAATCTGTAACTCAAAGTGGAGGTGAGATCTACTCTCCGAATGATAACCCTTTGGTTTTGATGATTTGGCTTCCCCTAGTTTCCATGGAGCTAGTACATCTGCAATGGTTGTGAACCTCCTTGCTACTAGCTCAGCCCCTCTTAGCACTCAAGCTCACTCGACCCCCCAACCTAACAACCTCAGCTCCTCCGGTCTCCATAAACCCTAACCCTCCTCTGCACATTTAGCATCCCAGAACCTCTCAGATACAGTTTTCTCTTTCCCCAGCTATGGGGTTACAAACCTTCTAAAACCCCTTCCCTAGAATAATTGTTCCATTAGCACCTCACTTCCCTAATCATCAGGGGAGGTATTATCCAACTCCACAACCTCAAGGCTCACCACTATTACCACCACCTCTATACAACCAGACCTATAATCAACCCAGCCAATTTCCCTCTGCATATTATAATCCAAACATACATATGCCACCACCCTTATATCACTAGTCCCCATATGTATCCACTCCCTACCGTTATCAGACTGTTCCTACCACCAACCAATTCCACAACTCAAACACTCACAATGTGACATTACCCAACATCCCTTTTACCAAGTACCACAAAGTTGAATTTTCCAAGTTCAATGGTGAGGATCTCAGGACATGGCTGTATAAAGTAGAGAAGTTTTTCTCTTATGAAGATCTTACTATACAGCAAAAAATGAAGCTAGTTTCTATGCATTTTGAAGGGGACGCTCTACAATGACACTTAGGTTATATGAGGAGTAGAGGACAAATGCCACTCCCTACTTGGGATGAATATTTGTGGGCTTTGTGTGATAGTTTTGGAGCTGAATACTCTGATCCTATGACTAAGGTTATGAACATCAAGCATACTGGGAGTGTGAAGGATTACCAAATGGCTTTCAACAGTGTCATGACTAGGATGAATATGTTAGTTGAACATGCTGTTAGTATATTCCTGAACAACCTCAAACCTGAAATCAGCAATGCTGTGAGAATTGGGAATCCTACCAGCTTACCGCAAGCTTACTACCATGCAGCCTAGCTTTATTGCACAAAGTAAGGCAATCAAGGCAGCATCTGCAGTGCATCAACACTCTGTTGTAAGGACACCTCAAAGACAAGTCTCCATTGGGTGGACAAAGGCTGCTGCCCTACTTACAGACCACCTGTCACTGCCAACTTAGATGGTTTCAGGAAGAGAAGACTGACTCCAGCTGAGATGGATGAGAAAAGGGCCCAGGGTCTATGCTTTTTCTGTGATGACAAGTTCACACCAGGGCATAAGTGCAAGGCAAAAAGGCATCTATACTACATGGAAATAAGTCCTGAAGAACTGAAAGATAGTGAGGAGACAGAGGTAGAATTGGAGGGTACTGAGGAACCTTAGGAAGTAGTAGACCCTGTTGAGAATTGTGAGATTTCTCTACAAGCCTTGAATGGCACTAAAGGATAAGAACCCTCAGAATACAAGGTTTCTCTGAACAAAATCCTATCAATGTTCTCATTGATTATGGTTCCACCCACAATTTCATCAATGAGAAAGCTGCCAAGGGAATAGGTTGTACAATCAACCAAATACACCCTCAGGATGTATCTGTAGCTGATGGCAGGATCATTCAGTTTGTTAAGGGAAGTAAAGGCTTCAAATGGCTCATGCAATGGGTCCTTTTCCAAGATGGTGCTCCCTATAGGCAGCTGTGATGTTGTGTTGGGAATTCAATGGTTGCGCAAGTTAGGAGACATTAAGGTCAACTTTGAGAAGCTTTTCATGCACTTTCTCTATCATGGGAAGGTTGTCACTTTGCAGGGCATTTATACTTCATTTAAAACTGTTGATACAAAGTCTTTGCATAATATCTCTGTTGATACTGCCCAGATCTTCATGGTCAAGGTCTGTTCTGTTCCCATATCCCTAACCGCAAACTCTCAGCAACAAGAAGAAATTGTTGCCCCCATCCATACCCTACTCACTGAATATAGCCTACTCTTCCAAGAGCCTAAACACTTGCCTCCTTCAAGAGGGGTGTTTGACCATCACATTTCCTTGGTTGAAGGCGGTGCTCCTGTCAATTATAGACCATATAGATACTCCCCAATACAAAATTATGTGATAGAAGACATGGTAAAAGAGATGATGGCCCAAGGGTCATCCAGTATAGCTCTAGCTTTTATGCCTCACCCGTGGTCTTAGTTGGGAAAAATGATGGTTTCATGGAGGTTGTGTGTGGATTATAGGGCTTTAAACAAGGTTACTATAAAGGATAAATTTCTCATACCTATCATTGAGGAGTTATTGGATGAACTTGGAGGGTCAGAAATTTATTCAAAGATAGATCTCAGGGCAGGCTATCACCAAATCAGAATGGCACCTTCTTATGTGCACAAGACAACTTTTAAGACACACTCAGGGCACTATGAATACTTGGTCATGCCCTTTGGATTGACCAATGCTCCCTCTAGTTTTCAAGGGCTCATGAACCATATTTTTTAGGAATATTTAAGAAAGTTTATCTTAGTATCCTTTGATGATATTCTAGTGTTTAGCAAAACATTAGATGAGTATGAACACCACCTTAGACTTACCTTTGAGTTGTTGAACTTTTTGCAAAAGAGAGTAAGTGTGTGTTTGCAGCAACCAGGATTGAGTACTTGGGACATTATATTTTTGTTGAAGGAGTGACAACTGACCCCAAGAAAATTGAGGCAATACAAGGATGGCCTAAACCTACTAACATCAAACAGCTAAGGGTTTTTTTAGGCCTAGCTAGGTACTATAGAAGGTTCATCAAGGGTTATGGAGTTATTAGCAAACCACTCACTGATTTACTCAAGAAGGACAACTTTAAGTGGTCTCCCCAAGCTACTTCAGCCTTTGAAAATCTAAAAGGAGCTCTCACTTATGCACCAATGCTAGTATTACCTGATTTTTCTACACCTTTTGTAGTGGAACCTGATGTTTGCAGCAATGGTATTGGTGCAGTTTTAATGCAAAAGGGTCAACCAATAGCTTACTTGAGTAAGGGTCTCTCACCTCCGCTGTCAGTGTATGACAAAGAGCTCTTGGCATTGGTTATGGCTGTAATCAAATGGGCTCAATACCTGACTGGCAGGCCTTTTACAGTGAAGACTGACCAAAAGGCTTTAAAGTTCCTCCTTGAACAGAAATTGCATACAGGATCACAATTGAAATGGATAGCACAGCTGATGCAATATGATTTCATCATTGAATACAAGAAGGGTAAGGAAAACAAGGTGGCTAATGCCTTGTCTAGATTGCCTGCAGCTGAGCTAGCTGCCCTTACCTTATCTTCTGTTCAAACTAACTTGCTTAGCTTGATCACCCAGAGTTGGAACTTAGACCCAGACTTGTCTACTTTAATTCAGTCCTTGAAGGGATTACAGATGTACAAGGCTACACCTTCATCCATGAGCAACTTAGGAGGCATGGCAAGTTGGTGATTGGTCCAGACCCTACCTTGAAGAAGAACATTTTGCAGCTGTGGCATGACTCTCCCATGGGAGGACACTCTGGGATTGAACAAACTTACAGGAGGGTAGCATCAGTATTCTACTGGAAGGGTTTGAGAGAAGATGTTCATACTTATGTCAATGGTTGTGACATTTGTCAAAGGCATAAGTATGATAGGTCCCCCTACCCAGGACTCCTACAGCCTTTGAAATTGCTAGTCACGGCCTGAAGTAGCATCAGCATGGACTTCATTGAGGGACTACCTATATCAAAAGGCAAAACTGTGATCCTAGTAGTAGTTGATAGACTCACTAAATCTACTCATTTCCTGTTACACCTTGTGTATTCGGCGTTATCATGCTGTAAATGGGATAATTCGATAGGAAGATAATTTCTATGAGATATTTAAATGATGCGATAGTTATACGTTAAGATTGGAAGTCATTTGAGTTGTGATTAAAAATTCGAGAAAGATCGCGCGCAAGTTACGGGTTTAAATTTCACTGGAATTTGGATAAAATGTTGATGACCTTTTCTCTCAATATACTGGGAGTTATGGTGTGTTCTACCTACCGAATCGAAGGTCTATGAGTCTAGTTTTCAACGCAATAAACCGTTTGTTAATACGACTTCGGAGTAGAGAGATATTAACATTTTCGTACAGGGGTGCACACTATTACGGGAACAGTGTGCCTAGTCGGGTTTAGTCAAAATTTCTTTATTTAAGTCAATTTTTAAAACAGAACCCCTGCGTTTTATCCTCTCAAAAACAGAACCAAAAACCTAGGGATTTCCTCTCAAACTTCTCCCATCCATCTAGCCAAGCATAACAATAATTTAGTCATCCTCAAGATGAAGAACACCATGGTAGCTTCGGAATCGTGAATTCTTCGGTGTTTCACTTTTCATAGCAAGACTCCGCCTTGAAGTAATTTCGAATTTTGAGTAATTCTGGTCACATAAGGTATGATTTAACTTCCTCTTTGATATTTGTAAACTTCTACCATAAGAACAAGTTTCTTGCAACATGGGACCTAATCTGCGTCAGATTATCAACTGAATCTATCCGTTTTCTAGTCCCAATAATAGGATTAGTCTTATTACAACTCATCCTTTGAAGACATGAAACATTCATTAACTATATTTGTTTACTTGTGCAGATTAATAAATTAGTAAACCACATGTTTCTTTTTGCTCATAAAATTATAAAATTTTCCCCATCTAAGAACTACTTATTAAAATGTTCATACTTGGAATGTACTACTTACTACTGTTTTGTTGGGGCTGTTCTATATGGATTTATTGTGTTGTTTGGATATGTGAAGACATGCATGGAATCATGTCAATGAGGAGATGTAGTAAAGTAAAATTTGGTGGTGTGTTGGGGGAAATTAATCTACAAAAGAGTCTACAAATTCATGGCCACAAGTTGTTCGCGTAAATGTCTAAATGAAGAATTATTTAAGCTATGAGCTTGAATTTGATTTTGAATGGTTTGTATTATGTAGGAAATCATTCCTAAGGCTTTTGAGGTCTTGGAAACAGTATATAACTCCATCGACAAGGTATGTAGGGCTTTCGCTATACTTTTCGGCATGACTAGAATTCGAATAAACGTTTATCGAATTGTCTCGTCGGATTCGAGTTATTTCACCTTCAACTTATAAAGATGCTTAGACCTGATCTTTTCTCATAGATTTCTTACTCTAGAGGATATCTATGAATTCTCGGATTTCCTTGTTCCTTGCTTAAAAAGAACTAGAGCCTTTTTATTCGTTCTCCTTTCGACGTTCATATAAATCATGAATAAGTAACATTTACTTCAAAGGTGCTCATAATACACAACTCTCATGTTCTTAGTACTTGTTGGCTCGTAGTTGAAAATTAAATATTTTTAGCCACAACCATGATAGTCGGGGAATAATGAGGATATGCCACTTCGACTCTTCTTAGAATACGTCTTTTAAGGTTGGTTTCGCATTGCACCTATATAATTTATGATTTAGTATATGTATGTATTTACTTTCATTACCGAGCCGCATTATAGACGGCCGGGTATGACACATATTGTGTAACCACTGATCAGTTGGGATTACCGAGCTTCACGTGGCCGGGTACGATTCTACCGAGCCTTTATTATGGCCGGGTATGTTATGGATATTATAGCCCCACAGAGGGATTTATTATTATATAATGTGATATATTATAAGTAGCGATAGTGAACGACGGTGTCACGAGCATACATTTATATCCATGTTGAATTTTAGTTTCCTACCGAGGCTAGTTTCAGAATTCAAATTATCTCTATGTCTCTTCTCTTGTTAATTACATTTTTCATGTTACACTTGTCGCCCTACATATTCAGTACATATTTCGTACTGACGCATTTTTATGCGCTGTATTCATGCCCACAGGCTTGAATAGACAGAGTGGTGTGCCTCCCCAGTAGGACCCCCAGGAGTTGCTGGGTTTCGCACTCCACTTCTTTGGAGTTGCTGACTTTGAGTCCATAGGTACTATTACAAATGTATATGTGTGGTTTTGGGCATGTCGAGGGCTTTGTCCCGCCCTGTTGAGATTGTCTTACACTCTTAGAGGCTTGCAGACTAGCGGTCATTGTATATATATATTTTTCGTATCGCCCTATCGGCCTTCTGGATAGCTGTTATACTGTTGTTACAGCCTTGTTGGCCTAGTTTATATATATATATATATATAGATGTCGTGTTGGGCTCTTCTGCCTGCAGGTTATTATATTTCGGATCATATCTCATGGTTGGTTCGCTCGGGCCTTCAGGCATCGGGTGCCAGCCACACCTCCTAAGGTTGGGTGTGACAAACTTGGTATCAGAGCAGGTCAGTCCTAGGGAGTCTACAAGCCGTGTCTAGTAGAGTATTGTTTATGGTGTGTTGTGCACCACACTTATAAACATGAGGCTATTGGGCATTTAGGATTATTACTTTCTTCTTGATCTAGATCGTGCAATAGAGCCTAATCATAAGTGTTCATTCCTAATTCTCTTTTTGTTTACCTTCTCAGTGATGCCTAACACTAGGAGACGACAAGTGGCTATGAAATTTATTCAGAGGTTGGATGAGGAGGCGGGAGAGGGCACAAGTCAGGTGCCACCTGCTAATGTAGATCAACATGAGCCACAGAATGAGGCTGATTCTCAGGCTTCCGGGGCAGTACCCCCACCACCCCCGGAAGGGCGTAGAGGAGCTAACATACCTCCAGTCCCTCTCCCAGTTGTTCCTGATCAGGACCTAGACATGCGGAGTGTTGTACAATTACTGACTCGAATAGTGGCCTCCCAGGCCCAACACCAGACCTTCGGTATTGCTGATAGGTCCGTGAGTGCGAGAGTTCGAGACTTTATCAACTTGGATCCTCCAGTATTTACAGGGGTTGATCCTAATGCTGACCCACAGGATTTTCTGGATCTTATGCAACGGACCTTACAAATTATACATGCCACGGATGTTGAGTCAGTGGAGTTTACTTCTTATAGACTACGTGATGTTGCTGTGACATGGTATGAGACTTGGAAGCAAACTCGGGGGCCTAATGTGCCACCAGTGACATGGAAGGAGTTCTCTGAGGCATTTTTACAGCAATATTTGCCAATCGAGCTTCGAAGAGCCCGACGAGATAGGTTCTTACACTTAGAACAGGGTAATATGAGCGTTCGGGAATATAGCATGCAGTTCAACTCTTTGGCTAGGTATGCTCCTACGATTGTTGCTGATATGAGTGATCGGGTACACCAGTTTGTTAGTGGTTTGGGGGCACACTTGATAAATGAGTGCACTACAGCTTCTCTAAACCAAGGAATGGATATTGCCCGTATTCAAGCATATGCACAGGGTCTAGAGGATCGCAAGAGGCAACAACGAGCCAATCGAGAGCATGATAGAGGGCAGTAGAAGAGGGTGCGGTTCGCAGGTAACATAGGAGAGTTTCAAGGTGGATTTAGGCCACAGTTTCCCCGGCGACAGTCTTATTCGGCAGCCGGTGCACCGTCACAGTTTCAGGGACAGCGCCAGGATCGGACCACTTATTCTGGTCCAGGTCAGAGTTCACGGACCCCAGGTCCACAGTTTAGAGGCGAGTTCAGTCAGATGAGGCCTCAGTTTCCTAGATATGATCGATGTGGCTGAAATCATTTTGGACCATGTTGCCAGGGTTCTGATGCATGTTATACATATGGACAGCCAGGTCATATTATGAGACATTGTCCGATACAGGTGGAGGGGGTATGGCTCAGCCGACGGCATCTGCAGGGGCTTCTTCTTCCTCGGTACGTCCTCCTAGACAGAGTATGCAGACATCAGCTGGTAGGGGTAGGGGAAGATTTGGAGCTTCTAGTTCAGGAGGTCAGCAGAATCACATATATGCTTTATCGAATCGTCAGGATTTAGAGTCATCTCCGAACGTGGTTACAGGTATACTATCTGTCTTTTCTATCGATATGTATGCCTTGATAGATCCTGGTTCTACATTGTCGTATATTTCCCCCTTCGTTGCTAGTAAATGGGATAGAGAGCCTGAATTGTTGCAAAAGTCCTTTGAGGTATCTACGCCAATGGGTGAGTCTGTTGTAGTTAGACGGGTATATCGAAGTTATGATGTGAAGATTCATGACCGCCATACGTTAGATGATTTGCATGAGCTAGAAATGGTTGATTTTGATATCATTATGGGTATGGATTGGTTGGCTTCTTGTTATGCCAATGTAGATTGCTGGACAAAGATTGTTCGTTTTAATTTTCCAAGTGAGCCTATTATTGAATGGAAAGGTGATGCTGCAGCGCCTAAGGGAAAGTTTATTTCTTACCTTAAAGCTCGAAGGATGATTTTGAAAGGGTACATCTATCATTTGGTACGAGTGCATGATATGGAGGTGAAATCTCCAACCCTTCAATCGGTTCCCGTCGTGAATGAATTTCCTGATGTATTTCCTGATGAACTTCCTGGTCTTCCTCCAGAAAGAGAAATCGACTTTGCTATTGATATGCTTCCAGATACTCAACCAATATCTATTCCTCCATACAGAATGGCTCCTGCTGAGTTAAAAGAATTGAAAGACCAGTTGAAGGATCTTTTGAATAAGGGCTTTATCAGGCCCAGCACATCTCCCTGGGGTGCACCAGTGTTGTTTGTTCATAAAAAGGATGGTTCGTTAAGAATGTGTATTGACTATCGCCAGCTCAACAAAGTGACTATCAAGAACAAGTACCCTTTACCCAGAATTGATGATTTGTTTGAGCAGTTGCAAGGTGCCAAATATTTCTCAAAGATTGACCTTCGATCCGGCTATCACCAATTGCGAGTTAAGGAGAGAGATATTCCGAAAACGGCTTTCCGGACTAGATATGGCCATTATGAATTTCTTGTGATGTCTTTCGGTCTTACTAATGCACCAGCAGCTTTTATGGATTTAATGAATCGGGTTTTCAAGCCATTTCTAGATATATTTGTAATTGTTTTCTTTGATGATATTCTGGTATATTCTCAATCAGAAGCAGAACATGAGGATCATTTGCGTGTGGTGTTGCAGACTTTGAAAAATCAGAAATTATATGCCAAATTCTCCAAATGTGAATTTTGGTTGAATTCAGTGGCTTTCCTTGGGCATATCGTTTCCGATAAAGGTATTAAGGTAAATGGTCAGAAAATTGAAGCAGTACAAAACTGGCCTAGACCTACAACTCCTACGGAAGTTCGTAGTTTCTTGGGCTTAGCTGGTTATTATCGGAGATTTGTTGAGAACTTCTCTTCTATTGCTGCTCCCATGACAAAATTGACATACAAAGCCGTTAAGTTCCAATGGTTTGATGCATGTGAATGGAGCTTTCATGAGTTGAAGAAACGCTTAACATCAGCACCTGTTCTAGCACTTCCGGAAGGATCTGAAGGTTATGTGGTATATTGTGATGCATCCAGGGTTGGATTGGGATGTGTTCTAATGCAGCATGGAAAAGTTATTGCATATGCTTCGAGGCAGTTGCGGAAGCACGAATACAATTATCCGACTCACGATATTGAGTTAGCAGCCGTTATATTTGCCTTGAAAATATGGCGTCATTATCTTTATGGTGTTCATGTGGATATCTATACAGATCACAAAAGTTTACAATATATATTTAAGCAGAAAGACTTGAACTTGAGACAAAGAAGATGGCTTGAATTGCTGAAGGACTATGATGTGGATATTTTGTACCATCCGGGCAAAGCGAATGTGGTAGCTGATGCATTGAGTCGCAAATCCATGGGCAGCTTGAAGCATGTAGAAGCTGGGAAATTAGAAATGACTAAAGAGATATCAATTGGCTAACCTGAGTGTACGGCTACATGATATAGGTGACCAGGGTGTAGTAGTCCAAAATATTGCGGGGTCATCACTGGTAGCTGAGGTAGAAATGCGTCAATTTGAGGATCCGGAGTTACTCAAAATTAAAGAGAGTATCCCTTTTCAGAAGAAGCAGTTGTTCGAGCAATCTGATGATGTAATTTTAAAATATAAAGGCCGATGGTGTGTACCTAATGTTGGGGAGCTTCGTAAGCAAATTATGACAGAGATGCACCAGTCTCGGTACTCAGTTCATCCTGGTTCAACCAAAATGTATCATGATCTTCGTCAGCTATACTAGTGGAACGGCATGAAGAAAGATATAGCCACATTTGTGGTTCAGTGTCCCAACTGCCAGCAGGTTAAAGCTGAACACCAGAAACCTGGAGGGCTACTTCAAAATATTGAGATTCCAGCTTGGAAATGGGAATCGATTAATATGGATTTCATTACAGGATTGCCCAATTCTCGCCGTAAGTTCAATTCTATTTGGGTCATTGTGGATAGGCTGACGAAATCAGCTCACTTTCTCCCAGTTAGGACCACCTATTCAGCTGAAGACTATGCGAGCCTGTATATCAAGGAAATAGTTCGGCTACATGGAGTTCCATTTTCTATTATATCTGACAGAGGTGCCCAATTTACAGCTAATTTCTGGAGGTCTTTTCAAGAAGGTTTGGGTACTCTTGTTAACCTTAGTACAGCATTTCATCCGCAGACCGACGGACAAGCCGAACGCACTATTCAGACACTCGAAGATATGTTGCGAGCTTGTGTCTTAGACTTCAAAGGAAGTTGGGAAGATCATTTACCGCTTATTGAGTTTGCCTACAATAACAGTTATCATGCAGGTATTCAGATGGCACCTTATGAGGCACTATATGGGAGGAAATGTAGATCTTCTATTGGCTGGTTTGATGTTGGCGAGACAAAGTTTCTAGGACCTGAATTGGTACAGCAAGCTGTAGAAAAGGTAAAGTTGATCCAGGAAAGGTTGCATACAACTCAAAGTCGACAGAAATCATATTCAGATAACCGACATCGAGACTTGGAATTTGCTGTAGGAGACTGGGTATTCTTGAAAGTGTCGCCTATGAAGGGTGTAATGAGATTTGGTAAGAAAGGAAAACTCAGCCCTAGATATGTTGGGTCATATCAGATTGTTCAGAGAATTGGGCGAGTAGCCTACAAACTTGACCTGCCACCAGAATTAGAAGCAATCCATCCGGTATTTCACATTTCCATGCTTCGGAATTCTTAGGTGATCCTTCTTGCATCAGCCCTATCGAGGATATTGAAGTTTCCGAGAACTTGTCATATGAAGAAATACCTGTTGTCATTCTTGACTGTCAAATCCGTAAGCTACGGACTAAAGAGGTAGCCTTAGTAAAAGTACTTTGGAGGAGCAATAATGTAGAGGAAATGACATGGGAGGCCGAGGAGGACATGAAGTCCAGATACCCTCATTTATTTGAGTCTTCAGGTGATATGCCTGAGACAAACATGGCAGGTGTTGCACATATATCAACCAGTGACAGTTAAGGTAATTAAGTTATGGCTAACCTTCTTATTATCATTATTGTATAAGTAAATGGTCGGGTGAGGCCAAGTTGATGTTATTATTATGATGTGTAGCCCTGTGTGGCCTTAGATATGTATGTTTGGGATGACAGGTTTTGGATATTCATATTTATAGGGGAAACTCTGGCGAAATTTAAAAAAAAAATTCAGAAGTTAGGTTAACCGTTAACATTCGAGGACGAATGTTCTTAAGGAGGGGAGAATGTTACACCTTGTGTATTCGGCGTTATCATGCTGTAAATGGGATAATTCGATAGAAAGATAATTTCTATGAGATATTTAAATGATGCGATAGTTATACGTTAAGATTGGAAGTCATTTGAGCTATGATTAAAAATTCGACAAAGATCGCGCGTAAGTTACGGGTTTAAATTTCACTGGAATTTGGATAAAACGTTGATGACCTTTTCTCTCAATATACTGGGAGTTATGGTGTGTTCTACCTACCGAATCGAAGGTCTATGAGTCTAGTTTTCAACTCAATAAACCATTCGTTAATACGACTTCGGAGTAGAGAGATATTAACATTTTCGTACAGGGATACACACTGTTATGGGAACAGTGTGCCTAGTCGGGTTTAGTCAAAATTTCTTTATTTAAGTCAATTTTTAAAACAGAACCCCTGCGTTTTATCCTCTCAAAAACAGAACCAAAAACCTAGGGATTTCCTCTCAAACTTCTCCCATCCATCTAGCCAAGCATAACAATAATTTAGTCATCCTCAAGATGGAGAACACCATGGTAGCTTCGAAATCGTGAATTCTTCGGTGTTTCACTTTTCATAGCAAGACTCCGCCTTGAAGTAATTTCGAATTTTGAGTAATTCTGGTCACATAAGGTATGATTTAACTTCCTCTTTTATATTTGTAAACTTCTACCATAAGAACAAGTTTCTTGCAACATGGGACCTAATCTGCGTCAGATTATCAACTGAATCTATCCGTTTTCTAGTCCCAATAATAGGATTAGTCTTATTACAACTCATCCTTTGAAGACATGAAACATTCATTAACTATGTTTGTTTATTTGTGCAGATTAATAAATTAGTAAACCACATGTTTCTTTTTGCTCATAAAATTATAAAACTTTCCCCATCTAAGAACTACTTATTAAAATGTTCATACTTGGAATGTACTACTTACTACTGTTTTGTTGGGGTTGTTCTATATGGATTTATTGTGTTGTTTGGATATGTGAAGACATGTATGGAATCATGTCAATGAGGAGATGTAGTAAAGAAAAAATTGGTGGTGTGTTGGGGGGAAATTAATCTACAAAAGAGTCTACAAATTCATGGCCACAAGTTGTTCGCGTAAATGTCTAAATGAAGAATTATTTAAGCTATGAGCTTGAATTTGATTTTGAATGGTTTGTATTATGTGTAAGCACGTGATTTTTGCTTCACGGACAAGCACTCCAAAAGAAAACAAAAATAGTGACCAGTGACCTCGCTGTACAAATTTTCCAATTTTTCATGACATGTACTGCTAGTCATTTGTGGTTCATCCCATTTTTTTGCATTTTTTGATCTTATCAGACAAAACACAAGGTATGTCTGTCATAGTAATCAAACCGTAATTCAGTAGTTAAAAGAAAATTCAAAAATATATGTGCATTGTTCGTTCTAGGTTGTGATTTAACTTACTTGAACATTTTAATTTGGTGTGATAATGGTGTTGAAGTGTTACATTGTTGTTTGTTTTAATTTCATTTGTTTTACTATTTATTTGTTATTTTTCATTTTTTGTTTTAAAATTAGAAGAAAAAAAAAGAGTTGAAAATCGGTTTGGGCCCAAAAATGAAACGAAATAGGCCCAAAATCGGCACTCAAGTCCAATCCAAATCCGGCCTGCCCAAGCACCAATTCAAACGACGCCGTTTCAGGCAAGTCGATCTGAGCCGTCTAAGCCTCTTGATCCAACGGTCCACATCCGCACCCGTGACCCGACCTGTTTAGCCGGTCCAACCCAATCCATCACTTAAACCCAAACGACCCCGTTTTAATACCAAACGACCTCGTCTCACCCCTCACCATCAGATCCAAGCCGTTGAGATCATCTGATCCAACGGCTCAGATCTAAACCCCTAGACCATATATAAGCTTTCTATCACACCCCACGCCCCCTAGTCGAACCCCCCCCCCTTCACTCATCTCCTTCCTCACCAAGCCCAGAAACCCCCCGAAACCCTAGCAACCGCCCTAGTTTCCCCTTCACCAGAACCCGGCGGCATGAACGCCGGTGACCACCTCCTGAACACCCTAGGACCCCCTCACTCTCCTGAACATGGATCTATTACCCCCTAGCCTCGAATCCCCTTCCTTCATCTCGAATCTTCATTTGAAGATTCGAGTCGAACCCGGACCTATACCAAACCTCACCATCTTCATACCAGACACTCCCCTGACCCCCTTCGTGACCAAACCAGGCTTGGTTTGGTCCGAATCTACCCACAACTTCTAAAAAAACCAGATCTGAAAATCCAGACCTTAGAACACATGAACCTGGGGAATCCGGCTAGCCTTAACGGGGGTTTGAGGTCTAATAGACCTTAATCAAGGTGTTCTCATGTGAGAACACCCTGATTAAAGTTTGTTCGGCCTCAAAGGGTCAGAGTTGAGTCAGATTTGGATCAATTTTGTTTGGACATTTCTCGGTAAGTTTTTCTTTTCCTTTTTGTTTTATTCAACTGCTAATTAAGTTGTCAGCATGTTTCGTTGTGTTTGTTTGTTATTTTTGTTATTTTTCATTCGGATTTCTTCCATCTCTGTCAAAGACCTTTTATTTGGTCGATTGTTTTCTGTGTGTGATTTGAACGTATCCTATGATAAACATGTCCGATTAGGATAGTCGTCGCATAAATAACTTATATAGTTTCCCAGTGATTGACCAAAGTTGTCTGAAGCCCTTCAGGTCCCTGTATGTATTGGTTTATATGAACGACTGATTGTTACCTATTATAATTAGTATAGTCGACTTGATAAATGTCGTCGATTAACTTCCTACGACTGAATGTTCAAATATTCTAATTCGTACAACTTCACGTAAGTGAATGAACCTGTTGATTGTTAATTGGATGCTTGACATTAGCTGTGACTACTAGCTTGTAACTGCATTGTAAACAAATTAAAAGAATCAGGCTAGGGCAGTCTTGAATTGAACTTTCAGAAGTTCAAAATGCCCTGATGCTGCAAGGGGTTTAGGGCAGTAATAATCAAGGTTAACAAGGGTAGTCTGGGGTTCGAGAAAAACAGGAAAAAGCTTAGTTTAAGTGAGCTGACAAGTAGGGTACTAATTTAGGATTAAACTAATGCAAATGGGGAACAAGACACAAGAGTATGGGGGTTTAAAATGAATACTTAAATGAACCCATAACTCTTGATTAAAGAATAAGGCCAAGCGTGGGGAACAAATGGCTGGCATCAAAAAGATGCTTAGGCGTGGGATTTAATAGGTATGGGCAGTCTGCAAATTGGCAGGATCCAGGCAGCTTGACTGCACTGGTTGTTTGGCTTATAAATAGGCCATTTCAGAACTTAAAAGGGGCGGAAAATTTTAGTCTTGAAGGGAGATCTTGTGAGTTGAAGAAAACTGAAAAAAAACAGAAAGAAATTTCCAGAAATACTGTAACTGAACACTGTCCAAAAAACTGCAAAAAGAAACCAAGTTGGTTATCCTAACTGGGATTGTTATTTGTTCCATTAAGAGAAGTCTATGTTCTTCTGCTGTGATTGTTACTACCGAGCTTTCTGTGTACTGTGGCTTGAGTTTTGATTGTCGAAACTGTGCTGGTTATTTGCTGAGCCTTGGTGGTTATTGAACTTTTGTGGCTATAGCCCAAAATACTCTGTTTCCTTTCTCGACTGGTTTTGTTGCCTATCCTGTTTTTCTGGGAGTATTAGTCTGTTGCTCGACCAACGTGTGAACTGCATCTTTGTGGCTGTTTGGTTGTTGCTGTGTTGTGCTATTTATCTGCTGCTGCTGTGCTTGCTGTGTACCACTCAGCTGATCATCTTTCTTTTTCTTTTGCTCCTCTATACCAGGTACACAAATATACTATCACTGTAACTTGAAAGGTTTGAGCATAAATGTAAAAGAGAAGATCTGCAGATGCTTATATATACATAGACTATTGTGTTAGGCCTCTTATAATGTATAATAGTTTACATTCTTGTTTTGGATGCTGGAGATAGTCTTCATGCCTAATAAATGTCAATGTATGGTAGTTGAATGTTAGACTGTGTATATAGGTTGGTGATAAGAGTATGCCCAAGGCAGTAGGTTGTATCTCAGATTTAGTTCAATGGTGTAGTATAAGTCTGTAATGTATGCCAAGCATGAAAATCGTACACTACTAGTTAAGTTCTTTCCTTTCTGATAAATTGCCATATATAACTGTTAAACCATGTTTTAAGAACAAAGAACACAGGGCTTGCAATCTCAACCTCACGAAGGTCGAGCCCAGGTCAAAACAGACCAAGCAGGCCTGCATCGGACAAACAATGGCCCAGGTCTGGCCCATCACGCATGGGCTGGATTTGGGCCTTTAATTTTTGCTCGGCTGACCGTGTACATGGCCGTGCTTCTGATTTTGCGCAAGCACTCGGAATTCTGTTATAGATAACTTGCAAACATGTAATTAATTAGGGCTATCTACTGTTTTCAATTAGTAGAGACAAACGCGACAAGAAACGTAGTTGTTATAGGATATCCTTTTAAAATAAGGACGAGATGAGCCTCGACAGAAATAAAGAAAAACGCACAAATTGCGGGGCCCTCGTTAAATGTATATATTGAAGCATTCAGTCCCTAAGGTGGGTCGTTTAGCAAATCTCACGACCTCCCGGAATAATAACGCGATAGCCTTTTCAAGCGCGTATTTAATAATTTTACCTTCTTAAATTCGGGTGCGCATTTATGTGACCCAAATCCAAATCTCGACGGATTCGAAATGTGTTTCTAATCACGGGTACATATATTGTGACGGGGTTCGAGATGCATGTCCATGACGTCGCAAATTCCTTTTAAAAATAGAACGAGACGAGCCTCGACAAACAAAATGTACAAAGCTGCGGGGCCCTCTAAATGTATGTATATATTAAAGTGTTTAGAATTCGGGATGTGCCGTTTAACGGATTTTTACGACCTTCCCCAAAATAACAAGACGCTAGTTGCTTTAGGCGCGCCTTTAACAATTTATTTTCCTAATTCGGGTGCACATTTATGTGACCCAAATCCAAATCTCAACCGAGTCGAGATATATCGATAACCACGGGTGCATTGATGTAACGTGGTTCGAGATATGTTTTCACGACGTTGCAATTCTTGTAAAATAATAATAACGACAAAAGTGGTTAGAAGTTAAAATTTGCACATAAGTTCATGTTTGTATAAAATCAGATAATCAAGCCGAATATAACAGTTGAACGACCGTGCTAGAACCATGGAACTCGGGAATGCCTAACACCTTCTCCCGGGTTAACAGAATTCCTTATCCGGATTTCTGGTACGCAGACTGTAATACAGAGTCATTCTTTTCCTCGATTCGGGATTAAAATTGGTGACTTGGGACACCCTAAATCTCCCAAGTGGCGACTCTGAAATAATTAAACCAATCCTGTTTCGATTGTCCTTTAATTAGAAAAAACTCCATTGCGCCCTATCGGGTATGTAAAAAGGAGTTGTGACAGCTCTGGCGACTCTGCTGGGGAAAAATGACCCAGAACCACTGGTTCAGGGTTAAGAATTCGAGCTTAAAATAATTGTTATTATTTGGCTTTATTTATTATCTGATTTTTACGTGTTCGCGCCTAATGTGCTAAATGCTGCTTTTATTGCTTTGATATTATTTGAACTGTACATATAAACTGTGTCGAAACCCTTCTCTTCTCTCTTGAGGGGCGCACGCTGGTCGTGGCTTCTTTCTGTTAGTGTCATATGCCAAAATAGAACGAGGATTCGGAGGAGTTGCAAAATCGGATGGCCTTTTGGTTATTGGTACACAGCTCCCATCCTTGGCTCGAGTTGTCCGCTCGGGTAAGCCAGGTCTAGAACAAACACCTAGGTTTTACAGCTTAGTATAACATAACTTCATGCCGGATCCCTAGTAGGAACTCTTATTTGCATCATGTGCATTTGACTTAGGGGACTCAGCACAGGGGCTGGGTCCGTCTAGGACAAGCAACCTGAGAATAAAGACCATCCTACTACATCCTGTTTGCTTTATGCATTTACTTGTTTCAAGGCTTGTATGCTGACCGACTTCTGAATATCGGGAATGTTTGAAAAAAAAAAGAGAAAAAAAAAGAGTAACGGTTAGGGAGTTAATTATTTATTCTTGAAAAATCAATACCCAGAAAACGGTTAAAGCTCTGCCAGAATTTTGAAAAAAAAAAAAAGAAAAATGTGTGCCTTATTAATTTGTTTTAAAAAGTAAGAGTCTTTGATTTATTTTTAAGAGAAAAATAGTGTGTCTCCAAAATTCGGCTTATGCCTGAACTACGTCAGTTTGATTCTCGCAGGGTGCGAGATACGTAGGCAACCCCCATCGGGCTCAACTTGTTTTTCAAAATATAAGTACAATCCAAAGAACTAAAGTTTTTAAGGTGACATCATACTTTTCAGAAACAACCAAATTTCGTTTTTCTAGGAAAAAAAGGGGTGTGTCAATTTGGTATTTGAGTCCAATGAGTCTGGATCTTTTCTTAATCACCCCAATAAACATGCAGAATGAGCATAAGTCCAAGTTTGCCGGTAACAGTTAGAAGCAAAATCCCTCTGGAAGTGCGATTATGGTGGGAGGATTTGGAAAAGTCAGAGCAAGACAAGATCAAACTGCACCTGGGAGGTCTGGTTAATTTGTTAAACGTCAGGCCTCGGTGCGACATCATAAAGGCTTTGGTTACATTTTGGGATCCGGCCCACAACGTGTTTCGCTTCTCGAATTTTGAACTCACCCCAACCTTAGAAGAAGTGGCAGGTTACATGGACGTCACTGAAGGTTTGAGGCACAAATACCTGATCACCCCAAGAGCTGTGAATTCACACAAATTCATGGATCTGTTGAAGATAAGCAAGGGAGTCCCATACGCTGAACTGGATAGAGGTTTTTCTACCCTGCAATTCATATACCAAAGGTACGGGAACATATGAGGATTCAATGATCCAGAAAGTGGTGTCTGCAGTAGGGGAAATCTGGTAAAGTGGAATGAGCATAGGCGGTTCGCTTTCATGGTGGCATTCTTGGGCCTTGCGGTGTTTCCCCGAAAAGATAGAAATATCGATCTGAAGGTGGCTGGGGTCGTTAAAGTCCTGATTACCAATGATAAAAGCATCCTTGCTCCTATGGTAGTGTTAGAAATATACCGAGCCCTCACGGCTTGTAAGGCCGGGGCAGATTTCTTCGAAGGATGCAACTTGTTATTGCAGATGTGGATGATCGAACACTTGTGCCGCTATCCTCAGTGTATGCTACATGTCTACAAACGAGGACTGCATCGAAGGTTATAACCTGAGGGTTTCAGGTTTCCGATTACCAGAAGGGTTCGAAGAATGGACATCCTATCTCCGGGCCATAACTGCAGATCAAATAAACTGGACTTTGGGTTGGCTTTCTGTGGAAGAAATCGTATACATGCCCGCCACTGGTCCTCACTTCCTCTTGATGGGACTCAGAGGTATTCAACCTTATGCCCCTTACAGGGTGATGAGGCAGTTAGGAAGGTGTCAAGTAGTACACCCGGACGAAGATCTCAGCACTTATGCAGTCGAGGTCAACAGTGACGGCCAATTTCCTGAAAAGACAGTTCGTTGCATATGGGGAGAATGCCAGTACCTGACGGTAAATACTCGGGTAGGTGATGTATCCAGAGGTGAAGTCTCACCAGCTTATCTTGCTTGGCATAATAAGAAGAACATTGCGGAGCGACCCACTAAACGGCCTCACCTCCAAGATTTTGTTGAGTCATCACAAGAATAATGGGGATGGCTCGCAAAAGAGGAAGGTTATCGAGCTGAAATCGGGAAGCTAAAGCGTCAAGTTGAAAGACTTGTATTTGAAAATAATGTGCAAGTTGCCTCGGAACAGGTGGGAAAAAACAAGCTAGCCCAAGAGAACCAGACCTTGAAGGCCCGCCTTCGCCAAGCCAGTGAGAATAACATTGACCGACAGAAACGTCGCTCCGATGAAAGATTGATAGCAAGTTTAAGAAATCAGGTCATCCAGAGCCAAGAAGAATTAGAACAATCAGAAGCTTGCATCGCAAGGATGAAGGTCAAATGGGCAAAAGGCACAACAGCCCGAAGACAGCGTTTGCAACAGGTCATAAGGGATTATGAAATGAGCATTGGGATATTAAGAGAGAGACGAACTCCACTCTACATGATCGGATCATCAAACAAGCACGTGATGCGCAGGCCGACAGAAGACAGTGCTACGATGCAATGGCCCGCATGGAAAGACAAATGGAGTTGTTCCAGGATCGACTTGCCGACAATGCTCAGGCATTGGGATTGAAGAACCGACAAATCAGGCAGTTGTTCAGTGAAAGGGATAACATTCGAGCAAGGATTGACGAAATCGGGCATTACATCTACATGAAATGCCTGGCATGTGAGCGAACACCTCGGAAGACCCTCCTTGTTTCCATTATGGGCTGCGTCCACCGGATTATGCACGAGTTGAAGAGCCTGCAAAGAGACCTTACACCTAGGGCCGCGAAAGGGCCGAAAGATGCCTCGTGGGCCCCTAAGTTGGAAGATTAGGCTTGGGTCGAGTCCTGCTTATTTGGCTTTGTTGCTTTCCCATATGTTGTTTTCTTTTCGTTTAGTCAAACCAAGTTAAAAAAAAATTGTGGAGTCTGTATTGTTGCTATTTTGTCTGAAGTAATGTGTAATAGTAAATTTTGATAATGAAATTAAGTGACTCCGAAAGAATTTCTATGTATCTTTACTTTATAGCAGAACTACGCCTGGTCTGATTCGCGCGGGGACGTGAAACGTAGGCAATCCCCATAAGATTCGACCGCTTTTAATAAAGAAAGAAAAGAAAATACAAATAAAATACAGGGTTTCCAAAATACTTTAAAAGGGACAAATGAGCAAGCCGGGATGACGCATGTTGTTTGAAACAAAGCATGTAGAAACGGTTAACTGCCTAGGAGCATTGCATCCTCTATGTGTTGTGATCAAATCTGTTAACACTAACGCTAGCAAAGTTTGTTATTGTCTGATTCAGACAAGTTAGTTGTTAAAGAACTCTGGCAATACACTCCTATCAAACCAGATCCAAAGGACCGATAGCAACAAGCATGACTACTTCAGAGAATAGTAATGAGGAAGAGAGGTCGATGAGCCAGTTGTTAAAAGAAGCGATGGAAAAGATTGAAAGGATGGGACTAGAGATGAATGCAATACAGCTAGCCATATCCAAAACACAAAAGAGCCCTGAAACATAGGGACACATGCCAGAATACCCTCACTCCGGCCCTTCCACAAGCCGCCCAAATCCCCTTTATCATCAAGAAAGAAGCCCTCATGATTCCCAAGCTCCACCACCCCATCAACCTCTCCCAACACCCAATATTCCCATTTTTGTGGGATCAACATCAGCCCCTTTGCAAAGAACGACCAGTGAGCCATTGTTTCAGGCTCACGATACACAATACTATCCCCCCGAGCCTACGTTTCATGCTCCCGAGCCACAGACTTACAATCCACACTTGGAAGTGCCGGCAGAGATTGAGAAGCCGGTCAAGGCCCCTGAACAGGATGAGGTATTGAGAAAGTTCAAAAGCCTGGAGCAGTCTTTCAGGAACCTGCACGGTTTGGGCAACCAGGTCAGCGTAGCATACAAAGATCTATGCCCTTTCCCAGACGTCCAACTCCCGGCTGGGTTCAAGATGCCTAAATTTGATCTATATGAAGGGCACGGTGATCCCATGGCACATTTGCGGGGATTCTGTAGCAAAATGAGAGGGGCAGGCGGCAAGGATGAGCTGCTGATAGCTTATTTCAGCCAAAGTCTGAGCGGATATGCACTAGAATGGTATACCAGGCAGGATTCCAGTAGGTGGTATACTTGGGACGATCTGGCGCAGGCTTTTGCAGGTCATTTCCAGTACAATCTCGAGATAGTCCCTGACCGTCTCACATTATTAAGAACTAGGAAGAAACCCGGGGAAGGTTTTCGCGAGTTCGGGTTCCGCTGGAGAGAACAAGCAGCTAGAGTCGATCCTCCCATGAGAGAGGGAGAGATGGTGGACTATTTCTTGCAAACATTGGATCCAACCTACTTTGGTCACTTGGTGACAACGGTTGGAAAGTCCTTCAACGAGGTGGTCAAGATAGGGGTCATGATAGAAGAGGGTCTGAGGTCTGACAAAATCTTGAACTATTCGGCGCTCAAGGCCACGACCCAGGCTATTCAGAGCGGCGCGGGAGGTGCGCTGAGAAGAAAGAAAGAAGAGGTTGCCATGATCGAGGCAGGCAGTTGGTCCAGGGCTGGAAGGCCACACTACAACCAACCCAGACCTCACAGGTCAAACTACCCATACAACCCACCACAAAATTTCTATCCACCTCGAGAACCACATTGTTCCATACACCAGGCCCAAGCATACACTCAGCCTCATGTTCACCCGCAATGGCGCGCGCCGGCTCCCCAGAACACATATACGCCACCACAAAACACCTACCCTCCATCGAGGGCGTATAGAAACCCTTCAGGGGCAGGCTTTCGGGGAAATCCAGATGCTAGGAATGACAGGTTGCGGAAACAGAGAACTTTCACGGAGTTGGGAGAAACCTACACCGCTTTGTTCCACAAGCTGAGGCAATTGGGTTTGGTTAGTCCTGTCCAGACTCGAGAACCAAATCCCCCACCTCAGAATTTGGATCGATCGATAAGTTGTGAATACTGCTCAGGGATGCTCGGGCATGATACCGAGAAGTGTTGGAAATTGAGGCATGCCATACAGGATCTTATTGACACCAATAAGATCGAGGTCCAGACACCGGAAGCTCCTAACATCAACCAAAACCCACTGCCAGCGCACCACGAGACTCACATGATTGAGTTGGTGTATGAGGGAGGAGAGTTGAGAAAACCATCACAAACAGTGATGATGATCCAAGCCGCCCCGAAAGAAGTCTCAACCAGTGGGGGAACGAGGGTACAGTCACAGGGAGAAAGCGTCAAGCCAGTAGTGATATTGGGAAAGAGCCCGTCCGCCATGACAAGCAAACCCGAGCCAAACAAGTTGGTATTATCAGGGGATCCGCCCGCACCTGCTGTTGTGTTAAAGGGGGCATATAGAGAATTGGTCACCATAAAGCCTGTAGTCCAGCTGCCGATGATTGATAGCAAGGCTGTGCCTTGGAAATATGAAAAGGCGGTGGTGATGTACAGGGGAAAACAGGTGGAAGAAGTTAGTTGTGAAGCGCAAGGGCTGACTCGATCGGGTCGATGTTTTGCTCCGGTGGAACTAAGAAGAACCAACCCAGTTGCAACCAAGAAACCTATGTCCAAAGAAGAGGCTGAGGAGTTCCTGAGGAAGATGAAAGTGCAGGACTATTCCGTGGTCGAACAGCTGAGAAAAACACCGGCCCAGATCTCACTGCTGTCATTACTGATTCATTCGGAGGAGCATCGACGGGCTTTGATGAAGATATTGAACGAAGCTCATGTACCCAATGAGATTTCTGTAAACCACCTAGAAACCATTGCCAACAAGATTTTCGAGGTGAACAGGGTAACGTTCTCAGATGATGATCTGCCGGTGGAAGGTACAGAGCATAATAAAGCTCTATACCTAGCTGTCAAATGTGAGGACTCGGTGGTAACTCGAGTACTGATAGATAACGGCTCAAGTGCCAATATTTGTCCACTACCTACCCTGAACCAGTTAAAGATCGACCACGGAAGAATCCACAAGAACAGCATCTGTGTTCGAGGGTTCGACGGAAATGGAACAGCCACTGTGGGGGATGTTGTACTTGAATTGACCATCGGTCCAGTCCTGTTTACCATGGAGTTCCAGGTGTTAGATGCCACAGTATCTTATAACCTTCTGTTGGGACGACCATGGATTCATACAGCCAAAGCAGTGCCCTCCACCCTACATCAGATGGTGAAGTTCGAGTGGGAAAGACAAGAGGTCGTGCTACACGGCGAGGACATGGCGCACACCATGGGTGGCGCCATTGTACCTTTCATAAAGACCGATGATGGCAAAGGTCCTTGGGTCTACCAGATTTTCGATACTGTGTCGGCCAACAAAATTTCTGAAGGAGAAATCATCCCGCACCCTAGGGTAGCTGCCGCAACAGTCATGATGGTCTCAGAAATGCTGGGTAATGGATTTGTGCCGGGAAAAGGCCTGGGAGTCGAGCTTCAGGGGATTGTCCAACCTGTCACCCTGCCTAAAAATCTGGAAAATTTCGGATTGGGGTTCAAACCAACCGCAGCAGATAAGAAGCAAGCGCGAAAAATGAAGAAGAGGGTCTAGTTTCTGCCCAAACCGGTGCCACGTCTCTTAAGGTCCTTTGTCAGAGCTAGTGCCAAGGGGTCGCCCGTCCCAAATATCCTAGGACCATTGATTGGTATGGATGGGGACCTGAATCAGAGTTTCGAGAGGCTATTCGCTGATGTCAGTATGGTAGAGGCTGGAGAAGGTTCCAGCAGAACAGAGATACAGTTTGTGGGGCCTGAGGCCAAAACCAACAATTGGACTGTTACTCCTCTTCCTGTCCGAGGGGAGTCTTGGTAGTAGGCTTTGATTTATGTTTTGTTTGTTTTGTTTTGTTAGGATTATTCCAGGGTGTAATCCAAATTTTACTTTTGTCTTGTAAAAGTGTGAACCCTTTTATCCCGCAAGTTTAATAAAGTTCTCTCTTTTTGTCCCATTTTAATTTTTGTTTTGTTCTTTTTCTTTCTGAACAGTTCTCTTTTTACTGGTTCTAATGACATGGCATGCACAGCGGATCTTCGACCTAGTCTAATAAATCAATCTGAATCTGACTCAATGATGCAAAAGGTCGTTTGTGACGATGAATCTGAATGTGACGAAGGTGAAGCCTTCGAAGAGATAAACCGAAAACTGTGCCAATTTGAGGAAAAACCCAAACCCAACCTAAATGACACTGAGGCTGTGAATCTAGGAGACATTGATAACGTCCAAGAAACCAAAATCAGCATCCACATTGAGCCGAATGTCAGGGAAGAATTGGTCAAAACCCTCATGGAATTCAAAGATGTTTTTGCATGGTCATATGACGATATGCCTGGATTAAGCACCAATTTAGTAGTTCACAAATTGCCCACTGACCAGACATACCCTCCGGTCAAGCAAAAGCTAAGGAATTTTAAAACATAAATGAGTGTAAAGATCAAAGAAGAGGTGATTAAGCAGTTACAGGCGAAGGTCATTCGGGTCACTCGATATCCCGAGTGGTTGGCCAATGTGGTACCAGTCCCAAAGAAGGATGGGAAAATCAGGGTGTGCGTCGACTACCGCAACCTCAACAAAGCAAGTCCCAAGGACAATTTTCCGTTACCCAACATTCATATCCTGATCGATAATTGTGCTGGGCGCGAGATCGGATCCTTTGTGGATTGCTATGCGGGTTATCATTAGATCCTAATGGACGAGGAGGATGCAGAAAAAATAGCATTTATTATGACATGAGGAACTTACTGCTATCGGGTAATGCCGTTCGGATTAAAGAACGCCGGGGCAATGTACATGCGAGCAATGACTGATGTGTTTCATGACATGATACACAAAGAAATCGAGGTGTACGTCGATGATGTGATCATAAAATCTTGGCGTTAGGAGGACCATGTAGCAGACCTAAGGAGGTTTTTCCAAAGACTCCGAAGGTATGATATCAAGCTTAACCCGGCCAAATGCACATTCGGGGTTCCATCAGGAAAGCTGCTAGGGTTCATCGTCAGTCGACGAGGGATTGAGTTAGACCCATCCAAAATTGAATCCATCTGAGATTTGCCACCGCCAAGGAACAAAACAGAGGTAATGAGTTTGCTGGGTAGACTCAATTACATCAGCAGGTTCATCGCCCAACTCACAGCAACTTGTGAGCCCATATTTCGGCTGCTGAGAAAGGATGCTGCGGTAGGTTGGACGGCAGAGTGTCAGGAGGCCTTCGACCAAATCAAAGGGTATCTGTCTAATCCACCCGTATTGGTCCTGCCTAAGCCTAGGAAGCCCTTAATTCTTTACCTGACGGTCCTGGAAAATTCATTTGGTTGTGTACTGGGGCAACATGATGACACTGGAAGGAAGGAGCAGGCCATCTACTATCTTAGCAAGAAATTCACAGTACATGAGGTCAAGTACACTCAACTCGAGAAAACATGTTGCGCCCTAACTTGGGTAGCTCAAAAGTTGAAGCACTACCTGTCTTCGTATACTACTTATCTCATATCCCGTTTGGACCCATTGAAGTATATCTTTCAGAAACCTATGCCCACGGGAAGGTTGGCAAAATGGCAAATTCTGCTCACAGAGTTTGATATCGTCTATGTGACGAGGACAGCCATGAAAGCCCAGGCGCTGGCCGATCATCTGGCAGAGAATCCTATTGATGAAAAATACGAGTCTTTAAGAACGTATTTTCCCGACGAAGAGGTAATGCATACAAATGAGCTGGAATTACCTGAGGAGCCGGGTTGGAAGCTTTTCTTCGATGGAGCTGCAAACGCAAAAGGGGTTGGAATAGGAGCAGTACTCATTTCTGAAACAGGACGCCATTATCCTATTACGGCTCAACTACGCTTCTATTGCACCAATAATATGGCCGAGTATGAAGCTTGCATTCTGGGTCTGCGCTTAGCTGCGGACATGGATGTCCAAGACGTCTTGGTCTTGGGAGACTCGGACCTCTTGGTACATCAAATTCAGGGTGAATGGGAAACACGAGATTTAAAGCTCATACCATACCGACAATGCTTGCATGATCTGAGCAAGCGATTTCGATCGGTGAAGTTCAAACATATCCCGAGAGTTCACAATGAGGTTGCGGATGCCTTGGCCACTTTAGCATCAATGCTGCACCACCCTGACAAAATGTATGTTGATCCTCTGCACATCCAGGTCCGTGATCAGCACGCTTATTGCAACGCCGTAGAAGAGGAACCAGATGGCGAACCCTGGTTTCATGACATCAAGGAATACCTCAGAATGGGGACATATCCAGAACAGGCCACTGGAGACCAAAAAAGAGCCCTTCGGCGTCTGTCGAATGGTTTCTTCCTCAGCGGAGGAGTGTTGTACAAAAGAACCCCGGATTTGGGATTGTTGAGATGCATAGATGCCGGTCAAGCCACGACGGTTATGGCAGAAGTACATGCTGGAGTTTGTGGGCCACACATGAGCGGATATGTATTGGCAAGGAAGATCCTTCGAACAGGGTGTTATTGGCTCACCATGGAACACGACTGTATCACTTTCGTGAGGAAATGCCATCAGTGCCAGATACATGGAGATCTAGTCCATTCTCCGCCAACAGAGTTACATACGATGTCAGCACCCTGGCCGTTTGTAGCATGGGGCATGGATGTCATTGGACCTATCGAACTGGCAGCATCCAACGGTCATAGGTTCATTCTAGTGACCATTGATTACTTCACCAAATGGGTTGAGGCTAAAACCCTCAAGTCGGTAACTAAAAAGGCAGTGGTGGATTTTGTGCACTCCCATATCATCTGCAGATTTGGGATCCCAAAAGTAATCATCACGGATAACGGTGTGAATCTTAATAGCAGCCTGATGAGAGAGGTATGCCAACAATTCAAGATTACACACCACAATTCCACCCCATATCGTCCCAAGGCGAATGGAGCAGTCGAAGCAGCCAATAAGAATATCAAGAAGATACTGCGAAAAATGGTGGAAGGGTCCAGACAATGGCACGAGAGATTACCCTTTGCTCTGTTAGGTTACCGCACTACCGTCCGGACTTCCATAGGTACAACTCCTTATTTGTTGGTGTACGGAACTGAGGCTGTAATACCAGCGGAGGTCGAAATTCCGTCCCTCCGGATTGTCGCTGAAGCTGAGATTGATGATGATGAATGGGTCAAAGCTCGATTGGAACAGTTGAGCTTGATAGATGAGAAAAGATTGGCAGCAGTGTGCCATGGTCAGCTATACCAGAAGAGAATGGCGAGAACATATAATAAGAAGGTGCGCCCCAGGAAGTTTGAAGTAGGGCAGCAGGTATTGAAGAAGATCCTCCCACATCAGGTCGAGGCAAAAGGCAAATTCGCCCCAAATTGGCAAGGGCCTTATATCGTGACCAGAGTGTTGTCCAACGGTGCTTTGTGTTTGACAGATATCGAGGGAGATGTGTCGACATTGCTATCAATTCTGATGCAGTCAAGAGATATTATGCGTAATTTCTTTAATTATGGCAATTATTGGTTCGTTTGTTTGTATTTGGCATTTATTGGATAATGAGATGACGGAGGCAATTCTTTCTTCTATCCAAACACTTTTAACCCGTGCTTCCCCCTTTGAGCCTTAAGTTATTCTTCCATACCCCTCTTTTGGAATCACTAATGGAAAAGAAAAAAGAAAAAAAAAGAAAAAAAAAAGAAAGAAAAGAAAAGAAAAAGAAAAATCTTTAAAGGAGAATGAAAAGAAGGAGAAAGAAAAGGAAAAGAAGATAAAATCATAAGAGATACAAAACGGTGGGAACTACGTTTGACCTGATTCCTCAAAGAGGATACGTAGGCGCCTCACGGCTCGGTCATAGTGTGCATCATAGTGTATATAGGATGCATAATGTACATAGTGTGCATAATAGGCACAGTGTGCGTAACGCACATCGCTCAACATAAGTATAAAAAAATAAAATTCCCCCAAGCAAGAAAACTGGGGCAGAGGCTATGTTTTAAGTTCCAACAAAGGTTTGATTCCAAGAGTTGTAGCAGATCACCCATCAAAATTATTTTCATTTTTGATAGCCTTTCTTTATCCCCACACCAAAACCAACATCGACGTCCAAAAGACCTCCCGATCAATATCCAAGAGATGCCAAGTCAGGCAAATAAAGCCGAGAATAATACACCGATCCCCAGCAAAGAAGAGATCATAAGACTGGGAATGAATTGATGGTCAAAGGAATCTCCAGAAGAGAGGGTCGTATCGACAACACCCCGATTCCTCAATGAAGAAATAAAATGAGAGAGTCTTATCGGTGAAAACCTTCACAGGCACCGAAAGGCGACGTAAGATGAGAGATATAAAATGAGAGAGTCTTATCGGTGAAAACCTTCACAGGCACCATAAGGCGCCGGGAGATGAGAGAAAAGAGAGAGTCTCATTAGTGAAAACCCCTCGAAGGGCACTATGAGGCGACAAGACAGATCAACAAAAAGCAACCACATTCGCAACGAAATGGACACTCATTTATCATCCCCAGCAAGTCAGACCATCGGGCAAATCGATTGATACAACTAGACTGGGTCGGGAATCTATGGTGCACGTCATGATCACGGGGACCAGTCATGTCCTCCAGATAAGTTCTTCTGAGTTTCTTCTCCCACCAAATATTGGTTCAGAAAGATTTTCTCCTTTTTCTATCTTTTATTTCTCTTCCTAAAATTTGTCTTGAAAAGGATTTTTCAAAGCTTACTACCAGAGACCGGAGGGGGATTCATCAAATGCAGGATAACCCCAACAGTCCTAAAGGCTGGCCCCAAGCACTGCAATGTTGTGCCCTGCGGTTTTGGAGGAAGTAAACTCCTAAAGGGAGTGGTTTCGAGAGTAAAAGCAGACTCCCACAGCATGTACTGTAAAAAGAGAGAAGAAAAGTGGGATAAATGGAAAACCGTCCCCCAGCAGGCCGGAAACCCCCAGCAAGCGATTTTGTCCGCCAACCAATTATGGGGACACGGAGCGAGAAAAAAGGAAAGAGAAGGAGAAGCATCCACCGGAAAGGCACCTCTTCCCACCATAAGTGAAACTGACTGAATCCTTTTGTCTGCTGCAGGAAAACAAAGGATTGATAATGGCAGCAAGACGCAACGCCAGGGAAATCACCAAAAACCGGGGCAGAAAATTTTTTACCGATTGTCAAAAAATTTCTCGGAAGAACGGGGAAACAATCTCAATACATTTAAGTTCTAGGTCACCCACCAGTAAAATACGGGAATACTTTTTCAGCTCTAGGTCGCCCACCAGTAAAATGCGGGAATACTTTTAAGTTCTAGGTCGCCCACCAGTAAAATGCGGGAATACATTTAAGTTCTAGGTCGCCCACCAGTAAAATGCGGGAATACATTTAAGTTCTAGGTCGCCCACCAGTATAATGCGGGAATACATTTAAGTTCTAGGTCGCCCACCAGTAAAATGCGGGAATACTTTTAAGTTCTAGGTCGCCCACCAGTAAAATGCGGGAATACATTTAAGTTCTAGGTCGCCCACCAGTAAAATGCGGGAATACTTTTAAGTTCTAGGTCGCCCACCAGTATAATGCGGGAATACATTTAAGTTCTAGGTCGCCCACCAGTATAATGCGGGAATACATTTAAGTTCTAGGTCGCCCACCAGTAAAATGCGGGAATACTTTTAAGTTCTAGGTCGCCCACCAGTATAATGCGGGAATACATTTAAGTTCTAGGTCGCCCACCAGTATAATGCGGGAATACTTTTAAGTTCTAGGTCGCCCACCAGTAAAATGCGGGAATACTTTTAAGTTCTAGGTCGCCCACCAGTAAAATGCGGGAATACATTTAAGTTCTAGGTCGCCCACCAGTAAAATGCGGGAATACATTTAAGTTCTAGGTCGCCCACCAGTATAATGCGGGAATACATTTAAGTTCTAGGTCGCCCACCAGTATAATGCGGGAATACTTTTAAGTTCTAGGTCGCCCACCAGTATAATGCGGGAATACATTTAAGTTCTAGGTCGCCCACCAGTATAATGCGGGAATACTTTTAAGTTCTAGGTCGCCCACCAGTAAAATGCGGGAATACTTTTAAGTTCTAGGTCGCCCACCAGTAAAATGCGGGAATACATTTAAGTTCTAGGTCGCCCACCAGTATAATGCGGGAATACATTTAAGTTCTAGGTCGCCCACCAGTATAATGCGGGAATACTTTTAAGTTCTAGGTCGCCCACCAGTATAATGCGGGAATACATTTAAGTTCTAGGTCACCCACCAGTATAATGCGGGAATACATTTAAGTTCTAGGTCGCCCACCAGTATAATGCGGGAATACATTTAAGTTCTAGGTCGCCCACCAGTAAAATGCGGGAATACTTTTCAGCTTTAGATTTTGGAATCAGTAACCCCACCTGAAGGCGGAAGGTTACAACAGAGACCCCCAAGCAGGAAACAATAAAATCCCCAGCACCAAGAAGCAGAAGTTTGCAAAGGCAAGCGCGCAATTCAAAAGGAAAAAGGAACGCGTCTCAAAAGAAGCAGTTTGGGAACGTTACAGCATGCCCAACATAACAATTTTAATGAAGAAAGCCATACCACTGAAGGAACCATTGAAAGGTTTAAAGAAGAGGGCCATGTTCCCAGCAGATCAAGCGTAGTGATGAAAACTGGCATTCAGAAAAGGCGAAGGACCAGTATCATCCCCCAAGTCCACAAAATAAAGGCATCGGAGGAAAGCGTTGGCCGACAAGAAAGCAAGGCAACAAGAACAAGTTGAAGATAGATGAGACCTCATGATCCATAGTCTAGCTTAGCTTCTTGTTTTTCCTTTCAGAACAATGTAACAAAGAGATCGGCGAGCGGTAGCATCCTGCAGCAGCATGCAGCAGCGCACGAACAACAACAAGCACTACAGTCACACGGTAGTCCCAGCTACCAAAATTTCCCGAACTACATTGACCTGATTCCTGCTCAGCCCAGGATATGTAGGAAACCTCTGAAGCAAAGGTTCGGTCAAATCTTTTTCAAAAATACTTCACACGGAGTATTCGGACGAGCAAAAATCGCCCGCTTTATCTTGACGCGAAAACCCTTCGTGTCTTCGTGCAAAGAGGGGCAGCTGTAAGCACGTGATTTTTGCTTCACGGACAAGCACTCCAAAAGAAAACAAAAATAGTGACCAGTGACCTCGCTGTACAAATTTTCCAATTTTTCATGACATGTACTGCTAGTCATTTGTGGTTCATCCCATTTTTTTTGCATTTTTTGATCTTATCAGACAAAACACAAGGTATGTCTGTCATAGTAATCAAACCGTAATTCAGTAGTTAAAAGAAAATTCAAAAATATATGTGCATTGTTCGTTCTAGGTTGTGATTTAACTTACTTGAACATTTTAATTTGGTGTGATAATGGTGTTGAAGTGTTACATTGTTGTTTGTTTTAATTTCATTTGTTTTACTATTTATTTGTTATTTTTCATTTTTTTGTTTTAAAATTAGAAAAAAAAAACAAAAAGAAAAGAGTTGAAAATCGGTTTGGGCCCAAAAATGAAACGAAATAGGCCCAAAATCGGCACTCAAGTCCAGTCCAAATCCGGCCTGCCCAAGCACCAATTCAAACGACGCCGTTTCAGGCAAGTCGATCTGAGCCGTCTAAGCCTCTTGATCCAACGGTCCACCACCCGTGACCCGACCTGTTTAGCCGGTCCAACCCAATCCATCACTTAAACCCAAACGACCCCGTTTTAATACCAAACGACCTCGTCTCACCCCTCACCATCAGATCCAAGCCGTTGAGATCATCTGATCCAACGGCTCAGATCTAAACCCCTAGACCATATATAAGCTTTCTATCACACCCCACGCCCCCTATCCGAACCCCCCCTTCACTCATCTCCTTCCCCAAAGCCTGAAACCCCCCGAAACCCTAGCAACCGCCCTAGTTTCCCCTTCACCAGAACCCGGCGGCATGAACGCCGGTGACCACCTCCTGAACACCCTAGGACCCCCTCACTCTCCTGAACATGGATCTATTACCCCCTAGCCTCGAATCCCCTTCCTTCATCTCGAATCTTCATTTGAAGATTCGAGTCGAACCCGGACCTATACCAAACCTCACCATCTTCATACCAGACACTCCCCTGACCCCCCTCGTGACCAAACCAGGCTTGGTTTGGTCCGAATCTACCCACAACTTCTAAAAAACCAGATCTGAAAATCCAGACCTTAGAACACATAAATCTGGGGAATCCGGCTAACCTTAACGGGGGTTTGAGGTCTAATAGACCTTAATCAAGGTGTTCTCATGTGAGAACACCCTGATTAAAGTTTGTTCGGCCTCAAAGGGTCAGAGTTGAGTCAGATTTGGATCAATTTTGTTTGGACATTTCTCGGTAAGTTTTTCTTTTCCTTTTTGTTTTATTCAACTGCTAATTAAGTTGTCAGCATGTTTCGTTGTGTTTGTTTGTTATTTTTGTTATTTTTCATTCGGATTTCCTCCATCTCTGTCAAAGACCTTTTATTTGGTCGATTGTTTTCTGTGTGTGATTTGAACGTATCCTATGATAAACATGTCCGATTAGGATAGTCGTCGCATAAATAACTTATATAGGTTCCCAGTGATTGACCAAAGTTGTCCGAAGCCCTTCAGGTCCCTGTATGTATTGGTTTATATGAACGACTGATTGTTACCTATTATAATTAGTATAGTCGACTTGATAAATGTCGTCGATTAACTTCCTACGACTGAATGTTCAAATATTCTAATTCGTACAACTTCACGTAAGTGAATGAACCTGTTGATTGTTAATTGGATGCTTGACATTAGCTGTGACTACTAGCTTGTAACTGCATTGTAAACAAATTAAAAGAATCAGGCTAGGGCAGTCTTGAATTGAACTTTCAGAAGTTCAAAATGCCCTGATGCTGCAAGGGGTTTAGGGCAGTAATAATCAAGGTTAACAAGGGTAGTCTGGGGTTCGAGAAAAACAGGAAAAAGCTTAGTTTAAGTGAGCTGACAAGTAGGGTACTAATTTAGGATTAAACTAATGCAAATGGGGAACAAGACATAAGAGTATGGGGGTTTAAAATGAATACTTAAATGAACCCATAACACTTGATTAACGAATAAGGCCAAGCGTGGGGAACAAATGGCTGGCATAAAAAAGATGCTTAGGCGTGGGATTTAATAGGTGTGGGCAGTCTGCAAATTGGCAGGATCCAGGCAGCTTGACTGCACTGGTTGTTTGGCTTATAAATAGGCCATTTCAGAACTTAAAAGGGGCGGAAAATTTTAGTCTTGAAGGGAGATCTTGTGAGTTGAAGAAAACTGAAAAAAAACAGAAAGAAATTTCCAGAAATACTGTAACTGAACACTGTCCAAAAAACTGCAAAAAGAAACCAAGTTGGTTATCCTAACTGGGATTGTTATTTGTTCCATTAAGAGAAGTCTATGTTCTTCTGCTGTGATTGTTACTACCGAGCTTTCTGTGTACTGTGGCTTGAGTTTTGATTGTTGAAACTGTGCTGGTTATTTGCTGAGCCTTGGTGGTTATTGAACTTTTGTGGCTATAGCCCAAAATACTCTGTTTCCTTTCTCGACTGGTTTTGTTGCCTATCTTGTTTTTCTGGGAGTATTAGTCTGTTGCTCGACCAACGTGTGAACTGCATCTTTGTGGTTGTTTGGTTGTTGCTGTGTTGTGCTATTTATCTGCTGCTGTTGTGCCTGCTGTGTACCACTCAGCTGATCATCTTTCTTTTTCTTTTGCTCCTCTATACCAGGTACACAAATATACTATCACTGTAACTTGAAAGGTTTGAGCATAAATGTAAAAGAGAAGATCTGCAGATGCTTATATATACATAGACTATTGTGTTAGGCCTCTTATAATGTATAATAGTTTACATTCTTGTTTTGGATGCTGGAGATAGTCTTCATGCCTAATAAATGTCAATGTATGGTAGTTGAATGTTAGACTATGTATATAGGTTGGTGATAAGAGTATGCCCAAGGCAGTAGGTTGTATCTCAGATTTAGTTCAATGGTGTAGTATAAGTCTGTAATGTATGCCAAGCATGAAAATCGTACACTACTAGTTAAGTTCTTTCCTTTCCGATAAATTGCCATATATAACTGTTAAACCATGTTTTAAGACAAAGAACACAGGGTTTGCAATCTCAACCCCACGAAGGTTGAGCCCAGGTCAAAACAGACCAAGCAGGCCTGCACCGGACAAATAATAGCCCAGGTCTGGCCCATCACGCATGGGCTGGATTTGGGCCTTTAATTTTTGCTCGGCTGACCGTGTACGTGGCCGTGCTTCTGATTTTGCGCAAGCACTCAGAATTCTGTTATAGATAACTTGCAAGCATGTAATTAATTAGGGCTATCTACTGTTTTCAATTAGTAGAGACAAACGCGACAAGAAACGTAGTTGTTATAGGATATCCTTTTAAAATAAGGACGAGATGAGCCTCGACAGAAATAAAGAAAAACGCACAAATTGCGGGGCCCTCGTTAAATGTATATATTGAAGCATTCAGTCCCTAAGGTGGGTCGTTTAGCAAATCTCACGACCTCCCGGAATAATAACGCGATAGCCTTTTCAAGCGCGTATTTAATAATTTTACCTTCTTAAATTCGGGTGCGCATTTATGTGACCCAAATCCAAATCTCGACGGATTCGAAATGTGTTTCTAATCACGGGTACATTGATTGTGACGGGGTTCGAGATGCATGTCCATGACGTCGCAAATTCCTTTTAAAAATAGAACGAGACGAGCCTCGACAAACAAAATGTACAAAGCTGCGGGGCCCTCTAAATGTATGTATATATTAAAGTGTTTAGAATTCGGGATGTGCCGTTTAACGGATTTTTACGACCTTCCCCAAAATAACAAGACGCTAGTTGCTTTAGGCGCGCCTTTAACAATTTATTTTCCTAATTCGGGTGCACATTTATGTGACCCAAATCCAAATCTCAACCGAGTCGAGATATATCGATAACCACGGGTGCATTGATGTAACGTGGTTCGAGATATGTTTTCACGGCGTTGCAATTCTTGTAAAATAATAATAACGACAAAAGTGGTTAGAAGTTAAAATTTGCACATAAGTTCATGTTTGTATAAAATGAGATAATCAAGCCGAATATAACAGTTGAGCGACCGTGCTAGAACCACGGAACTCGGGAATGCCTAACACCTTCTCCCGGGTTAACATAATTCCTTATCCGGATTTCTGGTACGCAGACTGTAATACAGAGTCATTCTTTTCCTCGATTCGGGATTAAAATTGGTGACTTGGGACACCCTAAATCTCCCAAGTGGCGACTCTGAAATAATTAAACCAATCCCGTTTCGATTGTCCTTTAATTGGAAAAAACTCCTTTGCGCCCTATCGGGTATGTAAAAAGGAGGTGTGACATTATGTAGGAAATCATTCCTAAGGCTTTTGAGGTCTTGGAAACAGTATATAACTCCATCGACAAGGTATGTAGGGCTTTCGCTATACTTTTCGGCATGACTAGAATTCGAATAAACGTTTATCGAATTGTCTCGTCGGATTCGAGTTATTTCACCTTCAACTTATAAAGATGCTTAGACCTGATCTTTTCTCATAGATTTCTTACTCTAGAGGATATCTATGAATTCTCGGATTTCCTTGTTCCTTGCTTAAAAAGAACTAGAGCCTTTTTATTCGTTCTCCTTTCGACGTTCATATAAATCATGAATAAGTAACATTTACTTCAAAGGTGCTCATAATACACAACTCTCATGTTCTTAGTACTTGTTGGCTCATAGTTGAAAATTAAATATTTTTAGCCACAACCATGATAGTCGGTGAATAATGAGGATAGGCCACTTCGACTCTTCTTAGAATACGTCTTTTAAGGTTGGTTTCGCATTGCACCTATATAATTTATGATTTAGTATATGTATGTATTTACTTTCATTACCGAGCCGCATTATAGACGGCCGGGTATGACACATATTGTGTAACCACTGATCAGTTGGGATTACCGAGCTTCACGTGGCCGGGTACGATTCTACCGAGCCTTTATTATGGCCGGGTATGTTATGGATATTATAGCCCCACAGAGGGATTTATTATTATATAATGTGATATATTATAAGTAGTGATAGTGAATGACGGTGTCACGAGCATACATTTATATCCATGTTGAATTTTAGTTTCCTACCGAGGCTAGTTTCAGAATTCAAATTATCTCTATGTCTTTTCTCTTGTTAATTACATTTTTCATGTTACACTTGTCGCCCTACATATTCAGTACATATTTTGTACTGACGCATTTTTATGCGCTGTGTTCATGCCCACAGGTTCGAATAGACAGAGTGGTGTGCCTCCTCAGTAGGACCCCCAGGATCAGCGTTGGGTTTCGCACTCCACTTCTTCGGAGTTGCTGACTTTGAGTCCATAGGTACTATTACAGATGTATATGTGTGGTTTTGGGCATGTCGGGGGCTTTGTCCCGCCCTGTTGAGATTGTCTTACACTCTTAGAGGCTTGCAGACTAGCGGTCATTGTATATATATATTTTTCGTATCGCCCTATCGGCCTTCTGGATAGCTGTTATACTGTTGTTACAGCCTTGTTGGCCTAGTTTATATATATATATGTCGTGTTGGGCTCTTCTACCTGCAGGTTATTATATTTCGGATCATATCTCATGGTTGGTTCGCTCGAGCCTTCGGGCATCGGGTGCCAGCCACACCTCCTAAGGTTGGGGTGTGACATTTCCTGAGTCTCTCTCACCCTTATTCAGCATCAGATGTGGCCAAACTCTTCATGGAACAGATTCACAAACTTCATGGCATGCCTAAAGACATAATGAGTGACAGGGACCCCATATTTACCAGTAAAGTTTGGCAGGAACTGTTCTCTATGCATGGGGTGACACTTATCACATCTACAACATACCATCCCCAAACTGATGGCCAAACAGAGGTCATCAATCAATACCTTGAAACATATCTCAGATGTTTCTGTTCTGATTCACAATCTGACTGGTGCTCCTACCTTCCTTCTACTGAATGGTGGTATAACACTTCCTTTTACTCCTCCATTCAAACTACACCATATGAGGCTTTGTATGGCCAGCCTACCCCCCCTCCATTTACCCTATGTAGCAGGTGACTCATCTATTGAAGAAGTGGATAGAAGCCTCCTGACTAGAGAATTCAAATTGCAGTTCCTCAAACATCACCTCCAACGAGTACAACAGAGAATGACTATTCAGGCTAACAAGCATCGCTCAGATAGACAATTCAAAGTGGGAGGCTGGGTCTATCTCAAAATTCAACCCTATAGACAAGTGACATTGTCAGGTTCCCACTTCTCAAAGCTCTCAGCTAAATACTATGGACCATACTAAGTCTTACAGAAAATTGGTTCTGTAGCATACAAATTGTCTCTTCCACCACAGTTACTTCTCCATCCCACCTTCCATGTCTCCCAAATCAAATTGTGTCACAACTTACCTACCAATATATCTCATCCTCCTGTCCTTGACATATCTAGCCCCTACTATCCAAATCCTCTTAAAATCCTTGATCGACGTATGGTCCAAAAAAGGAACAAGGCAGTCACGCAAGTTCTGATACAATGGGATCAACTTTCTCCTGAGCAGGCCACCTGGGAAGATTACCACTCCCTCAGGGTTCGATTTCTTTCCTTCCTTGAGGACAAGGAAGATTTTGACAAAGGGGATCTGATACGGAGTGAAACAGAGAAGCCTGCGGAAGTTGTACATTGCATGCTCAACTGAGATATAACGATCAATTAGTTAGGATTTCTAAGTTTTAGAAATGTTTATTTCAGTCCCTTACCTTTTAAATTAGAAGTTTCCTATATTACACATTGACCCTTTAATTCCCTTTGTCCTATACCAATTAGGTCCTGCCCAAAGCTGTACTGAGATGGCAGATTTAGCATATTATCCAGCTGTAATTCTTAGGTCATTCTCATGAGTTTATACTCTATATAGGTTGTAATTATACTCTTTAAGATTATGAATGAAAAGCCTCTTTACTTTTTGCCATGTTTTATCTTGTGTTCTCTTTTCTTTTCCTTTTCCTTTTTCTTTTCCATTTCCGTCACTGTTTCATTGCCCTGCGTATCAGAATTTAATATCCATGACATGAACATAGCGTCGTACCTGTTCCAAGCTCCGAGCAATGGAAATTAGGCACTCGGCATAGGGAAGCTGCCATCGACGAAGCCCACCTTGTTCTTCACGGTCAAAGCTAAGAGTACAAGCCCCACCTTGTTCTTCACGGTCAAAGCTAAGAGTACAAGCCTTCTCCAAACACCATAGTCTGATCTATTAAACAGCGAGTCTGAGTTCACTAGTCCCGTCCTGGGATCTCGAATTCGTCGAGATAGTAAGGATGAAAAAGAACGGTTGTAGATCGTGATGTATCCTCCATATCACAAGAAAAATAATGCAGCGATTCATACGAAATCGTGATTCTAATTTCTAAACTAGATTTGAACGAATTTGATTTGTGTGAATTCATGTTTTACTTATAATTAAATTTCAGAATTCACAAAAATTTTATCTACTAGAAGCTACAATTACAGGATAAAGTTTCAGATTTGAATCTCCGAAAGAACATTCCAGAGAGAAATTCGTGTGAGCGGGAAAGATATTTTCATTGAAATGAGACTACAGTGCTTATATAGAAAATGTCGAGCGGGAGACGCCCTAAAAAAATTGACTAACCGACTTACTTAAATTCCTACCTGCCACGTTTCAATATCTCATTGAAGTAAAAAAAAAATAGCACGGGCTAACCAGTTTTCGGACTGACCATTCAAAAATAGCAAGCATTTGTAAAGTTATTGAAAAATAGCCATTATTTTGCTGCAACACGGAAAGTTACTGCATAATATACTGGAGATCGGTGCACCTGTGTATGAACTTCTAGTATATTATGCTTGAACTCCAACACGCGGGAAGTTCCAGTATAATATACTAGATTATTTTTCCGGATTTTGAACAGTGTTTTCCTTCAGATTTATCTTTACATGAAAAGTAGCTAAATTTTTTTGAACAGTGTTTTCCTTCAGATTTATCTTTACATGAAAAGTAGCTAAATTTCGATTAATTTTGGAACTGTGGCTATTTTTTAATGACACTTGTAAATCTGACTATTTTTGAATTTCTCCCCTCACGGAACTAAGCTAAACTAAGCAAAGCAAAGGCCCAAAGGCCCAATTGTCAAATCGATTTGGGCCTATAAATAAAAACATGGGCCAGGAGTCGAACGGGCCCATGGAGTGCACGATTACCGGCTGATTGACACAAAAAAAGACTTTTTGGGGCTTGTCTGGTCTTAGTGAAATGTCCCAAAATTGGCGGTATTAAGTAGGCGTTTGGAAAAAAAATTATAATTTTTGAAAAAAATAGTATTTGGAGTAAAGTTAAAAAATGATATTTGAATTTAAAATTATGTTTGGACATATATTTTACTAGAAAAAATATTATAATTTTGTGAGTGGGAAAAAAAATATTTTAAAAATTTTGAAAAAGTAGTATTTCGAAAAACTCAGTACTAACTGTGTGACAGAATTAAAAGGAGAGGGAAAAAAAAGTCTGTCACCCAACTTGGTCACCAAATGTGTTTAGTGAACAATGAAGTGATGTTTGAACTTAATACCTACGACTTAGAAAAGAGTAGGAACAGTTATCGTCAAGCTATCAAGTAGTTGTCTAACCAAACTGTCCAAAAATAATAGGAGTATTACTATACTAAACAATATTTAATGACTTTGAGATATTGAGGAAGCTTCATAATGGGAAACAAGATTCAAAGTACAAGTTGTAGGCTAGATTTACCAAACACTATTCTCGTCAAGCTTATCACTACCAACTTTCTTTATCTCCAAGTTATACTTAATAGCACCGTTTAAATGTCATTATTTACATTATTATTAAGCCATTCCCCTTTCTCATCCACTTTATGCTAGGGTGTACATAAGCCGGGTTAGTTCGGGTTATATAATTACTAAACCAAACTAATTGTGTCAGGTTATTAAATTTAAAGATCAAACCAAACTAATAAAACTCGGGTTTTTCACTCTCGATTTTTTCCGAGTTTTCTCGGATTTTCGGGTTATTCGGGTTTTCTCGAATTTTTTTTCCCGGTAAAATCTTTATAGAACAAAATATATAAAATGTGCTCAAAATATTTTTTTAGTCCTAGTAAGATACAACTATATAAAGTATTTTCCAAGAAAATAATACAAAATATGAGATATGTCATGTAATTATCCTAAAATATTCAACAATAAAGACAATAAAATTATGTAATATAAATATTACTAATTAAAAAGTCATATTAAAGTGCTAAGTCATGCTAAAATAAGTAGACAAATAAAGAAATATTAATTACATGATTAAACGCTAAAGAAAAAATAAAAATAGGTTATGCATTTTTATCTAAATTATTGCAAAACAAAAAATAGATATTCAATACATTCTCGTTCGTAGTATTGAATTGAATGTCTTTTGTTAGTATTAGTATTGACTTAATTTTGGTTTGGGCTTTTGTTAGCACTATTTAATTTACTAATGTTTATGGCTACAAAACTTAATAAATTAAATAAGAACATTCAAAAGTTCTAAGTCCAACCTTGAAATAATACCTCAAAAGATAAAATTATGAAATCTTTTAAGAAATATTTATAAATTACATCACAATAAGTATATTTATATATTAAATATATCTAAATTTTCTATATATGTAATGTCGGGTTGGTTTGGTTTCGGTTTGATTTTCTTTAGTTAAAACCAAACCAAATTAATTATGGTCGGATTTTTTTGCAACACCAAATCATAGTCAAATTTTTTTTCTCGATTTGACTCGAATTATCGGATTGTTATTATTAAGCCATTCCCCTTTCTCATTCATTCTCTGGTCCACTTTCTTTGCTGCTATTAAATAGTTAGATCTTGACTTAAACTTTGAGCTACAGATTTGTTGTTATTAAATCCAAATTTAGAAAGCTTAAATCGTCACGTTCTACACATTGAAGTGGAAAGAAGAAGCAAAGGCGAGCACAATGATTTCTTCTCATCACTTTGAAATTGGACTATCTAATACTTGTACTTTTAACAAACTTCACTTGTTTAGTTATTTTTTTTTTCTTTCTTTAAGGGAGGAGGATTTGACAATTTAATTTAAAAGGCAAAAATAGTACGGGCTAGTCAATTTTCGAACTGGTCATTCAAAAATAACCAGCGTTTTGAAAAATAGTCACTATTTGCTACAATACGAAAAGTTCACCAGCATAATATACTGGAGATCGGTGCACCTGTGTATGAACTTCCAGCATATTATGCTGGACCGGTATATTATACTGGAACTCCAGGATAATATGCTGAAAGTCCAGTATATTATACTGGAATTCTTGTATATTATGTTGGAGTATTTTCTGAATTTTGAACAGTGTTTTCGTTCAAATTTATCTTTACATGAAAAAATTGTTAAATTTTTATACTTTTAAAATTGTGACTAGTTTTTAATGACCACCCTTAAATCTGACTTTTTTTTAATTTCGACAATCTAAATTTTCGATTTACTGAACTTGAACTATATTACATTACGTGAACCCTTTTGAGATAATTCAAGAATAGTCGAATGGGGCCAGGGTGGATGTACATGTTCTAGGCTAAAAAATGGCCCAAAAATACTTTTAATATTGTCTGCTTTGGATAAAATTCACACGATTTTCACAAAAGACCTCACATCATTAACTGTATTCAAATCTTTATAAGTAGCTTATTTTTCTTTTCTATTTTTCATGTGGGACTTTGTTCATACACTCCCAACAATCTCCCCCTTGAACTAAGTTCTACATGACCCATCACCGTTTATGGGCTAATTTGGATATTAATTGTGTGCCACCCACATGATCCGTGCGTCTTTGAAGCTATGGGTAAAAGTAGTGAACCGGCCCGTAGGTGGGCCACTAAAGGCACTAAGCCGGACCCTACGCCGTCTTATTTCGCCATCTCCATACTCGTCTCGCCAAACCATTGACGTTGATACTATTTATTAGGCTAAAACGGTTCAAAAATACTTTTAATATGGTGTGATATTGTCCGTTTTTGGCCAAGCCCGCACAGTTTTCCTCAAAAGGTCTCACACCATTAAGATTATCTAACTCCGTATAAATAGAATCTTTTTCCTTTCTACTTTTCATGTGAGACTTTGTTCACACACAACCAACGCATGTCACCATTATTCTATATATGCTGCTTGATCGGTCAATCTCATGTTATTGTTATCTCGTGTCTGAAAAGTTATTTATGCTTCTCTAACATCACGCATTGTTTAAGTCATTAGTCATGAGCTCCCTGGACAATAATATACGAGTGACTTCATGTAATTTCCTTATCTTATATTTGCAAATTATATTATATACATGTGAGACGCTTGCTTATGATTAAATGGTATCCAAAATGTATGTATTTTATGATAGCATGTGAGTCAGCTAGAAGGGAGGATCTTAGTTTCTTGTCTTTTTATACCATAAAAGATGAGTTTGTTCACAGCAATGTCTAATTGTTGTTCCCTTGTGACTCACCATCTCTGTCGTTGATGGTTACCCTGATTCTGTAATAGTATTTTCTATAACTCGAATTTCTGGCAGCTTATAATCATTATCAAATTCAGAGCTAGAAGTATCCAAAGCTACAATATCCATTAAAATATCTAACATCATTTGCATAAATAGATTATATTATACAAAGAAAATGGGGAAAAAGTCTATTGGCGTGTTAAGTGACACAGTGACTTTCGGAAAAGAAGTAAATAGACACAACTCTTTAACATGCATGTATGAAAACAAAGAAACCTGAATACATTCAGAGACCACACACGTGCATTCCCATACTTTTATGTCTATAATTTTTGGATTTAATTTATATCTACTAACATTGTAACAAAAAATTTGAACTTATCAATATGACTTATTTTGTTATAGAAAGTTACTTGTCTTAACTTTCAAAAGACTAATTATTTCACTTATTATGAATATTAACTATATTTGAAACGACTAATAGTCAGTGGCGTGGTCAGAAATTCCGTCAAGGATGTTCAAACTTTAAACAAGACAATAATTTTTTTTGTCGATGAATAGTATACAAAGATTTTTAGATTAAACTATGCAACATTTAGCTAAACAATAATTTTTTTTTTTTTTTTTTGCAGAGCTATACTTATAAGTCAAAATTAAAATAACAAAAAGACAACATTAAAAAATTTACTCAGAAAAATAAGCATATCAAAGAAAAGAGAGAGTCGAGAAGATTTGTAGTTTGTAAAGAGATTTGTTGCAGAAATTTTTGTAGAACTTGACTTTTAAATTATAAAATTTATTTAAGAAATAACTTTTAGTTAAAAAAAAATGACTTTTAGGATTAGTTGTTTATTTCTACACAAATTTAAGTTTTAAGAGTTATTTTATTAGAAATTTTTTTATATTAGAAAAGAATCAAATAGACCACACATGGTGATTTCCGTTTAGTTTTGACAAACAAAATGGGCAGAACTTTGAACCTAGGAACAAAACGCCACTTTGAACACCCTGAACCGCTAGATTGCCTCGCTCAACTATGTAAAATATAATATATAGCCATATAAAGTAGTATTTTACTTACACATACAGTAAATTTTTCGACAAATAGTGTGTGTTTGACCACCCTTGGCACAGGGTGGCTACGCCACTGCTAATAGCTTAAAGAACTTCTACATTGTCAAATGTCAATATATAGGAGTTAAACTCTTTTATATGCATTAAAACACAAAAGATAAACCTCATTTATAAGGAAGTTTAATTTTTCAATTACAAAATGTCAGCACCTCACGAAGTAAAAATAGAAAATTACAGATGACACGGACTTAAGAAATTTTACCAGAAGATCATTTATTATGTTGTCCTTCTCCTTCAATTCTCTTTCTTATTAAAAGACAGAAGCATCTTATATAGGAAATTCACGGGTACTGACCATAACTACTCAGCTTGTTCATCTACAAACAAAAATGAATACTCCTCCTTTGTTGGGCATGGAAATTCTGACAAAATATATACGACCGTGAGTGCTTGACAACAAATGGCACGTTCTATTTTAATTGATCTAAGAAATCAGACACACACACATTATATGCATGAACCTATGGAGGTTTTTATTTTTTTAGGTTCTCTTTTTTTAAGTTTACATAAACTTGGTAATTACCTAGCTGGCTCGAATTCTTGTGACATATATCGCAACATGATACTTGACTTGTTTCTTTTTAAAGTCACAATGCCATATACATAGAGACGAATTCAAAAACTTAAAATATTCAGGGTGCTCCTGTTGGAAATCAATTGTCACTTTCACTTATCTCTCAGGAAGAATCGAAGAAGGAATTGAAGAGAGAAAGCTCTGAGCTTGAAGAAGAGGAGGGAAAGACAAAATTTTCGGACAAAACTAAGAAACCAGACCTAGATCTAAAACTAAAGGAGCAGACACGTGGCTTCATCTCAGTACATATAAAAGCACAAATATGGTATTAAATCCTGATCGTTCAAGTAGTGCACATGGTGCATTAAATCCTGGCCATTCAATTAATGATCATCAAAGATGTGTCAAATTATTCCCTCTAGAAGCTTCTCACATGGGTAAAAAATATGGCACGTATGAGAGAATAAAAGTTAGCTAGTTTGTTAAATTTAGAACAAATCAAATACATACAGCTGTATAGATATTTGTATTTTCTTTTACATTATTCTTACTAGACAAACTTGTATAAATAGACAGTATTGTACAGTGATTACATACACAAAAATGTAAAGAAAATTCTCCAAATCTTCTCTGAATTCTAACATGGTATCAGAGCTCTAATTTCTTTGATTTTTCTTTAATCATTGTTCTTCATTCTCATTCCACTTTATCATGTCACCTCCATCTGTTCCTGAGGTTCCTGTTCCTACAATAACAACTCCAATAAGAGGAAATGGAACAGTAATTGATCCAACTCATCCTTATTTCCTTCATGCATGTGATGCACCAGGAATGGTACTTGTAAACACTCCATTTGATGGATGTGGATATGCAGGGTAGAGCAGATCCATCCTCATCACTCTTTCTGCCAAAAACAAGTTGGGCTTCATTGATGGATCTTGTCCTACCCCAGCTCCTAATTCTCCAGATTTGAAAACCTGGAATAGATGTAACGATATGGTTACATCTTGGCTATTGAACTCACTCACAAAGAACATTGTTAACAGTGTTTTGTACTCCAAAACATCAAAGGATCTTTGGACTGATCTAGAACACAGATTTGGACAACCAGATAGTGCTAAGTTGTATCACCTGCAAAAGGAATTAGTTGATTCAGTGCAGGGTTCAGATGACATTGCAGGATATTTTACTAAGTTGAAGTGTTTATGGGATGAGCTTGACACACTAAACACTAATGTTCACTGCTCTTGCAACTGCAACTGTGGAGGAAAACAGAAAATGATTCAATTCAAGGATGATGAAAGACTCATTCAATTCTTTATGGGATTGAATGAGACTTACACACAAGCAAGGAGTAACATACTCATGATCAACCCTTTGCCAACAGTCAATCATGCTTATTCCCTGCTAATGCAGCATGAGAATCAGAGAGAGGTGCATTCACCTTCTCAATTCCCTGGAGATGGATCTCTTTTCATGGCAGGAAAACAAGCAACATTTACTCAATCCAACTCCCAGCCAAAAGTTGATAACAACAAAGGAAATCCAAACTACAAAGGAAAGAAGAACAATCAGATGTGTTCCTATTGTAAGATGACCAACCATACCATTCAGAATTGTTATAGGCTTGTAGGTTTCCCCTCTGATTTCAAATTCGCCAAATCCAAGAAGTTTCAGGGGCTTATAAGAAGCAATGCTGCTAATACAACTGATGAATCAGAAACAATACAGAATAATTCCATTGAAGGACCACAATTTGCTCAAAAACTATCCTCAAATTAGTTCACACAATTGGTTAGCCTTCTCAATCAGATTCAAGTGGGGCAGTCAAATTCTTCTGAGATCAATACCAACTATGATTCTGGTATATTTTTCACTAACTCTAATTCCACTTACTCAGTTGAAAATTCCACTTCCAGCTCGTGGATCATAGATTCAGAAGCATTTGAACACATGTGTTTTAATCTTGCCTCATTTTTATCTTTATTACCTTTAGTTTTCCCTTTGATTGTCAAGTTACCTAATTCTTCTAAGGTAAGAGTCACTCACACAGGGAAGGTAACTCTGTTTCCAGGTCTTACATTATATAATGTGTTACATGTTCCCTCTTTCAGATACAATCTGCTCTCTGTTCATAACCTTTGTAAGGTTTTCAGATATATCTTAGCATTCACTTCTTTTGGGTGTATTATGCAGGGCCCTCTCATGAATAGCCCTTAAGTTTTTGGTGAAGCTAAGGGAGGTCTTTATCTATTGGAGCCTGCTAGTACTCAACCTATGAATTAGTTTTCTTTAAATGTTGCTTTACTTTCAAAAAATGTTATCCTAGTTTAGTTTCAGTTTCAGCTTCTTTGACAATAAGAACAGATTCTGATGTAAAATTATGGTATGTTAGGTTGGGGCATCTGCCTTTTACTGCAATGAAATACATCAGTTCTATTTCACCTTTGTCCAATTCAATTTGTGCTTGTGATATTTGTCCTTTAGCTAGGCAATCTAAATTACCTTTTCCTGTCAGTCATGTTGAATCTAAGCACATCTTTGATCTCATTTATGTTGACACTTGGAGACCCTACAAGGTTCCTACTTACAATGGTTACAAGTACTTTCTCACAATTGTAGATGATTTTAGTATGAGTACTTGGACATTTTTATTGAGCACCAAGGGGAATGTTTTTTGCATTTTGAAACATTTTTTAAGCATGGTGGAGAGGCAATTCAATGTTAAAGTAAAGGTCATTAGATCAGACAATGCCTTGGAGTTAGGCAAGGGAACAACAACTTCTCTTTTCCTTAGAATACAAGGAATTTCGCATCAAACTTCATGTGTTGCCACCCCTCAACAGAATGGCATTGTTGAGAAGAAACACTAACATTTGTTGAAGATAGCAAGGGATTTATTGTTTCAATCTAAGGTTCCTATTATCTATTGGGGAGAGTGCATATTGACAGCTATATTCTTGATAAACAGATTTCCTTCTAAGGTTCTTCATGGCAAAACTCCCTGTGAATTACTATATGGTAACCAACCCTCTTATCATTTTTTTAAGATGTTTTGGTTGTCTATGTTATGCAGCTACCTTATCACACAACAGAGGTAAATTTGAGCCTAGAGTCAAGGCTTGTGTCTTTTTAGGATATCCTAGTGGACAAAAAGGATATAAAGTGCTGGATTTGGATTCTAAGACAGTTTTTGTGTCAAGAGATGTTCATTTTCATGAACACATCTTTCCATTTGCTTCCAACACTATTTCCACATCTCTCTTCCCTCCTATATATGGTCCTTCACCTTCTGAGAATCCTACTGTTTCTTTGCCTTCACCTACAACCTCTTTTATACCTTCACCTATCAGTTCTTCACCTACTTTTCCCCAAACCCCAGCTCCTACACAAAGCCAATCCCTTTCACCTCCTTTATTTCATACTGACATTTCTCCTATTTCCTCATCACCATCTATAGTTCCACTTAGAAGATCAGATAGAAGCAACAAAGGAGTCCAACCTGGTTACCTAAAAGATTTTGTTTGCAACAATATTTATGTTACTGACTTCACTGCCTCTTGCCTCACTACACCCTCTTTCCCTCCTGCCCTTTCCTTCTCTACCCTTACTTCTCAGAATCAAGCTATTCTTAAACATGTTTTGCCTATCACTGAACCTACCAGCTATTCCCAAGCTTGTCTACATTCAGGGTGGAAACATGCCATGAATTCAGAAATAGAGGCTTTAGAAACTAATCAAACTTGGGATGTAGTTCTTTTACCCTATGGGAAGAACGCATTACCTTGTAAATAGGTGTACAAGGTCAAACATCGAGCTGATGGTAGTATTGAATAACTAAAAGCTCGTTTGGTTATCAGAAGTGATACCCAACGAGAGGGGATTGACTATACCAAAAGTTTCTCCCCCATTGTTAAGATGACTACAATCAGATGTTTGCTCTCTATTGCAGTAAAGAAAGATTGGCATATTTCTCAATTTGATGTGAGTAATGCCTTTCTTCATGGGGATTTACAAGAGGAAGTTTATATGAAATTTCCTGCAGGTTTGTCTCCTCCTAGTCCTAATCATGTTTGTCGCCTAAAGAAGTCTCTCTATGGTCTTAAACAAGCCTCTCGACAATGGTATGCTAGACTTGTCGGGGCATTGAGTTTCAAAGGCTTTTCTTTTTCTCTTAATAATTATTCTTTGTTTTTTAAGAAATCAGGGGATTTCATTTCAATTATTGCAGTTTATGTCGATGACATTCTCATTATAGGCAACTATCCTACCGAATTGACAGAACTCAAGGCATTTCTACATTTTGAATTTAAGATTAAAGATCTTGGCCACTTCATTACTTTCTGGGTTTGGAAATATTACGAGAGAATGAGGGACCAATTATCACACAAAGAAAGTTTACTATGGACTTACTCAATAAGTTTGATTGTTCTGATATGCCAGTTATTTCCTCTCATCTCGATGCTTCTACCAAATTGACTGCAGATTCTGGATTTCCCTTAGCTGATGTTATTGCTTATCGTCGTCTTGTTGGGAAACTTAATTACCTCACTCATACAAGCCAGACCTTTCCTTCGCTGTTTTGACTCTTAGCCAGTATATGCAAAGGCCTTGTCTTGATCACTTCACGACAGTTTTACATGTCCTTTGATATATTCGATCAAACCCAGCACAAGGCATATTTTTGAATGCGACACCCTCCTTTTCACTCATGGCTTTTTGTAATGCCGATTGGGCGTCTTGCCGCGACACTCGTCGTTCTGTCAGTAGGTTCTTCATCAACATGGATGGGTCTCTTATTTCATGGAAATCCAAGAAACAAGCATCAATTTCCCTTTCATCTACAGCTGAGTATAGATCCATGAGACGCCTTGTCGCAGAATTGACTTGGCTCACCCGCCTTCTGGAAGATCTGTCCATTCCACCCCTTATTTTGGTTCCCTCTTCTCCGATAGTCAAGCTGCTATACATATAGCTCGGAACCTTGTGTTTCATGAACGAATGAAACACGTTGAGTTAGATTGTCACTTCGTTAGGCAACAATTTCTTTCTGGCCTTATCTGTATTTCTTTTGTGCCTTCAAAATCGCAGCTTGCCGATTTGTTCACAAATCCCTTATCTAGGCCTTCTCACCGCTTGATTCTTGGCAAGTTGGGTGTCTCCTCGTTCCTCTCCAACTTGAGGGGGGATGTTGGAAATCAATCATCACTTTCACTCATCTCTCAGGAAGAATTGAAGAAGGAATTGAAGAGAGAAAGGTCTGAGCTTGAAGAAGAAAGGGGAAAGACAAAAGTTTCGGACAAAACTAAGAAACGAGACCTAGATCTAAAACTAAAGGAGCAGACACGTGGCTTCATTTCAGCACATAAAAGCACAAATACGGTATTAAATCCTGATCGTTCAAGTAGTGCACATGGTGCATTAAATCCTGGCCATTCAATTAATGATCATCACAGCTGTGCCAAATTATTCCCTCTAGAAGCTTCTCACATGGGTAAAAAATATGGCACGTATGAGAGAATCAAATTTAGTTAGTTCGTTAAATTTAGAAAAAATCAAATACATACAGCTGTATAGATATTTGTATTTTCTTTTACATTTTTCTTACTAGACAAACTTGTATAAATAGACAGCATTGTACAGTGATTACATATACAGAAATACACAGAAAATTTTCCAAATCCTCTCTGAATTCTAACAGCTCCTAATATCGCCTTCAATTCTATATTTTGACGATGTGTATAAATTTATTAGTATAACTATATACTTCTAAAATTGAAATCATATTTTTTGAAATAAAAACTAATTTAGTTGTAATTTCTGGTAGAGGAAAAATAAAATAAACTTAAGACAAATGTGTATAGTGATGGTATAGAGGTGGCAAATGATCAGGTGAGTCAAGCTTGAGTGAGACAAAATTAAATGGGTTACAATCTAATCTGGAGTATTCGTCAAAAGTTTACAACTAAATATACGTTGAGTCAAGATACACTAATTCTGTCACACCCCAAACCTAAAGAGGTGTGACTGGCACCCGGCGCATACTCTGCCCGAGTGTACCACTCTGTAACTGTGAACTCTGGAGTGGTAACCCTAAACATAGGCCAATGAGATCATATTCTAAATCATCTGAAAATAACATATCTCTCATCTGAGGGGTAAACATATCCAAAAGCTGACATATATAATCGTGCAGACCGATAAAGCCACCATGAACATCTACTAATATATAAAATATACAGGACTCGTCTATATGCCTCTAGAGATGACTAAACTGTATCATGGTCGGGATAGGGCCTTGACCTACCCATCAAATGTGTATAAAAAATAGACTCCAATGTTTGGACCTGGTAACTCCGAGGGATTGGAGCTTACCAACCAAGTTGATGTTTGACTCTATCTGATGGGAAGGTCTATCTAGCCGTCTATCAGGACCTACAGGCATGAAATGCAGTATCCGTGACAAAAGAGACGTCAGTACGAAATAATGTACCGAGTATGTAAAACAATAGAATAACTGAAAACTGAGACTGAACTGATAATATAATAATTGAAAGTAACTGGAAGTCAAAGATAATATGAAGATATGCTTACATTCTGATACGAACTTAACTCTCTCAATACAGTAAGTAAAATAGTTCCACCTCTATAAGGCTCGGTACGTATAATTGCTCTGCCGGAGTAGGCTCGCTCATAGGCGCTCAGCCATACTAGACTCTATATCTTGGCCATTCTAGGCTCACTTACAGGCGCTCGTTCATAGTAGGCTTGGTATATAACTTACCATCTGTTCAGAGGTTGCCCAATAGGGGCCCGCCCACCGATTATAGCTCGGTGGTGGTGAAAATACTATAATGCTGTATATATATAGACACTCTACTCTCTTGACTAAAAGAATACAATACTTAACTGAATAGAAAATAGCAGTTAGGGAGAATAATGCAGCTTATGAAACTAGTATAATGTGAATAAATTCACGAACTTCTCTTTATGTCTCGTTATCAAACACATATAGTTACGAGATCATGCCAAATGAAAGAAAGGTTTAGCCTTAATATACCTTATCATAATCTGTCCAATAACTACGTTAAACTCATCTCGTTGCACCTTAATCTATAACAACGATAACAATACTACCATCAAGTTATGGAAGGTACAACTATCGCACTACGAACGACAAGCTTATTTTATAATAAAACGGGCAGCATCTCCCCTATAATCTTTACTCTCTCTCAATTCGACATAACACCAACAACAAGAACACAACAATAACAACATGTATACATCATTTTACAACCTGATATCCATCATAAAATACCACAAAATAGCACACATACCCTAATCAGTTCATACACAAAACAACAACTCTAGTAGTGTCAAACGACCCGAGAATGTAACAATGAACGACCAACCAACCACCCTGCCACTATGTGGTGTTTCTCCATACCCTTTATCCTCCAAAACTCCATAAAACAGTAGCAAAAAAGACAACCCAAAAGCAACACGAAACAACCCACTCTTTCGAAATTCGCTAGGTCTAGTCTTTACGATAGAGTTACAACTGGTACAAACATAAATAATGGAAGGAGAAGCATAAATTTACCTTGAACTGAGAAGAACCCACAAAACCTAGTCGTTATTCGTCCAAAATCAATCCTCCAACGCAACTACAAGAAGGAGAAAGAGAAACTGGCAAGATGTACGAGGTTTTCGCCACTAGAATCATATCGTATTACCCGAAATTACCTAGGGTTTGTGTAGGATTTTTGGGGAGGAGTTGCAGGGGTTCAATCTGATTTTTTGTTAGTATGAGAAATTATTAAAATAAATGAGTTAATAAGTCCTTAAAAGTCTCCTCTTGGCTGACTTTAGGAGCTTTTAATTGAGGCCTCTTCTTTTGGCATGTAGATGATGTACCTACTTGTCACCTACCAGTCTGCGCAGTCTCGCGAAAATGCGAATATCTATCTACTCCAATATTGTATAAATGAACGATTTAATCTATAGGAAACTAGACTCATAGATCTTCAATTTTGTAGGTAGATCATCTCGTAATTCGAAGTACATTGGGAGAAATGATCAGCTACATTTGACCTCATTTTCAGCATATTTATGAATATGACTTGTGATGATCTTTGCCAAATTTTGTTCTACAACTCGCTTGACTTCAAAACATAACACATGACTATCATAAGACTAAAATAACTCATAACATAACCACCTTATTATTTTGAGCACCACAGTCTCTCCCCAAAAGTACATGTTATAACGTTCCCAACTTGTCGACTTTTGATGAAACTTATTTTCTTCAATTCAGCTTCTAAGCCTTCCAACCTTCTTGGTACTTGTAGTTCATGATCTTAAATATTTATAACCTCCAAGTTAACATGATTAACTTACTTTGTGTACTTTCAAAAAATGATCTCATTTTTGAGCTTACATCAATTGACTTGTGGCGTACTCTCATATGCAAAAATATGGGGTTTAATATCATTCCACCCTTTAAAACATTCATTCTCGAATGTTGACTGATGCGCTTATCAGTCTCATAACCTATAGCTCTTACAAATACATTCATACTGTCCTTGACATCTAGACACCTATTCTATAAATAAATCCAAAGCCCATGGCTTTCCCCCCGTTAGGCCTCTTTCTCGCACCACGACCTGTGATTGAAATTCTTCCAATTTCGTTAATGCTGCTACCTTCTATCGTGCAGCCTATATGACTCTATCCTGTAGGTGCGCCTATGCGAATCTTCTCTCCTTTTTCCTCCAGCTATTATCCAATCTCTAGGCCTCACTTTGTGAGCATACACATAACTATAACAAGCTGTCCTTCTAGGCATCTATAGGTGTGCTGAAGTCCTTCGCTTGGTACTTTGTCAAACTTATGACTATTGCAATATCCTGTTTTATAGCCTCGGTTATCTATGCTTATGTATTTACTATATCTAGATAGGTCATACTATACCATAATACTTACTTCAATTTTTATTATTACCGAGGTCTGCTACCAACTCCAGGTTACTTTCTCGTTGTTTATCCTATATGTATAAATTTGAGTCCTTTAATGCTTCATTATTACTGTTCATCTAAAGAATGACATCCTAATCTCCTCTCATACTTTGGAACTTTGATCCATCTATTGTTGATTCACCTTAATGTTGATCTATAATCTATCGCTAATAACTTGAAACCTCTTGAGCAATACATTGTTGCTAGGACTCACGTCTCATCGAGAAAACATATGAAGTAATTTGCTTGATCCACCTAGAGATGATACAATACTTCAATAACTATATTTCATGGCATCCCAACGTGATTCATCTTATGGGATATTCTAACCCCATGCAATTCATGAAATCTCTTCTCTTTGAATCAATACTCAATCGAAGGCCTAAATGTCATCCTCTTATCAGTAATTATAGTTACACCCTTATTCTACTACTAGGACAACATTCCATCTCTTCTAAATGCTCCTAGTCTTAATTTCCTTCGAGTTCATTCAGGCTATACAGAGCTTTGTATAACTTACGGAAACCATCATTTCTCTTGTTTTGATGGGTTTAATACCGAGGACTTACTTATTCTCGTCACCTTCTCACTCACCTTTCGTATCCTTATTTCTGTCTACCTAAAACCTTGTCGCTCTACAATACTTTAGCTTTCGACCTTCACATATCTATTTATACTACTCAAAAACTTTTTTTAAATTGTTAGCACCACAGATTTCCTTATGTTATTTTGGAACCTCAAGCGAGACATCACGTCGTCTCTAACTCTTCTTTACTTTCTTAACTAGACCTCTCGGTACCTAAAAACCTTAAGCTAGAAGATATGCCACTGACAACATAACTATCATTTGTGGATACTGAATCATAGCACTTCTAGCCCTCTATGTGAAGTCTGGATTATTTACAGCCTTCTGCACTTGAGTATCTCGTACCTTCTTCACCTTTACCTTACTTATCTTTAAATATCACATCGTATTTTTTGTCTCTTTCATAACCACCCTTCCACATAGGTGGAATTCACATCCATAACTTGAAGCTCTACTATAATACTTGCACTTCTAGTGCATATACAATCCGGTGGGAGCTTCATACTGACTTCTTATGATGCCAGTACTTTTCTAACTAGCTTTATCGTAAAGCCGTTATAGAATATGGTTGTTGTACTATCTCACTTGTACCTCTAATATTAAGAGTGATTCTACAATATTTTGAATCACAATTTTTATAATTATCTAGGTCTACTAATAAGACTTATGATTCATTTATCTGATGTAACTCTTTAGTTTCCTCTTCTCTCTCAGCCTTTAAGTAGTCTTAAGCTATCTTGCGATCTGTGGCTTATTAGTTGTTACTTCCGCTTTTCATGGACGCTATGGAACATACATAATATAATATTCTAACAATTCAAGCCTTTGTCTATGAGGTGAACTCAATTCTTTATTTTAACTTATACCGGTATCTCTTGTAGCTGTATGAATGTCATCATATATCCTTTATGAATAACGCTCTGAAATCTTAAGTGCGTTCATAACGTAACTAATTCGGGGTCATTGATCGAATAATTTCTTTCGTTCCTTATCAACTTTCTTTAAAAGTAATCAATTACTTTTCTTGGTCGTTCTGCCACTTGTTGCATGAATACTTGGCTTAACTTAGTGCCCACATATATTGGAGCTTCGTGAAACTCATATAATCTTGAATGTTACTTTTAATTCTTTTTCTCGTTCTTTGGTCAGGATAGGTGTCACTTTGATGTTCTTACTAGCCTATAATTATCCTTAGTTATATACCTCCATATCCTTATGCTCGTATGGTTACTTCTGAACTAAAACTTTGACTATCTCCCCAGTGGCACTCTCTTTTATTTTTGTAATACTTATGCAGTACCTTTAACTGCCCCAACTCATATATGAATATTTCTCAAGGATTATGATGTCATATCTGTGAGACTGAATTTTTTGTGATGGGTTTCACTATATTTATCTTGCATGATCTGCTGATTTACCTGAGGCCTCTTGTCTAGCCATAACTATGCTCTTCTTGAACAAACTACTAACTACTCGTCAGTTAATGCTCATATCTATATTCTGTGTAACCTCTCTTGGGTTATGTCTTTTTTCTTAACTTACCTTTCACACTGACTCCTAATATATCAAGTGTCCATTCACACTTATTTATCAATAATATCCTGGCCGGGAACCCTTACTGCCTCTCCCCGGTATTGTGCTTGCATAATGTTCTAGAGTCGTAACATATCTATAGGATCTGAATAAATGCTCATTCCTTTCGCCTTTTTACCACATTTATTTCTTTATTATTCCATAATTACTTGAACTACATAACTGCGACTTAATACCATATCACATTGTCTTTCCCCCTTTAGGGGAGTGCTAGCATTTAATGATATGAAGATTTACCTATAAATGTTTTAACTCTTTATCTTTGGTGTCTCTTCACATTTTCACAGACTTTAACTCGCCTTGTCGTAACCCTTCTGTACCAAGGATAATTGAATTTCTTACGCACGAGAGTGACACCTAGTGTAACTGGCACACTTAGTTCCTTAAGTTTAACTCTGCTCATAGTGCTTGCTTTAGAGAAGCGTCTTCCTGAATGATCTTTAAAGGTTATTCTTCAATTGTCTAATCTAGCTTTGCCAAAACGCGATCTCTGAAATTCTCACAATACCGATTATTATCAAATCCTTCGGTCCCTAAATCATGTTCGATTTTTTTTGTTTACTAGCCCATACTAATTTCTACTACTCCGGGGGTCCAATTTAGCCTTCTAGTAATCATGTTGGATTTACCAACTCATTTCTCGAAATAAGGATATGACTTTATGGCATATAATCTTTTATAGTCTCAAAGTTGTCACCTCTTATCTTTTTCTTTACTTGACTATAGTCTCTATCATCCTATCATATTTTAATTTACTGTTAACACCCATTTATCACATCTTACTCATAATGCTTTATTTACTCTCTTCCTATTCTCCTGCTAATATCTCTGTCTGTTACCTTATTCTAAAAACTTCAACAAAACATTATTTCACTTTTAGCTCCCCTTGCTCTATCTCACTGTCTCTTTGGGTCACCTAACTTTCTCTTTACTAGGGGCGGGAGCCATACTAAGGTAAATATTTATCCCTTTTATGATTCCACTACATGTTTTTTGATATTTCTGAATGTTCTAGTATTCATATCTAACTGTACTATTCTAGAGTGTACCATCTAGTATGCACGATCTAATAGGGCCTCAAACAGGGCCACGACGTCAAGAATTCTCTCTCTACTAATGTCGTTACCCGCTGTTGTATTATCCCTCTAGCTTGCTGTAATTTTTTTAATTGCAAGCATCTTTATATCATTAGCAAACATAAGTCCTGGTTCGAACTCTTATGACTCAACTCTATTGCACGAATTTGATTTGAAAGAAGGGTAACAAACTCTGATATGCATTGTAGCTTCTTGTTTGTCTAATGTGGTGCATAACACATCTATAAATAAGGCTATACTAGATACAACTTGTAGACTCCCTAAGATATAACTGCTATGATACCAAGTTTGTCATGCCCCAAAACTGAAAAATTATGGCCGGCACCTGGTGCCATTTTCGGCCCGAGCGTACCACTCTGTAACTATGAACTCTGAAGGGGTAATCCTAAACTTAGGCCGATGAGGCCATATTCTAAATCAACTGAAAATAACGTCTCTCTCATCTAAGGGGTAAACATACCCAAAAGCTGACATATATAATCGTGCAGACCGATAAAGCCGCCATGAACATCTACTAATATACAAAATATACAGGACTCATCTATAAGCCTCTAGAGATGACTGAACTGTATCATGGTTGGGATAGGGCCTCGACCTACCCATCAAACGTGTATAAAAAATGGACTCCAATGTTTGGACCTGGTAACTCCGAGGGATTGGAGCTTACCAACCAAGCTGATGTTTGACTCTGTTTGATGGGAAGGTCTATTCAGCCGTCTATCAGGACCTACATGCATGAAATACAATGTCCATGACAAAAGGGACGTCAGTATGAAATAATGCACCGAGTATGTAAGACAATAGAATAACTGAAAACTGAGACTGAACTGATAATATAATAACTGAAAGTAACTGGGAGTTAAAGATGATCTGAAGATATGCTTACTTGCTGATACTGACTCAACTCTCTTAATACAGTAACTAAAATAAATGTCCGGCTCTATAAGGCTCGGTACGTATAATTACTCTACCGCAGTAGGCTCGCTCATAAGCGCTCAACCATACTAGACTCTGTATCTTGTCCATTCTAGGCTCGCTTATAGGTACTCGGTCATAGTAGGCTCGGTATATAACTTACCATCTGATCAGAGGTTGCCCAATAGGGGCCTGCCTATCGATTATAGCTCGGTAGTGGTGAAAATACTGTAATACTGTATATATATAGACCCTCTACTCTCTTGACTAAAAGAAGACAACACTATAAGGGAGAATAATGTAGCTTATGAGACTAGTATAATGTGAATAAATTCATGAACTTCTCTTTATGTCTCGTTATCAAACACATGTAATTACGAGATCATGCCAAAATGAAAGAAAGGTTTAGCCTTAATATACCTTATCACAATTTGTCCAATAACTACGTCAAACTCGTCTCGTTGCACCTTAATCTACAACAACGATAACAATACTACCATCAAGTTATGGAAGGTACAACTATCACACTACGAACGACAAGCTTATTTTATAATAAAACGGGCAACATCTCCCCTATAATCTTTACTCCCTCCCAATTCGACATAACACCAACAACAACAAGAACACAACAATAACAACATGTATACATCATTTTTCAACCTTATATCCATCATAAAATACCACAAAATAGCACACACACCCTAATCAGTTCATACACAAAATAACAACCCTAGTAGTGTCAAATGACCCGAGAATCTAACAACGAACGACTAGCCAACCACCCTGCCACTATGTGGTGTTTCTCCATACCCTTTCTCTGCCAAAACTCCATAAAACAGTAGCAAAAGAGATAACCCAAAAGCAACACGAAATAACCCGCAAAACAGTCCCACAAGTTTAGCAACTCAAAAATAATTTTTCAGTTTACTAAAACACGTTTCGACTTGTCTTTTTTTTTTTCAAATTGAGAAACACAACCAATAGTACATAATTACGCCTATTATACTATAAAACATCCATGAATTCACCTTAAAATTAAGTTCACAACCAGCCAACAATGACGCAACATCAACCAGCATACCACTCTTTCGAAATTTGCTAGGTCTAGTCTTTACGATAGAGTTACAACTCGTACAAACATAAATAATGGAAGGAGAAGCATAAATTTACCTTGCACTGAGAAGAACCCACAAAACCTAGTCGTTATTCGACCAAAATCAATCCTCCAACGCAGCTACAAGAAGGAGAAAGAGAAACTAGCAAGATGTACGAGGTTTTCGCCACTAGAATCACATCGTATCACCCGAAATTACCTAGTGTTTGTGTAGGATTTTTGGGGAAGAGTTGCAGGGGTTCAATCTGATTTTTTGTTAGTATGAGAAATTAGTAAAAAAATGAGTTAATAAGTCCTTAAAAGTCCCCTATTGGCCGACTTTAGGAGCTTTTAATTGAGGCCTCTTCTTTTGGCATGTAGGTGATGCACCTACTTGTCACCTACCAGTCTGTGCAGTCTCGCAAAAATGCAGATATCTCTCTACTCCAATATTGTATCAATGAACGGTTTAATCTGTGAGAAACTAGACTCATAGATCTTCAATTTAGCAGGTGGATCATCCCGTAATTCCAAGTACATTAGGAGAAATGATCAGCTACATTTGACCTTAGTTTCAACATATTTATGAATATAATATGTGATGATCTTTGCCAATTTTTGTTCCACAACTCGCTTGACTTAAAACATAACATACGACTATCATAAGACTAAAATAACTCATAACATAACCTCCTTATCATTTTGAGCACCCTAGTCTCTCCCTAAAAGTACATTTTATAACATTCTCAACTTGTCGACTCTCGACGAAACTTATTTTCTTCAATTTGTTTAGCTTCTAAGCCTTCTAACCCTCTTGGTACTTGCAGTTTATGATCTTAAATATTTGTAACCTCCAAGTTAACATGATTAACTTACTTATGTACTTTTCAAGATGATCTTATTTCTGTGTTTACATCAATTGACTTACGACGTACTCTCAAGTGCGAAAATATGGGGTGTAACAAATTCGAATCAATAAACGAGTCATAATCCAACCCATTCTAAGATATGACTAATTTTGTCACCTCCATACAGTATGTAATATAAGGCGAAAGTAACAAAGTGGAGAAGATGGCGAAGGAACAAGCTGGAAAGAAGAAAAATGCGGCAAAAGCAAGGGAGAATTAATAGGCAATAGGGAAAACAATGAGTGGGGCGGAGCATCCTATCCTAGGCTGTAGCTAGCAAACCTAAGAGCTTTCCAATTAATAGTTATAAACTCCACAAATAACAAAACATTTTGAAGCATAACTTTTTGTTTGCAAAGATTACAAGGCAAGGATGTCTTTTCAAGTTCCTAATATTCCTTGGCAAACTTCTTTTATGCTCCAATTTGTATTCACTTTATTTCTCCTCAGGTAATCTTTTACACCCTCTTATTCCAAAGTTTGGAATTACTATGTGGCCTAAACCCAAATTTATGTTAAGCGATGTCAATTTATTGTCATAATTTTGTATGAAAGTGAATAATGTAGATTTTTGTACGTTTTGAAATTATGGTGGCTCTAAAATTTTAATTACTTCCTCTACCAAATTAATAGTACTCCATATGCTTTTGTGTTATTTGCAAGTGGTATAGTTTTTTAGGATATTATTATTTACATATCATATATACATGAGATTTTTTATGTGATATAGGATCATTATCTTACTAAATGGTACTCCTTCCAAAATCCATTTTAAGCGATATTTTGGCCTTTTTTTGTGGTCCATAATATTTGATTTTCAGATATCAAGATGGAATTAACTTCTTCTTTCCAAAGTTGCCCTTGGAGTAAATAGCCTAGGAACAATTTGTTAGATTTTCAATAAATAAATTAAGGTTAATATGATCAATTTCATTATTAATTAATACTAAAAGAAGATTTCCTTAATATGTGTGAAAAGAATAAAAAAATTACTTAAAGTGGACCGGAGGGAGTATCTACGTTAACCGCATAAGTACATGTCATACATAGTTTCTTTCATGTTATCCACTGCAGGATGTGCTGAAAATTATTATTAAGAAACTGATCAATTCTACCATATGATGGCTAGCGTGAAATAATCACTTGATGCGTCAACAAATATTTGTTAGTGTTGGTACTCTATGTATAGATGAAAAAATCTAACATGTTTACTACGTTATAAAACTTGAAATGCGTGGATTGTATATGTAAAAAACTTATGTATTCGAAGATGCAAGAATACATGAATGAAAGAATTGCAGTAGATATCCAATCACATATAGAGGAAAAAGGAATGTTTCAGTGAATAAGACATGTTATCCACATGAACAACTTTAAACAGAGACAATTGACACTCAACTTAAAATGTTGGCATACACTTATTACTGATACACATAAACTATATAACTATATGTACTTGAGATTACAGAGTTGGAACTTCACTAAAATTAGCAATGCTCACATGCAAATACGACATAGAGATTTAAAGCCTCATAATTCTAGTGAGATATCCATCGATTTCATTCTTTAATTTGTGGTACCTCTATCTTGGTGTTTGTTTTTGTCTTATTTCTCAAAGTATTACAAAGTCGAATTTAAGTTATATACAATGTTAATGTATTAAATAATATTTTTACCTTACAATATCAATTTAATTGGTTATGACAAATATCACTCAATTTTTCGTGTTACATAAAACAAAAACAGCTCGGTGCACGGAGTATCCCGTATTTATGTAGGGACCGAAGAAAGGCTGCACTTTAAGGGGTCGTTTGGTATGAGGTATAAGAAAGTATAAGAGTGGTATAAAAATTTAATATCACCTTAATACTCTGTTTGGTTAGCAAACCAGGTATAAGTTATCCCGGTGTTAATTTTAACACCGGAATAACTTATACCTTATAGAAGGTGGTGTAATTAGCACCGGTATAACTTCTACCTTCTTCTTAGAAATTATGCAATTGTCAATCTTAATACAACATACCAAACAATGATAAATAATAATCTCAGCATAACTTATCCCAATATAACTTATACCGGCATAACTTATACCGGTATAAATTGTATTCCAACCAAACGACCCCTAAGGGTGTGTGATATAAGCAGCCTGCTAGACATTGTACAAAAATTAAACTCTAAGGGGTCGTTTGATATGATGGATAAAAAAAATATTGGGATAAAATTTAGTACTGTCTTATCCCTTGTTTGATTATTAATCCTAGCATAAGTTATTGATTAAAAATAATAACGGGATAATATATACCCGCTAGAGTGTGAAATAGTAATCCCATAATAAAGCAGTAAAATTGACAATTTTAGAATTAATACAACATAACAAACAGTCAACAAAAAATAATACCAGAATAACTAATCTCAGCATAACTTGACTTCGAACCAAACGACCCCTGCAAACCCACATTTGGTTTTTGCGATTTCTTTGCTCAAATAATGAACCCTAAAAAATCCAAGAACAATCAATTGTGGGACAAAGATTCCTTGGCCTCTTGCCTCGTATTACTGTTACTGGTAGATCTTTTGACAATTGTTGTTAGTAAGTTCAAGGGGCTACTTTAGTGGTCAAACTAGGAAATTTTGTTTTATCTTAGTTAACCTATGACTTTGCGCCAACTAGATTGTAGGTAGTTAATTAAAAAGAAAAAGTCTACCAAAATATTAGCTTGACCTCTAGGAGCAAAATGGAATCTACTGGGATTTTAGTTAATTTGAGTTGTCCAAATTTCTAATTTTGGACGAGCTATAGTCCTGTAATTTAACTTTATAGTATTATATGAGTATATAATTGGGGCACTTTGGTATAAGGGATATATATATATATATATATATATTTACTTTTCTGGATTGATTTGACATTCAAGTCTTAACAAACTTTAATACTATGACTTTCCTTTTATTTATTAAAAAAGAAGTTGAAATAGGAGTAATTTACATTGTCCTATAGCAATATAAATATAGCTTCCGCGGTTGCCTAACAAAAAATATTAATGGCGCAAAGTAACATACATAATACAAATCCTCAGCAATTGCATAAAAAGATCAACAAGTGGTGTTAGAAAGAGTTGAACGGTTTCATCTAGTAACTACTGTACTAATCTAATGATAATTATCCAACTTTCAGTATTTTCAGTCAGTGTGTTAAAATCATAAAACTAAAATTTTTAACGAAACAACATTTGGTTCCACAATAATAACCTCAACTTGATTCAACATCAATAAATGCCAAAATTCGTAAACTTGATAATAATGATCAACTTCGCAATTATCTAGTCTAAGCATGAATAATATGATCAAGGAAAGCAACAATTACAAGAATAAGATTCACTCGCATGCTATGACTTGACAACAATGCATAGGTGCTCGTCACCTTGGCTCTTAATTAAGACAAGAGGGGTTGCTCTGATGGTAAGCAACCCCCACTTCCAACCGAGAGGTTGTGAGTTCGAGTCTCCCCAAGAGCAAGGTGAGAAGTTCTTGGAGGGAAGGATGCCGGGGGTCTATTTGGAAACTGCGTACACACTACCCTCCCCAAACCCACTAAGTGGGATTATACTGGGTTGTTGTTGTTGTAATAATTGAATTTAGAGTTATTTTTTTTGTTATAGTAATAAGTGTAATACACTAAAAATTAAATGACTATACGTAAAATTATTCGTCAAGTGTAACGGAGTTGTAGTTGTTATAATTATAGTAGTGTTATTTTTGTTTTGATATGTCATATTCGTAATTGAGGAAAGGGACAAAATATAGTAAAGCAAAAAAATATTAAAGTAATTACTTGCATTTCAAGTATGGGAGAGCTTTTATGTGGAGTTGGGACACCTCCATCAATACCTACGAACTCCACTCGCAAATAGACAAAATTAAAGATAGTCACGCCTCTTATAATACAAACAACCTCTCAACTTAAAAAAAATGATTGATTTGGTTTAATTATAAAGCAAAATAATCATTTTCTAATTACCAAAATACATACACATTATTATTATTATAGTGTAAATAAACAATGCACATTAAAAATCATTAAGAAATAAGTGAAACACAAAATTATGATTTGCTTAGCGTAACGTCTTTCCAAAGATTCACAAAACCCCAAAACCACCCAATAGCCTAAAGAGGATGTACCAATTTTCTGTACCCCCAAATCTGAGCCTTTTCACTCACCTCTTTCCTCCTCCTCCTTTACTCTCACCGGAAAACCACTGCTCTATTTTAAAGTTATTCTGCTTTAAAATTAGTGTTGTTTGAGCTGTAAAATCTTGATAAAATGTGGACTTTATCAGAAACTCATAATGGGGTTTTGAGTTATGGTGGGATTTCTTGAATCTTGATCTTTCTTTTGCAGGATTTAGGCCATGGCGACACTGAAACAGCTAATGGGTAAGTGTATTTTGTTTTGAAAATACAATGTGAGAGCTGAATTTCCTATTTTGGAGAGAAAGAGTGAGAGTTACTGTGTGTGTGTGAGAGAGAGAGATGATGGTGGCTGCTGTTTCAACAAGTGGCCGACAAAACCCCAAAGATGAACCTTCAAGAAGACCCCCATTGTTACCAGACAACAATGGAGTTGGAGTTTCTGCTAACCTTAAAAGACCCAAATCAAGAACTGTCCAATCTCGTTATATGTCTCCTTCTCCTTCAACTTCCTCTTCAAATTCTTCTTCACTATCTTCAAATTCAACTTCTGCTAGTACTAGAAGATTCCCTTCTCCTTTAGTTTCTAGAAATTTGTCAAATACTACTACTCCCGTTTCAGCTCCCAAAAGATCTGTTTCAGTGACTGACCGGAGGCGGTCGTCTGCTGTTTCTAGACCTCTTACACCTGATCTTGATTCTAAAGTAAGCAGTAATGTAGGTGAAGTTTCTGCAGCAACAAAGCTGCTGGTGACTTCTACTAGGAGTTTATCAGTTTCATTTCAAGGTGAAACCTTTTCACTTCCTGTAAGTAAGACTAAGGTGGCTCCACCTTCTCCTAATTTGAGTAGTTTAAGGAAAGGAACCCCTGAGAGGAGGAGGAGTACTAGTAGTAGTAGTACTGCTACTCCCCTTAGAGGGAGAGCTGATTATGGTGGGGCAGATCAGTTGGAGAATTCTAAGCCTATTGATCAGCATCGTTGGCCAGGGAGGGCTAGGCAGGGGAATCTGTTGGCGAGGAGCTTAGATTGTAGTAATAATAATGGGGATAGAAACAAGGTTATTGGATCTGGGAATGTAATTAGGACACTGCAGCAATCTATGATTGATGAAAGGAGGGCTTCGTTCGATGGCAGGTTGAGTCTTGATTTGGGAAATGCTGAACCGGCTTTGAAGGCTGTTGAACAACCTCAGGACGTAAATAATGAGTCGTCTCTACCGTCTGATCTTACCGCGTCTGACACGGATAGTGTTTCTTCTGGTAGTACTTCAGGAGTGCAGGAGTGTGGTGGGAGTTCACGTATACGCGGTGTGCCTCGTGGCATTGTTGTTTCTGCTAGGTTTTGGCAAGAAACAAATAGTAGGTTGAGGAGGTTGCAGGATCCTGGGTCGCCTTTATCGACAAGTCCAGGGTCCAAATTGGTTGTGCCACAGAAGTTGAGAAAGTACTCTAGTGATGTCCCAATATCGTCCCCACGAACAATGTCATCACCTATTCGTGGAAACATTCGGTCTGCATCTCCTAGTAAGCTTATTGGATCATCTCCTTCCAGGGGAATGCCTAGTCCATCACGTGTCAGAAATGTGGTTAGTACTATTAATAGTAACTTCGTTGAGACCCCTTCAGTTCTTAGTTTTGCTGTTGATGTTCGGAGGGGGAAGGTAGGCGAAAATCGAATTGTTGATGCACACTTATTGCGGCTTCTGTACAATCGACACTTACAGTGGCGTTTTGTAAATGCTACGACTGAAGCAACTTTGCTGGTGCAAAAACACAATGCAGAGGTAAAGCTATACTTTTCACTGTAAAGTTTGAATCTCTTAATTTGATTTCAATATCTCACTATAATGTGTTGTGTGTACCCCTAAGTATTACTTACTAGTATTAAAATCAACTGGGCCCGAATATAGCGGAATATGTAGAGAATTTGTATCACAGACTACAACTTGTCTTGGAATTGAGGTGTAGTTGATTGATTGGTTTGTTGTGTATACCCCTTCAACTTCAAACTTTTTTTCCCCTGATTATATTCTTTTTCCTTCTAAATTTTTGTGGGATGTGAGAAATAAGAAAAAGGGAGCTCAGGTTCTTCCATACCTTGCAGAAGAACTATGTGAACAAGTCACTTCAAATCATTCCTCTTGCATGAATTTTCCTTTGGTAGGGTATAAATGACTTCTAGGGATAAGAAAAGCACATCCCTAATAGTAATAGATCTTTAGTGATTGACATTTCTATATACAGAATGCAGGCAGTTAACTATACATGTGGGCAACTCATGCTAACTCCAAAAATAAATTAAAGTTCAGTTTTAAAATTTGATTAAACGTTTTACCTATTCCATGGATTTTCATTCGGTTTTGTTCTCTCCATATAATCCATATAATTGCTTGTGGGACTACATTCTCTAATCCGCTGGTTCTTCTTTTCTGTCCCCTCCATCACTGAATAGTCTGATAACAGTCCTAGGCATTGTCTTGCTAGCACCAAAAAGTTGCAAAAATAAATTCCACTGCTTGGTTGGCTATCTTACGGAGAATGAGAAAATGATTAATATCTTCATTAGCTTCTTTGCACAAAAAATGTACCCAGCTGATATGTATTCTTTTGTTCCTTGTCTAATTATCAACTGTTAAAATTGTGTCTCAAGCTGCTGTCCGAACAAAGAAGTTTACCTAGCTAGGAGCATGGTTAGGCCAAATTGCCTTGCAAGGAACTCTCTTGCTTCCTGATCTTATATGAATTAAACCTCCAATTATTAGTTTGTGGATAAGAGATGTTGCAAGAGAAGTTTTTAACTGAAGTTATAACACTTCATATATTGTCATCTATTTGGTCATTATTCTTCTCACTTGCTAATTGAGATAGGTAACTTTTACTGAAATTCTATCTGTTAATGTTGATCAATCCACTGGTTATGCAGTTCTTTTTTTAGAAAGCTTCGATCAGATCCTTCCTTTTGTTCAAGTCGTCTTGTAAATAGCTTCATTTCACTAGGAACAATAAATATTGAAGGTCTTATCTTAGTTCCTTTAATAAGTTTATGCTGATTGATAAACAAGATCCCTACCCATTTTATAAGTTAAAATGTTGTACTTTTTGCAGAAAACTTTGTGGAACGCATGGATAACAATATCAGATTTACGTGATACAATCACTAAGAAAAGACACAGGCTACAGCTGCTGAGGCAGAAATTGAAGCTAGCTTCCATTTTAAAGGGACAGGTATGGTACCAGTCCTTTGTTTCTCTTGGTACATTTTCCATATTATTAATTCTTGCTGGATTTTTGGGTGATATCATCTTTTGGTTTCATGCTTATTTCGCTATATTCCGTTGAAAAGATATTCCCTAGAAGGTTAAATCAATTAATCAACCAGCCTGATGCAGCCTAACTTTGGCCCTCTTTTTATTGAGAAGGCTAAGAAAAACTTTGCCCTCTATTAGCATAGTTTGTTTGATTATTAAGCATAGATGCTACTTAGTTTAATCCTAATTTACCTTTCACTGTCAATACCCCTTTAATATCCCAAAACTTTATCTTATTATCCTTAATAAAAAATCCTCCCTCCTCTGCCGATAATTATTGAATATGGTGTAGCTTGATCTACTTCTTTTGGCATATGAAAAGAAACCCTCTAATGCATCATCCATGAATGATGACTATAATTGGAATGTGCCAATGGTACCAGTTCAGGCCCTTAATATTTTCAAATTTCCTTAAAATGTATAATTGTATTCAAATGACAGTGGATATTCTGCTATTTCATCATGCTTGATCCCTGGACTCATTGAAACCCAAGCTAGTTTCATCTAATACCTTTGCATTGTCTTCGCTTTCCATCTTCCTTTGCGCTTTTCTCTATGGCATGTATAACATGAATCTTATATTTCTCAGCAAATACTAACTGTGGGCATCTCAATACGAGTGATGCTGTTGACCTTTTGACATTTGCCTCTTAACTTTGCCCATGAATTTTATTGACTACTCCACTCGTGTCAGGCCTATCCGGGATGGAAATGTTCTATGCTCCTTTCTAGCTGACACCAAATACAACTCTTAACATTCCGAGGAATTTTAACCCATCTTAGTTGGTCTGATGAACTTTTCACAGAACGTTGAGAAAGTATAGAGAGAGACACAGGAAAAGTTTCTTTTTGGGAGTGCATTTTGTTAGGAACAACCCAAAATATAATTTAGGACAATTTCTGACTTAAGGGAGTTGATCCATTTCTTACTGATACATGGGATGTTTATTGCATGAGTAGATGAGGAAAGAGAGGTAAATGGATTACCCTACCTAACCCAATTATCCACTGTTCAAGCTTTCTCTCACCGCTAAGCGCGGATTTCAAAATTGATTGTTTTAGTCTCTTTGCTTTGCTATTCTGTCACGACCCAATTTAGGATTGTGACCGGTGCTTAGGAGCAAGTGCTCCCAAGTAAGCCTCATCGGTAATTTTACAGAAAATCGGACAGAGTTTCTCCTGTTTTTGGACCATCCCAAAAATTTTCCTGTCTCAAATCAACAACCAAACATCCTAATATCATACAAAACAATTGACAACTTGTCAATTAACCAATACAAGTCTCCACCATAACTAAACCACCAACTAACCACTAGAAATACTAATTTATCTCCAACTTTGATAAATGAGAACGATACTCAACATTAGACTATAATAACAAAAGAATACTCATGACACTAAAATAATGACTATGGAGCGACTTTAAGAGTTCAATGAAAAGACCATAACAATAAATAAAATCTTTGTCCACGCGAACAAGTGCGAGGCTCACCGAGAAATATCAATCTGTGCGTTCTAATTAACGAAATCCTCGCCTGCGTCAACTGCTGTCTCTGTAAAAAAAAATTAGCGAGGAATGAGTCGCTAGCTCAGTGAGTAATAACACTTAACCATAACCGTTTTTATTTGGGGACAAGTCAGAAACATGCTAGTATCTCTAAGAGAAAATATATAAAAATGCCCTTTCAGAAACAATAAATAATTTTCAGTCTCATCACACTTTTCTTGTAGTAAAATATAATTAACAATTCAGTAATAAGCTCGGTAACCACTGTATACTATCAGTATTCACATTTTGGGAGGTTTCAATGAACGGATCATGTAATCGGTATAACTGTGGACTTCTTCGCAAGAAGTCAAATATAACAGTAGTCCCTACTCGAGGGAAGTCGGTAACAATATGCTAGTTCTACCTTCCCACTAGCGAGGGCTATAACGGTAATCGGTAATTACAAGGTGCACCAGGTCTAACGAACCCGCCATTAGCTACGGGATCCTTCAATGTCTACTCCCATTTATACTTGTCTCTGTAATTCGTATATACTCGTTGAAACTATTTTAAACAATATAGGACATTTCAGTTCTTATCAAATCATATAATTTCCTTTCGATAACAGTAAATTCAAGTAACGGTAAAACATATCTAGTGACATCAAGAATATTTAAAACAACGGTAATCATGTCAAATAACTATTCGGTCTCATATCGAGTAAAAGACTTGTCCCACACGAAATAATCAGTAACATATTCATGTTAAAAATCATGTGTAAATCATGCAAGTTATGAAAACACAAATTGCGGTAAGATTACTACTCACCGAACTCGTACCGAAATACCAACTTCTTCACCTCAAGCAACTCGTACAAATTCCTCCAATCAATCTATAATTACATAATATCGATCTCATGTTAATTGCCTCATTTAGGCTACATCCATCACTAATTTAGAATACCCAATCCTCCGAGTTTTATATTTTATCATCAATTCGCTGAATTATATTTACCCATGCTATGAGTAATTTAAATTAGTCCAAAATCTTTTAAATAAAAAGGTATTTATATGGTTTGTTCCCTTTACTGTTCAACTTCCTTAATCGTGTGCATAAATTGAAACTGAAATAACTTTACCATCCATAATATTCCTTCTTAATTGGTACTTATCTTTTGTGCTCAATAACTTGTATAATACAGACAATATTTCAAGAAAATTCCAAAGAGATTACCTTTTCTCTAAGCCGTGTAGTAGTTTCACAGAGAGCAATTATAAAACTTCACGAAACGTTGTTGATCGAAGCTTTTCTGACCAAAGATTTAGTGCTTAAAGCTTTTTCCTCCTTGCTGAAAATTTTCCCCACGGTGGTGAAGCTTAAAGCTGCATAACTTCTTCAATTCTACTCTTTCTTTAACTTAGGGCTTTTATTTGTCTTCTGCTTTCTACAGAAGCTTAAGTGCGGCACTTTCCCCTTCGCAATTCCCTTTACTCCTCTTTTATAATATAATGCTCTATTCCCTTCTTTTTTTTTAAATGACCAATAAGCCTCTAACTTAAATATGGGTTACTACATATTCAGAATGAGAGTAACTTGCTATATGTTCTTAAGTTTTTGCCCCATACAGAAAGCCCACTTTCTAATCTTCGCTTCTGCATGTAGCAATGCAATTCCTTCTGTTTTAGAAGTTCATATTTAAAAGAGTGTTGTTTTACTTCAGTTTCTTGCAGAAGTAAGATTACTATAAAAGTAGTCAATGAATTCTTTGATGTTTTTTCCTACTCCGGCAGCGAGTACCAGACTCCTCTGTGTTTGCCTTGTTGTCTGATTTTCTGCAGTCGGGTAGCAATTAAATTCTAGTTTTCAGCCACAATATATGAAAAAAAGCCCTGAAATACGTGAATATAATTTGCAACTAAAAATGCATCCAGTTCCATCTCAGTTGGTTTATATTTTCTCAGCTCAAATACTATCTTTTATGTTTCATATATAGTGCCATCCTCGTCAGTTTTCAGCCAAAGTAGAGCCAATTCTTCTGGAAATCCACTCCTGATCGGAAAGTCTGACTGTTTATATCAACTGCGATTCGTTATTCTGAATAAGTGTTTGAGACTTTGAGAGCAAGTGTCTTCCAGTTGATCTAGTTGATGTGGTCTTGTAGTAGTTATCAGAGAGAAAAACTAGAGGCATAATATGATATTGCTGAGCTAAGTTAATTCTTTTCTTCTGTAGATGATGTCCTTAGAAGATTGGGCTCCATTTGATAAAGAACACTCCATCTCACTGCTTGGAGCAATTGAAGCCTTGAAAGCTAGCACTCTCCGTCTACCGGTCATTGGAGGAGCTCATGTATGTAACTCGGCGACACTTTATATTTTGGTTTTAGGCTTCGTTTCTGATTTTCATAAAGAGATCACATGTAGTTTAATGTAATCTGTGTGTTAATAACAACAGGTTGACATCCAAAACTTGAAGGATGCTGTTAGTTCAGCGCATGGTGTGATGCAGGCAATGGCATCCTCAGTCGGTTCCATTTTGGGCAAGGTAACCTCATTTTCATCTTGCTATCTTTCTGTTAATGGTGACTGTTGCCGTGAATTCAGTTAATGCATAGTGAGTGTACTAGTTCCTCTTCATTTTTCTTTGCTTTTGATAAAGCTGTTAGGACGTTTAAGCATCATAGAATATTTTCTATCAAGTAGCTCACAACTGTTGTTGAAGTTTATATTAAATAGCGATCCTCTTCAAATTCTGTAATCTCTCTCTCATCTAACAACTGCTCCTCAATCCCAAGCAAGTTCCCGTTCGGCTATATGAATCATCACTGTCCGTGTCGCTCCATTTAAGCTCATCTCCGTACACTATTATATAAAGTAAAATAAAAATAAGAACAAAGGACTAAAGGACTCTAGAAATCATTGGACCTAAGGTACACATACTAACATGACTAAGACTTAATCCGAAAAATTGGTATCGCCTGTACGGATTTTTTTCTTCCATTTGTGCCCTTTTTTTCTCGTCTCAAGTAATAAAAAAAAACCTAGTCAAAGGAAGCTGCATTTTCTTTTTCATCTCAGTTATTTCAAAATAATTCCTTTAACAAGAAGATTTCTCAGGTTTTGCTGGTGCTGCAGTAAAAACGATATTTTACTCAGAGGATTCCATAAGAGATTCTAAATAATAACAAGGAACTTATAGGTAGTTTATTACTTGGAATCTATAACAGTTCATATTAACCCCAATGGAAAATAGGGAAAAAAGGGGCAACCCTTTAAATCTCCAGAGTTACAACATCATATAGGAAAAATATATGGAAAATAAAAGAAAGGAAAGAAGATCAGTTTCCATCTAACAAGCCAACTTCTCAACACTCATGAAAGGAGTGAAGTGATCAGAAAAAGGAATTAAGAAAGACAAGAAAAGTATAACAAAGAGAAGTCTTCATGCTGAAAAGTGAAAACCTTTGTTTCCAGAGCTGTAGAATGCAATATAGTGGTGAAAATCATTAGGCAGCTTTATTGGATTTTATCTGTTAGAATCATGGTTTCTTGATAGAAGAAAGTGATGTCAATCGTCTGCAATTTTGTTTAGGAGAAAAAAGTAAGAAATTAAAAGCTTGCCCATTCTTTGATCCAATTTCATTGTTTTGAATGAAATGATTTTGCCAAGTAGTCCGAGGAAGGTCTGTTGCATGAGATAGTCGTATATTTGTACATAAAGTTGGAATGAATTGAACAAGCAATTTGGAAGAGACAAATTGCCTTACTGGCAATTAGCAGAAATTTTACCCTGTCATGAAAGCAATTTGCAGTTAGTTTTACTGGTAGAACTAGAAAATAATGAAGTTGAGTAAGAATCTGTAACCGACCAACATAAACTAGAGAAACTTCTGGACATGAGTATCGTCCGCAAAGATCAAGGACAAATACATGAATACAAGGAATGAACATTAGGGTTAAGTAAGCTGGAATATAAAGCAGAATAAAAAATGAAGGACAAATACATGAACATAAGATTTGGTGGAGGGTAAGGAAAAAATCTGACCTCACCTTGTGAAGTTTAGATTCCACTTGCCATGTTGCTCGAGTATTTGGCTGATTAAATTACTACCTGGAGGCTTGTGCACTTGATTACACAATGGTTAGACTTGGAACTCCAGTTCTCGACTGAAGGCTAGACCAAAAGATTTACTTAATAACATAAGTTAGAAATTATAGTTCATTTCAACCTATGAAAGGTCGAAAGCGGACTGCATAAGTTCACTTATTCCCTTTGCAATTGGAAAAGGATGAGATTAGCTCAGCTAGTGTCTGACAGAAATATGCATAAAGTCATTAGTTATAGTATAGTATAATAATAGCTGGAATTAGATTTTATCAACAAAAAATAAGAAAGTAATAGCTGGAATTAGCGATGAAACATGTTTGCCGAGTTCCAGCGTAGGTCTAATATTCTATGTTGCTCAGGCTCGGGTGCAGTATCCGATCCAGGTGCGGATCTAGAGGTCGGATCCTTCATAATCTAAATTTAAGATTCGGGGGATATGGATCCAGGTATAGATATGGGTGCGGGGATTCGGCTAAAAGTAATTCAAAATTTTGAAAATAGATCTATAAAAATATCCTAAATTATGAAAAATATTCTGTGGAGAATTTATAGGTTGTGGAGTGCAACCAATAATTCAATCTTTCATTTTGGGAATTTCTCAGGTTGTAGGCACTAGCAAGCAGCAAGTAAAATTCAATATTTCATTTTTCATTAATCCTCAAATTTGTCCATGAATTGTGGTCAAAGTACCCAATCTCAATTGACCACACCCGGTATGAATCCCACACCTTTACCAGTACTAGTATCATGTTGACACGTGTGCAGCAGTAAAAATGAAGAGTCCGCGCATCATAGCTAATATTAGTCTTCCAAACTCTATTCAGTTCTAGGTTTCACATGCATCAAATCTTTTTTATAAGGATCGCATGCATCAAGTCTTCTTGATTGTATACAAGCAACACCAAAAAAAAGTATACTTTCGCGAACCACCTCATTCAGAAATTTAAGCTGTAAACGGCAGGATACTCTGGTTTTTAAAATACTGTCTTTAACACATTGTATTCAAGCAGTGCATTTGACACCTTAGGATCTAATTGGTTCCCAAAACCAGTTCCACATACAAGAAATTCAACAAACAGCTAGTTTGTGTGACAAGTGATCTGTAACTCCAGCTTCATTTTTGCAGAAATGGGATAATTACTGTAGCCTAGTGACTGTCCAATCCTGTTATCCAGATATACAACAAACAACTAAAACTACGCCTCTACTCTAAGCTAGTTGCTTTCAGCCAATCCTATAATCTAATGACTAGGAGAGCCTTGGCCCAACGGTATAAGTTGCCGCCGTATGACTAGTAGGTCGCAGTTTCAAGCCGCGGAAACAACCTCTTAAAGTAATGTAAGGTAAGGCTGCGTGCATAAGACCCAATGTGGTCCAATCCTTCTCCTGACCCGAGCGTAACTGGAGCTTGGAGCTTAGTGCACAGCGCTATCCTTTTATAAGTCAAAATAACCATCTCATTAATAGACATGAAGAAGGTGGCAAAAGTTGAATAGATACAAGTATCTATATTAAGCTTCAGAAAATCTAACCATTTTTGCAAAAAGAAATATGTTCTTTGCACCAGAAGTATAAGTAAAAAAGTGTGCAGCTCTTGATTTTCACATCGGCTTCTCAACTCATCTGACTCTTTTGTTAATTTTGGTTTCTCCCCAATCCTCTGCAAGATGCATGAAAGTGCTATTCTCATACTGACCTTTTTTTCTAGTTTTGCTCAATCTCCTTTTCAAAATGGCTTTTGCAACTGTTCAGGAAGCAGCCATGAAATGTTAAACATCAAGTACACCAAATTCCATAACCCATCTGCATACTTGCAATGAAGCAAGTAGTAAAGGGGCAGCCCAGTGCACAAAGTATCCCGCATTTATGTAGGGTCCGGGGAAGAGCAAGTAGTCTCACCACTTTTCTTGCACACTCGACACCATCTTACCAATGTGCAATCCCTCAAGTTTTGCACTGTATAAGATTCCATGTGACCGCCACGTAAAGAAGGTTATCCTTTTGGTGCCCCCATCTTCCTAATATTTCATAACATGATTCCTCTCTCTCTCTCTCTCTCTCTCTCTCTCTTTTTGAGATGAAATAAGGTAATTTTATTAAATATCAGTACCAAGAGGGTACTGTACATAGTACAAAGGAGAGAATTACAAGGTCTCCACATTCCTCTCCTCCCTTATCGTCTAGACAAAGCAATCTCACCAAGGAACAAGTCTAACCCAGGCCCCTCCACACCATCCTGGATGTCCCTCCACTGTCACTAGGCTATATATTGCTTGAAGAAAATGGTCTTTTCTTCATTCTCCGTCCTGAATAATTCTTTTAAAAGATCCATCCCAGGAAATTCCATGTGTCCCCTTTATTAGTAATTCTGCCGGCAATGCCTCTCTATTGTCTGCAATTGGCCTGTCTATTGGAAGTTGATCGCTTTGCTATCTCGACTAACTATAATGTTGAGTGTAATTCTTCTGTTGTGTACCCACTCTTCAGGGTCCTTTTGAATTGGTGAATGTATACAAAGTTACGAACGTTACTTGTGTCTGTAGCACTGTCAAATTGACTATTAGATATTTTCTGTTGAATTCAGTCTCAACAGTAATGTAACATAGGCATCTTTGAAATATGAATAAGTGGTTCTGGTGCTCATTTAAGGATTACCGAGATTTGCTTTGCCTATGGAATAAATAAAAACATATGGAATGATGCTATCCATTGTTGGAGATCGTAATGGAATGAATTCTGGTGTAGCTGCAATACAGCTCTTGTTATTGTATGGTGGAAGTAGCTGAGCTAAGGATCATTACTTGTTCAAGAATGTAGACAGTGATGAATATGTGGGTTGTGGAAGTATCTGGTTGGAGCTTCCTGTGTTAAAAGTCCGTACTTTGATTTTTGAAAGTGGGGTATTAGTTGTTCTCGTGATATGTATCTTGAGGTTACCAGCAGTAGCAAAATTCCTCCTTCCAACTGAACTGCTGGTCCATATTAGTAGTAAACTAGTAATCGGCTACAACAGATGTGCTGTACTTTTATTATAACTTTTTAAAAATTTAACTGTTTTGATTGCGAAAGAAGATTTACTTTTAAGAAATATGATAGACTTGTGATAATTTGGTGGATGCCTAAAAAGTTTGTGATTTTTCAGGTGGAGGAATTAAATTCTTTGGTAAGTGAACTTGCCAAAGTAGCTGCCAAAGAGCAGGCTTCTCTTGAACAGTGCAAAGATTTCTTGTCGATGATAGCAACAATGCAGGTAATGCAGCAGCCATTTCATGTGTTCTTCTTCTGTGTAGGTCTTTTCATTACTCAGATTATGATTAACATTATGAATTGTGGACCAGGTAAAAGACTGTAGTTTGAGAACACACGTAATACAACATAACCGCGGATCAACAGCCTGACAAGACAGGTGTAGAACTGATGTTATTTGACAAAATTTTTAATGCTAACACCCTATAGTAACGGTGGCCAGAGCAAGAGAACGATGACTAGTCCTGGTTCTTGTTAGGCATTTTTGCAACGCATCTGCTCCCTGCTCATGTATTCTTCTCTGTCAGAAGATTTCGGAAATGATTTCTTTCCCACTAATCAGCTGTATACATGCTCTAATCTTTCGTTCTTTTCTTTTTCCACTGTTTGTCAAGGAAGAAGAGTAAAAAGAACTCGTGTATATATATGTAAAATTCTAATTAGACAATCATTCAGCAGTTCCTGGAACTTCCTAGTGTTTTCATCTCTCTGTATCTCTCTCTGTGTGTGCGCGCGCGTGTTGTTTCCTGTGAATGTGCAAGTGTTTGCTTCCCAGGTTCAAACTTGTAAGATTATGAAAGAGCTTAGTTTAGACAGGTTATTTTGGGAGAATATAGTTATGTAGTAGTTAGTAATTTTAATATTTGTACCTTCTTCCTAGGTAAAGAATTTGGAGAAATTTTAATATGTGACAAAGAATATTTAGTACTGGACCTGGAATCTATAACCTCAACACACAGTGAGAAGCACTTCGCATTTAATTTTCACACAAATTCCTACTTCGTAAGATTTGAACTGAAAACATTTTAATCTCAATACTGCCACCTAAACTTTATAATCATTAATTTAATACTCGCTTTGACTCATATTATCCGTTTTTAATGGTTTTTGCACCACTTAGTCATAGGAGTATTTTTCTAATCTTTTATCTCTCCCTCAAACGTTTTACTTAGCTAACACTATTGATTGGAGCAGGAAGGATAGATCTGCAAATAAAGAGATGATAAATGGCTTCATGTTCTTTTAAAATATTAAATATTTTTAAATTTAATTTAAGTTGTCAAAATGATTAATTTTTAAAAATGAGAGGAAGTATTTGTCCAAAATAAATGACATCCACATTGGCTTAGGGCAATTGGCACCAAGGAAGCGAGTATTGGGCCAGGAATAGAAGATGTAGACAAACAATGAGCAATAAAAAGTTGCCGACATAGTCGTAAAAATTGCACGGGGCACTCTATTTGGTCGCTCTCATTTAACATATACTCATTTTTTTAAAAGTTTTAACTTGTATCAACTTTTTAAACAACTTCAGCCCCCTTTCTCCTCCTCCTTCTCCTCCTTCGTTTTCTGGTATTTTTGTTTTTGGTTTGTTCCCAAATTCATAAAGTTATGATCTTTGGTACAAAACTTGGTTCGGTTGGAGAGAAAATCTTGAAGAAACTGTCCGTTTTCAGAATGCACATGGTAAATTTTGATGGTTTGGTATTTTTTTTATGAGGTTTCTCCGTGACAACAGAGCATTCTTGGAATTCTTAAATTTCAACCTTTTATCTTTCCTCTGAATTCAGGATACTTTTTGGTGGACTTTAATTTTAGGCTCTATCCTCGTCTCTGGTATGTTAAAAAGCTTTTTAAAAAATTTCAGCTTATATAGTGCTGAAGTTTTTATAAATGAACTAAATAACTTCAGCATCTCCTGCTGAAATTTTTGAAAAAGCTTTATGACAAAACTAATAAATCCAGGACAAAAAAACTTCAGCTTATATATTGCTAAATTTTTTACAAATGAACTAAGTAACTTCAGCATCTTCTGCTGAAATTTTTGAAAAAACTTATCCAGGACAAAAAAGCGTTCAGCTTATTTAGTGCTGAAATTTTTACAAATGAACTAAATAACTTCAGCATCTTCTGCTGAAGTATTTTTAAAAAGCTTTATGACAAAACTAATGAATCCAGGACAAAAAAGTTTCAGCTATTTTAGTGCTGAAATTTTTACAAATGAACTAAATAACTTCAGCATCTTCTGCTGAAGTATTTTTAAAAAGCTTTATGACAAAACTAATGAATCCAGGACAAAAAAGCTTCAGCTATTTTAGTGCTGAAGTTTTTACAAATGAATTAAATAACTTCAGCATCTTATTCAAGACAAAAAAACTTTAGCGTATTGTGCCTTTGTTACTTCAGGCTCGTCTACTAGAATGTTGAAGTTTTGCGTGATTGCCTTTGCTACTTCAGCCCCGTATACTGAAGTTATGCGAAAAAGTGGGTACGCTTGCAATTTTTTTTTACAAAGCGAGTACAAGTTAAAACGTGACCCAAAAAACGAGTATAGATGCAAATCCCCGACATAGTCAAGCGGTGGAGAGAAAGTGTGTGTTTCAAGTTGGACAAAAGAATTTGATTTCCAACGCATCCGACATTTTAAAATTTTAGGTCAACACTTCATATAAATTAAATATCGAGAAGTGAAAAATGATAAATAATTTGAGATGGAGGAAGTACATAATATAATCTGTTTGCGGAGCTCACCGCACTGCTATTCTGCTAAGATGTTAATTACATGTAATATCTATTTACTAAGATTATTTTTTTCTACATTACAGTCAGACTTCTGTATAATATTTTTATCTAACAACACTTTGCTATAAAAGTCAAATTTTTTCGGAATCAATTTTCATGTTATGTTATAATATATATTCTATATAACAATAATTCATTATAATATCCAAAAATATTCGGAATAAATAAGACTGTTATAAAAAGGGTTGGCTGTATTAAGCAAATGGACAAAGCATTTGCTGTTCTCTTCTCACTTGCCTCGAGCTCGACTACAACAAAATTGAAGAGAACTCCTACAATTTATGGAATAACTATTCCCTTTGCCCTATTTTAACTGTCGGTCTCAAAATACTTGTCACTTTAGGAATTCAAGATTAAATTTATTATCTATTTGTAACTATACCCTTAATACTAAAAAAGTAGTAAGTAATTTCTTTTAATAATACTTAATTCTCAGAAATATTTAATATGGGTAATTTAGTAAATTATTCCTCGTATTGATTAAAACATAAAGCATAGAAAGTCAACAACCTTGTGTGCCTCGTAACTCCTCTGTCTCAAAACCCAAGTAACACTCTCTCTCGGGTTGCGAGACACCCATTTTTCAATTTTCCTGCCCGCTACATACTTTAAAAAAGATATTTAATAACTTTAATCAAAAGAGCATATAGTGAAAAAAGTCAAATATATTTGAAGCATATTCAGTAGCCAAAACGATTAATTCCAAGTCCTAATTATCAAAAAAATCTCTTCATCAAAACATTTTCTTAAATAGAATTCAAGGTTGTGTCCGAGACTTGGGCCTTGTTGGTCCTAGACTGCATGCCTCAAGTGGTCCTCAAAATCTAAACCTTTGATTGTGTGGACCTCACTTTATTCAATTGTCCAAAGGTGAGGAAACCCTCTCATCTTCATGTTAGATAGTTATAGGTTGAATCAGTTGTAATTGTAAGGTCTACAGAGTTCACAAGGCTATGGTAGTGTCATGTGACAGCCCAAGAATCCTCCTCCTCACAAACAAAAATAGTACTTAAACTTTAGGAAAGAATATATCTTATTACAAGCTGTGGAGGGGTTTATCTTGGAAGCCTTTTGTTTAATTAGCCAATAGGGTATTAGATATTTGACTACAAATTATGCTTCTTAAATTTGGCTGATGATGCCAGCATCCAACTGTTGTGTGTCGCTGCATTTTCAACCTTCTTTATTCTTTATTTTTCTTATCTATTTTATTGCGTTGTGGATTGTGGACCCTACTTGAACATATTTCTTTCTATAAAGCTATTTGGTAGGCGCCTAGCCAGCCTAAATTGCAAGTTGAAACTAAATCCTCTTCTTTCCTACTATATCTTTTATTTTTTGGTGAATAGTGTTTAGCATTTATACATTAATGGCGTAATTTTTTTTACATCTCATATTATCTAAATGAAGTAGAGATAAGGATAAGGTCACCATACACTCTACCCTTCCCAGATTCCAATAGTGAGATTATACTGGATTGTTATTATTTATATTGCCTAAATGATAATATAGGTAAAAGTCTATAATTAGAACCAAAAAATAAAACATATTATCAGCTAATAGTGTTAAAAAAAAAAATCACCCCTATTTGAAGATATGGACTAGATTTTATTGCATAAAGTTTAACTTTTATTCACTAATCACCTTTACATACATGCGGTGGATTCCCACGGCAGCTCTAAGAGTTCTTATATCAAAGTTCCTTGTATTTCACTCTTATGTATCGTTTGTCCAAAAATAACTTAAACAGTATTCCACTTTTGCTTGTTCAGTATTCTAAAAATAGGATTTTATTTTTACTTATCACTTTTAGCATATCAAAAAAAGACAATTTTCTTTTTCCTGTTATACCCACAACATTATTTACTCATTTCAAATCATTTTCTCAAAATCATTAAAATTATGCATCAATTAATATGAGTATCATAGTAAATTATACACTTTATTTATTATTTCTTAAGGGGTGTGAAAAATCAAAACTTGACAAGTAAAAATGAACGAATGGAGTAAATTAGAACATGTCAAGAAATACCGGTAAAGAGTTTATTAACGTTTTAGCACATGTGTGATCTAATAGTCAATGAATTAGATTGAAAATCATGCGATCTTAAATTTAAATTCTGGTGAGCAAAAGCAAAAATATAAGTAGGCGATTTCATTTTATCTATCCAAGCTTTAGTAAATAATGTTACTCGACATTTATGCTGGTGAAAAGTAATAAATACCTTATATAAATACGCGCAAACTAACATGATCATACCACGATTAAATAGAAAGAGTTTACTATAAGGTCTCAACTTAGCATAATAAATGGCAGGGGCGGAGCTATATACTAAATTTAGGTGCTTAAGCACCCATTAAACTTTACAAAATATAGGCATAGTTATATAAGAAATTTGAGGCCTTTGATATAAAAAAAAAAGAAAGCATATACCAACCAAAAATGCTAATGGGTGCTTTGGTCATCAAGGGGTAGTCATTGATTTCAAGAAGGTAGGGGTCGGGAGTTCAAACCACAATAATTACAGTTTAGCTTTTTTAAAAAATAAATAAAATTAAGCACTCACGAACATAAATTGTTGGATCCGCTAAAATTAATAGAATAGTTTCTCCACCAATTGGATAAAGTTAGGAGTAGATAATGCAAATTGTCTGTAGGACCCATTTTTCCACCGGCCAATTGCTCATCACAAAGTTAAACTCAAAAAAATACCCCAAACTTTGGAGTATATTTAATAAAAATATGCCTCTTTCAGAACTCAAAAGCCGGAATTAACTTTATAGCTTAAGTCTCAACTCACCTTTTGGAGCTTTTTTTCTTTTATCTACCTTTTCTTTATTAAAAAAGGTCTGACTCATTGATATCATCATTTCTATCATGTAGTATACCTAAACCCTAAAATATTTTTCAGTTGCAACATCAAGCTTTGAGGGCGATAATTAATCTTTAATCTCTTATCAACAATGCAGATTCAGAATCTTTATTATGATATAGATTGAAGTTAAATGGTCATCATGTGAGATTCATTATTAGGTAAATGACCTCACCAATTATTGATGTATATCAAGTGTTAGGATTTATTTCTCTTTCCTTTCGTTCTTTTCTTAATATTATTCTAATGACAAAACTAATTAAGACATCGTTTACGCACATGGATGCAGGATTTGTGGCTTCATTATTTCTTGCAACGTAGTTAATTTGTCAATATTATTAATGGGATGTTATAAAGCTAAAGCTTTAAGAGCTAAAACCCCATAAAAAATAATTGTGAATATCATGGTAAAATTCAGTGGCATATATGATATTTTATGCTTCAATACCACACAAAAGGAGGTGATTTGTGTGGTGTCCCATTTTTGCGTCCATTGACATTAAAAGGACCCGGTTCTTCTATACATTCCTTATTTTACTATTACAGAATAAATAAATCAGAAAGTAAAGAACATAAGTATTTTTACGTAAAAAACACCTAGCTCAAAGGATGTAAAAACCACGACCTACTTCCCAGTAGGATTTTTCCTAACACTTCACTAAATCACTGAGGCAAACAACGTTTACAAAAATCTTGTAAACCTAAGAATTACCTCTAACCCATGTAGCAACCAGCCACAAACTATTGCGACAGCTTCAAATTAACTTTAACTTGAACAATACAACTCAAAGTACATAATACAAATGCTTCTAAAGAAAGATGAAAGATACAACTCAAAAGCCTTACTACAATTGGACTAGAATAAAAGACCGACACATGGAACTGATTCTTCTATTTGGTTTATGTAGCTCCAGGTTCGCACACTTGAAACTAGGGGTGTTCAAACCGAATCGGAAAATCGCACCAAACCGAAAAACCAAACCAAACCGATTAAAAAATCCGACTAGGTTTGGTTTAACTTGGTTTGGTATTGAGTAAAACAACCCGAACCAAACTGATATATAAATATATAAATTTTTTTATATATTTTAAAGATTTTATAGTGATTTTTCTTTAGAAAATGTAGAAACATTTGGGATCCTCTCATGTATTAACCTTGAAAGAGTAAATTAACGAAAAATTATTGTTAGACGACTAAGAAAATAACTATCATGTGTTACTAAAAAAATTCTCCCATTATAATATTTTAATAGATCATATGTTTGTCAATTTTTTCCATATTTACTAAATATATATTCACTTATCAAAGCTTTATTTATAATTTTAACAAAGTAAGATTAAAATAATATTCATGTAACAAAAAAACCCGAAAACCCAAAAAATCCGACAAAACCAGACCAATCCAAACCGATATAGTTGGTTTGGTTTGATTTTGATAAAACCGAACCAACCCGGTCTATGTACACTCCTACTTGAAATACACGGGAATGTTTGCAAAAAGCGTTACTATTTTGCTCTCAATTCTTGGCTTAACTTCAGCGAGAGAACATCCAGAAATATATAGAGTTAGTAGGATTAGGATTAACTAGAGTTCTAATGCTATACTCTTCCTTGGTGGAAGAGTTCTAGTTAACTTCAATATCTAACTCTTCCCTTATCTAGGATAGAGTTCTCTTCACGTAAGGAGTCCTGCTCCTTATCAATTATGCAACCTTTTTGTTCAAGGAATATCAGATATAACTACTTATGCTTATCCCCTTCATGTGCATGTCTTGTGCTTGAATCTGCTGTGTATGTGTACACTGTTCATAAACCTAATTCATACATGTATTTCTTTGTCAATCATCAAAACAAAAAGTCGGTTAAGCCAACAATATATGTTTACAGCTGACAATTGGATTACATGTATACCACAATCATATATGCTTTTTCCATTATGATTTATGGCGAAGTTTAGTTTTCATTGACTCAAGTAATGGAGACAATTGCTAACTATCTCGAATTAATCGCCATCTTACCTGTTGTTTGTCAATTGTTGCTAGATAGAATATTAAAAGATCTTCTTCTAGTGAAAATGTCAATTATGAATCCGGATTCATTTTTATCCGATATGAAAACATAAAAAAGAAGACTAGAATTGTATAAGAAACTACACTGTACAAGGATTCAAGATACCTGACAGCTAAATAAAAAAACAAATTTAATCAACTCTCCAATTTCGTGACATCAAGTCCTGCATTAAGTTAAAATAAATTAACTTATCTTTTTTTTTCTTGTTAAAAGATAATTTCAAGAAAAAAATTCAGGTTTAGGGAATAGGGAATATAATTTTCAGTAATATCCACCAAAAAGATGCAGTGTATCGAGCTAGGTATTAGGAGCATGGCAAATTGATATCTGGAATGTTCCTCTTTCCAGTACAACAAAGTAGTCTCCACTGTCCCCATTTCAGGAACTGCTTAATTTTGCCGCACCTTATCAAACTGCTTTCACATTCGACTAACGAACTCACTACTATCTTTTAAAACGCCACTGGAATCTGGATAATGATTTAAGAACAAAGATGATCCATAATTTGCACCAGTAGCAATGGTCTCAAATACTAATCTATTACTGTTTTCTCGAAGCCACCATATTACCTTTTACAGTAGTATAAAGTAATTAAGCTAGACGTTCAAGGAAATAATAAATATATAATGTAGACAACTCTGATGATTAAGACTATAAAACGTTTGTCTTAATGGTATGAAAGACCTTAAAAGAAAGATAATATGGGACCGAAATAGAGATATATAACGATTAATGATAATATATTTGTATTGGAAAAAAAACTAAATTTATATTAAAGATGATGTGGCATGACACGTGGATTAGTTGAATGGTCAAAGAACAGCAATTGACTAAGAGACACGGTGAAAACAGTCACGAGAAGAAGAATTTAAATAGGCACGAGACGACGTATAGATACGAGTCTCGTACCAATTTAAATTATTTACAGCCAACGGATTAGAAGGCATTGAAAGCAAGGATCAGATGACAGAAAGGAGTCCAAATTCATTATTAAACGTTTGATACGTTATAAAGTTGGTATTTAATAGGAATGATTGTATAACGGCTTATTTAATGTCATTTATTGCTCATGATTATATCATTAAAGCTGAGGCTTTATTCCTTTACCTAGAATGATCTATAAAAGGAAGAATTATCATCATTTGTAAGGACACGGAATACTATTGAGAATTTATTGAAATACTTATTTATTTACCATCTACCATTGTTCTCAAAAGTATTTTATTTTTTGTCTCCTGATTATCAGTAACCCGAATTTCTTTTTTAGCTTTGACCAAGGACTCAGATTTTTGGTTAAATAAATTGGTTCCGTTACCGGGAATCTGATAATCTTTCCTTTTAAGCTATATCTTATCTATTATCATCACCATGTCAAACAATAACGCCGACAACAACAGTAACAACACATTGGGAAACCATGAGAATCAAATACATCAAAATCAAGATATCGTGGTTCCCTCTCCTTTAAATTCACCACGTCAATCTCGTGAAGGCACTCCTGTTACTGAATCCCGTGCTGATCAACAAGAGCAATCTGAACATTTTGAAGGAGTTACAACTGAAGCTTTGCAAAAGCTAATCGATGCACAAGTCGGCAAAGCTCTTCAGGCACTTGCTAGTCGATTGCCTGCTGCGCCACCTACACCAACTCCTAATAATAATACATTGGAGAACCCCCGTTCTGGTCTTGATAATTCTGGAAACGGAGCAACCCCCAGTGAACCACAATAAGGGGGACCAGGTAATTTAAATAATTCATATTTGCATAATTTAGTACTAACCTTGCAGAAACAGCTGAAGGAACAAAATGAGCGAATAGAACAAATCCCTGGAGTTCCACCTGTAATAAAAGGAGTAGACGTGGACAAATACTCACAACAACCATGGAAGCCTAGTGTTGCTCCCCTTCCAATTCCGAAAAAATTCAAAATGCCAGACATCCCGAAATATGATGGTACTACAGACCCACGTGACCACGTGACTGCATTTACAACCGGTGTGAAAGGCAACGACTTGACCAAACAAGAAATTGAATCAGTATTGGTCAAGAAATTTGGAGAAACACTCACCAAGGGTGCATTAACCTGGTATTCTCTTTTATCTGAAAATTCTATTAATTCTTTTGCTGAGCTTGCAGATTCTTTTATTAAAGCACATTCGGGAGCACAAAAAGTTGAGAAAAGGATGGAAGATATTTTCAAAATCAAACAAGGGGATTCGGAGTTGCTTAGAAACTTCGTTGATAGATTCCAACGTGAAAGAATGACTCTACCTCGTGTGCCAGACAATTGGGCTGCTATAGCTTTTGCAAGTAATTTAAATGACAAAAGTTCTGAAGCCACGAGATGACTCAAAGAAAGTCTTCGAGAATTTCCTGCAACCACATGGAATGATGTTTACAACAGGTATAGCACGAAGCTGCGAATCGAAGAAAATACCGTACCTAAGCTCCATCATGAAGAAAGGGGCGGTACCCGAAGGTCAGATTCTGAAAAAAGATCAGGTAAAAACAGGTACGATCCATATATGGGACCCGCAGGAAAGGACCCACGGTCGAAGCAAGATAACCAGCAATACGATCAAAAGTCAAGGAACCGGGATTCTGGCTCTTCTTCAAAGTTCAGGAATGATCGGAATAGACAAGAATCACGTGATGATGACCGGAGTTTAAAGGCACGATTCAGTGGATATAATTTTAACGTCTCTACCTCCGAGCTCGTAGCTATTTTAAGAAGCATGGGAGATAAGGTACGGTGGCCGAAAGAAATGCGGTCAAATCCAAGTAGACGCAATTCGGATCATTGGTGCGAATTTCACAACGATCACAGGCACAAAACTTCAGAATGCAGATTCCTGCAGAGTGAAGTAGATCATTTATTGAAGCAAGGATACCTCACTGAGTTATTTAGTGAGAAAGGAAAACAAGCTTATATGAAAAACAGACAAGAACCACCACAACCTCCTTCACCCAAGAGGACAGTGAATGTCATAAACGGGGGAGAAGATATTCATGGCATAACTTACACAGCTTCCAACAAGGTTTCTAAGGTAACGATTACACACGGGAAACGGGTGCGGCACGTCCTTGACAATGAAAGCATTTCGTTCGATGACGCAGATACCGAAGGAGTGACAACTCCACATAATGATGCACTGGTAATATCTTTACTTGTACATGATACTAATGTAAAACGAGTTTTGATTGATCCAGGAAGTTCTGTAAATATTATATTACTAAGGGTACTGCGGGAAATGCAAGCTGAAGACAAAATGTTACCCAAGGCGCACACCTTGTCAGGCTTCGACAATTCAAGTGTAGTAACAAAAGGTGAGGTAATACTAACAACTTTTGCTATGGGTGTTGTGAAGGAAACTAAATTTCAGGTAGTTGATATGGAAATGGCCTACAATATGATCATGGGAAGGCCATGGATACACGATATGGATGTTGTCCCATCAACCCTGCATCAGGTTATCAAATTCCCATCACCATGGGGAATTTGTCAAATTCGTGGGGATCAGCAGATGGCCAGAAGTGTCAACGCTGTAACAAGTACGAGCACCGTAAATAAAGCAAAATAGCAATTACAGGAAACAGTTGAAGGTAAAAAAGATCAAACTTCAACTGAACAAGAAAAAACAGATTTGGACTCTAGGCCTGACACAATTCAAGAACCTAAAGAGAATGAAAGCATCCAAACGACGATTGAAGAGCTTGATGCAGTGATGTTATTTGATCAACGGCCTGAACGGAAGGTTTATATCGGGGCTAATTTAAACACGAACATGCGAGGTATGATAATCGAATTTTTAAAAGCTAACTTAGATTGCTTTGCTTGGTCCCACGCTGATATGACAGGGATACTACCAAATGTGATGACTCACAAACTCAACGAGGACCCTTCTTTCACACCAATAAAGCAAAAGAAACGGAAACAAGGTGCTTTCAAGAACCAGGTGATTCAGGATGAAGTCCAAAAATTATTAAAAATCGGATCAATCCGTGAGGTAAAATATCCTACTTGGTTAGCTAACACGGTGGTTGTACCCAAGAAAAATGGTAAGTGGCGTGTTTGTGTAGATTATACTGATTTAAATAAAGCCTGTCCAAAAGATTCCTTTCCCTTACCACATATAGACCAACTAATTGATGCGATCGCAGGTCATGAACTTTTAAGTTTTTTAGATGCATACTCAGGATATAATCAAATCAAAATGGATCCTGGTGATGAAGAAAAAACTTCTTTCATCACAGACATGGGGACTTATTGTTATAAAGTAATGCCCTTTGGTCTCAAAAATGCTGGGGCAACCTATCAAAGGTTGGTCACCAAAATGTTCCAAGAACATTTAGGGAAAACAATGGAGGTATATATAGACGATATGCTCGTCAAAACCCAGCAATCTCATGATCATATTTCTCATCTATCTATTACTTTTGAAATTTTGCGAAAATTTAATATGAAACTCAACCCAGAAAAATGTGCATTTGGAGTTGCATCAGGTAAGTTTTTGGGTTTTCTTGTTTCTAACCGTGGTATTGAAGTGAATCCTTCTCAGATCAAAGCAATAGAAGAAATCCCGGATATCCTTACTAATAAAAAGGAAGTACAACGATTAACGGGAAGAATTGCAGCTTTGGGGAGATTTATTTCCAAATCCTCAGAAAGGTGTTTTAAGTTTTTCTCTGCACTTAAAAAGCAAGATCATTTTGAATGGAATGAAGATTGTCAGCAAGCCCTTAGAAATTTGAAAGCTTATTTGTCAAAACCACCGTTGTTGGCAAAACCGAAGGTAGGGGAAAAACTTCTCATTTATCTGGTCGTATCTGAAGTCGCGGTAAGTGCTGTTTTAGTCCGCGAGGACCAAGGTAAACAATCTCCTATTTATTACGTAAGTAAGTCCTTATTGGAAGCTGAGACACGATACCCACAGCTAGAAAAATTAGCATTAGCTTTGGTCATGGCATCTAGAAAGTTAAGACCTTATTTTCAATGTCATCCCATTGTTGTAGTTACTGCTTTTCCGCTTCGAAATATTTTGCATAAACACGAACTTTCAGGAAGATTAGCAAAATGGGCTATAGAACTAAGTGAATATGAAGTTATTTATCAACCCAGGACCGCTATAAAGTCTCAAGTACTAGCTGATTTCGTGGCTGATTTTAGCCAGGGGATGCATTTAGAAGCAGAAAAAGAATTATTAGTTTTTAATGGTGCGAACCCGGGGACTTGGGTTTTATACACTGACGGTTCATCTAATGTAAAAGGGGCAGGCTTAGGAATAGTCCTCGTACCACCTGCGGGTGAGACCATTAGACAGACAATAAAATGTCATTCTATAACTAACAATGAAGCAGAATATGAAGCTGTAATTGCAGGTTTAGAATTGGCACGAGAACTCGGCATAACACAGATTATAATTAAGAGTGATTCTCAACTCGTGGTTAATCAGATGCTGGGGACTTACACAGCCAGAGAGTCACGAATGCAAGAATACCTCGCAAAGGTACGAGAGTTAATAAAGCAATTCCAAACTTGGAAAGTAGTGCAGGTCCCAAGAGATGAGAATGTAGAGGCAGATGCTTTAGCAAACCTTGCATCCGCAGCAGACGTGGCAAACAATACAGATGCTTCAGTCATACATCTATTTCATTCCGTTCTTGAACCTGACAAAAACGAGGTAAATTTTAATCATCTAACATGGGATTGGAGAAATGAAATTGTTGCCTTTTTACAGCACGGAACCGTGCCTAATGACAAAGGAAAGGCTTACGCGCTTCGCAAAAAAGCTGCACGATATTGTTTATATCAAGGTAATCTTTATCGAAAGATGTTCGGCGGACCACTAGCAAGGTGTCTCGGTCCTTCTCAAACCGAATATGTCATGAGAGAAGTACATGACGGACATTGTGGGAATCACGCAGGAGGACGGTCACTGGTAAGAACGTTAATTCGCACAGGATATTATTGGCCTAAGATGGAAGAAGAGGCAACCAGTTTCGTGTCCAAGTGTGATAAATGTCAAAGGTACGTCAATAATATGCACAGACCAGCTGAGTTACTACATCCTGTTTTAGCCCCTTGGCCCTTTATGAAATGGGGAATGGATATCGTAGGTCCACTTCCACAAGCAAAAGGTCAGGTAAAATTTCTACTTGTACTTACAGATTATTTCACTAAATGGGTAGAAGCAGGGGCATTTAAACAGGTACGAGAAAAAGAAGTTAAAGACTTCATATGGCGAAATATAATATGCCGCTTTGGAGTACCAAAGGAGATCGTATGTGACAATGGACCACAATTCATTGGAGCACAAGTTACAAAATTTCTTCGAAGTTGGCAGATCAAAAGAATAACATCTACGCCATATCATCCAGTAGGGAATGGACAAGCGGAATCAACTAACAAAGTTATTATCAATTACTTGAAAAAGAGGTTACAAGATTCAAAAGGTAATTGGCCTGAGGTGTTACCCGGAGTACTATGGGCTTATCGTACAACGACCAAAACAGGCACTGGAGAAACACCATTTTCGATGGTTTATGGTACGGAAGCCTTAATTCCAGTTGAAATAGGTGAGCCAAGCACACGGTACGATCAGGCAACGGAGGAATCCAATAATGAGGAGATGCGGGTTAGCCTAGATTTACTTGAAGGAAGAAGAGAAGCTGCTTTGATAAGGATGGCAGCACAAAAGCAAGTAATAGAACGATATTACAACAGGAAAGCACGCCTCAGATTTTTCAAAATTGGGGACTTCGTGCTTAAAAAGGTGTTCCAATCTGCAAAAGCTGTTAACTCAGGAAAGCTAAGTCCAACATGGGAAGGACCATACAAAGTCCGTGGCATTGCGGGAAAAGGAGCATACCAGTTGGAAACAATGGATGGTAAAGTTTTACCCTCACATTGGAATGTTGTCCACTTAAAAAGATATTACTTTTAAGAAAGTACCTACGGTCAGGTATCATCATGTAAAAATTCTTCTCTTGGTTTATTAATATTTTACTAATGATTTTAGATGCTAGGCTAAATATCCTAACTCGTGCCAAATGATGAGTCACAACCTGCAAGGCAAAATGGAGTATTCTTAAATTCCTAGCCCAGGGTTACAATTAATCTGATGGAAATACACACGAGTTAGGCAGTCTTCATCTATAATCACACCGTCGAGTCCCGTATATCTTTCTGTTTCAGGAAAAGGGCCAAAGTAAAAGAAATAAACAAGTGCTCGAGGCTTCATACTTCACCGCTCAAACACTTGGGGGACTACATATTATACACAGATAGGTGCAAAGAAACAGATACGAGTATCGAACAAAAATCGGCCACAAAGAAGCAAGTGTTGAGAAAAAGTTACGAAGTCTTCAGCATTCATGAGAACAACAGAGTCATCTCTCAAACTCATAAACAAAGTCACCTCTCAAACCCTTCTTAACATATAAAGATAGGGCCATGACTATGTACTGAAACAGGTTATAAAAAAAACCTTGTTTATTTTATGTTATTTACAAATCTGTTACAAGAAAAACAGTTACGAGAAAAGTTGTAGATGTATTGTAATACATGTAACAGTCAAATACTTGTTAAAATTTTATGAATGAAAACTTGCCAAAGTTGTTTCATACAAAACGTGTGTTTTCCTATTACTTTCATCGTATTTTAACACTATTATGAAGTTGAGACGTCTTCTTCATTAAGTGTCGATAAAATAAAAGGGCCCTCTTTTATAAGCCTCATGTCAATAAGTCATGGGAAGAATCATAAAGCATTTTCAAAGGATAAAAATGCTAAACTATTCTATAAGTCCTAAATAAGTAAGGAAAAGGCAAGAGTAGAACACATTGAAGTACTAACAAAACTTCTTAATATAATTAAAAAGACTAAGTAGAAACTTAGTCAATAAAAGTTTATACAAGTGCCCCATTATGATAACTGGGGACTTTCACCAAAAAATCCTTTAAAAAAACTAAGGGATAAAACCATCATTCAATTGAGGGGGTTGTCACGGAAGCTTCAACTTCCACAGACTGGGTTGTAGAAGTTTCACCCTCTGAAGCTGGAATAACAACATTTTCAGGAACTTCAAGGGCGGGAGAAGGAGTATCAGTAGACTGTTGGCTTTTCTCGATGGTATCTATGACTTTGGCCAGTTCAGACTGCAAGTCAAAACCCTCTTGAACAGCTTCCGTCAAAGCATCACGACGAGAATTCAGGAAAGCCCAACTCACTTCTATGTTAAAATTTTCCTCTAGAAGTTCATATTCCTTTTCCCACATAGCAAGATCGTTTTTTAAAATTTGATTTTCAGCCAAATGGGAATCAAGGGAAGCTTCAAGAGAAGCATGAGAACTCTTCAAGGCTTGAATCTCGTCAAAAGAAGTCTATAAGTCAGCCTGAGCTTGAGTCAAGCTTTGCACTAACTCTCCTGCATATTCTTCCTTTTTAGCCAAAAGTGCCTTCAGCTCTCTAACTTCTTCACTAGCTCTGGATAATTGTTCTGACAAAGAGCATTCCAAAAGCTCTTTGTCTCTTTTCAATTGGCTTGAAGAGGCTTTGACTGTTGCCAGTTCAGAAGTTAAACCACGATTTTGCTGCTCTAGGAGATCTTTATCTTCTTGCAACTCTTCTATGGTCCCTTGAGCATTTTCGAACTGCTCCTTCCAATTGGTTGCTTCAAGTTGGGCTCCCCTAGCTATTTCCTCAGCCTCGTGGACAGACTTTTCAGACTCACGTGCTTTTCTTTCCAGTAAGGAAATTCTTCTCATTAATTCCGTGCTAATAAGATTAGCCTACAGAGGTAAGTCATGGAAATGAGAAATTGAAGATAATTTTAAAAAAAAAGAGAAAAAAAACTTGTTGGTAGAAATACCTTCAAAGTAGAATGAACTACGTCATTCATCAAAGTTAAGCAGCTATGGCTCTCCATCTCCTTCTTCTCGATATCTCCAATTAGAGGTTCGAGCCAAACATCGGCTCTGCCGGTCTTCCTCAGGAGGCTATGATTGGCAGGAACCTCCAAAGTAACACTTCTCATTGTCATATTTCCGCTGCTAGAACCTATCTCCGTATGATGAACAGAGGGAAGAGGAGCAGCGGAAGGAATGGAGGGAAAAGATGTAGAAACCAACACCAGAGCAGAAGTAGGTGCGGTCGAAGCAGCCAAGGGAACAGATATAGGAGCGGTAGAAATTGGCAAACAAACGAAAGTTGTTAAAGCTGGTAAAGAAACACTTACGGCTGGCAGAGGAATGGAGGAAATAGGAACAAATGAGGAAAGAGGAGCTTCATCAAAAACAGGTCCGAGCTCGCCACTCCCGAAACCACTGTCAAAAAGGTGCTGAATTGACTCATTATTATCTCTTGGTTCGGCATCCTCATCAGATTGAATCAAAACAGGCTCGGTGACGGAGGTACGAGCAGGAGTGTTTTCAATTTCATTATCAATGATTATTCGTCTCCTGGCCCTTGGCCTGGTAATTAGGGAGGTACCCTCCTCTTCTTCTTCAGAACTTTCCTTTGTAGCTTTTCTTTTAGGCAGCAAGGCTCGAGCCTTATCTAAATCCAGAGCAGCATTCGCAGACATGCGAATGGCCATAGCTACTTCAGCTGTCATTCCTCTAATGCCAAATCCTGATTAAAGAATGGATATACATGATTAAAGTTGAGGAAAAAGTGCTTAACATGTAAAACAAAAAAAAATTTAAAAAAGGGGGGGATACCATGTGTTTTGACTTTCCAGCCATGTAAAGAAGAAATTGATTTCCAAGTTCTCTGCTCCCTAGTAGCAATCTTCAAAAGTGAGTCTACCCAACCACAAAAGTTGGGAATAGGTTCCACATCTCCCATGGTTGCTACAAAAAACCAAGAAGGGACGAGGTTAAAAACAACATTCTTTTGAAATTCTCAAAAGTAGGTGTAAGCACGTGATTTTTGCTTCACGGACAATCGCTCCAAAAGAAAATAAAAATAGTGACAAATGGCTTCGCTGTACAATTTTTTGATCTTTCCGTGACATGTGTTGTTAGTCATTTGTGGGTCTGTCCATTTTGCATCTAATCATTATCAAACAAAAATACAAAAAAATATATGTGTCGTTAAAAGAAAATTCAAAAAAATATATGTATGTATGCATCGTTCGTTCTAAGCTGTAATCTAACCATTTTCTTTATTTTTTATTTTTATTTTATTCCATTTATGTGTGTTTATTGTTGTAGGTGTTACACAATATGTGTGCAAGTTTTATTTTAATTATTTACCCTATTTTAGAAATTTTTGGATTAATTGGTTGAGATAAAAAGGGAAAGGAAAATCTGTTTGGCCCCCAAAACGAGGCCCAAAACCGAAAACACTGATCCGGTCCAGACCAGGCCTGCCCAGGCACCTCCTGAAACGACGCCGTTTCAGGAAAATCAATCTGAGCCGTCCGTCCAGGCCAATCCAACGGCTCAGGACCTCTTTCAGCAACCCATTCTCAAACCCGACCCAAATAACCGGTCTGACCCAACCCCTCACTTAAATCAAACGACCTCGTTTAACTACCAAACGACCCCGTCTCATTTCTCACCCTCAGATCCAAGCCGTTGAGATCATCTGATCTAACGGCTCAGATCCAATCCCATAGACCATATATAAACCTTCCCTTACACCCCACGCCCCCTATACCAGCACCCCATCCCTTCGTCCCCAAGATCAAACCTGAAACCCCAAACCCTAGCAAGCCGCCCTAGTCTCCCTCGCCATTAAAGCCGGCGGCACGAACGCCGGTGGCCACCTCCTGAACACCCTAAGACCCCCTCACTGTCCTAAACATGGATCTGCTATCCATTTGCCTCGAATCATCTTCCTTCGTCTCGAATCTTCATTTGAAGATTTGAGTCGAACCCGAAACTATGCCAAACCACCCCATCTTCATACCAGACACTCCCCTGACCTTCCTCGTGACCAAACCAAGCTTGGTTTGGTCCGAATCTACCCACAACTCCTAAAAATCTAGATCTGAAAATCCAGAACTTGAAACACATGCACCTGGGGAATCCGGCCGGTCTTGACAAGGGTTTGAGGTCTAATAGACCTTAATCAAGGTGTTCTCATGTGAGAACACCCTGATTAAAGTTTGTTCGGCCTCAAGAGTTCGAAGTTGAGTAAGATTTGGGTCATTTTGATTTCAAACTCTTTTGGTAAGTTTTCCTTTCTTTTGTTTTAGTTCTAATTAAGTTGTCAGCATGTTTCGTTGTGTTTGTTTGTTATTTTGTTATTTTTCATTCGGATTTCTTCCATCTCTGTTAAAGGCCTTTTTATTTGGTCAATTGTCTTCTGTTTGTGTTCTGAATATACCATGTGATATACATGCTCATCAATTAGATTAGTCGTCAAACGAGTTTAATTCATATAAGTTCCCAGTGTTTGAACAAATTTGTCTGAAGTCATTCGGGACTCTATACGTGTTGTTTGTATGAACGATTGATTGTTATGTGTTACGATTAATATAGTCGAGTCGATATATGTTGTCAATTAGTTTCAATCGTTAATGGTAACAACTTGATTCGTATTGCTTATTTCTGATGTGATCGTATTTGAGTCCCATTAGGAACTGAATTGTATTGCCTATTGATTTTGTTCAAATTGAATTAAAGAACATCTAGGGGAAAGGTTATAATGGCATATTCAGACTTTGATTTTAAAACACGATGCCATTTGGTTTAGACCGTGGGCAGCATGTGTATGGTTAACTTTAAGGAATTAAAATAATTGGGCAGCATGTGCTATCAGATTATATTCCTACTGCCCATACTTTGGTTAAATAAACAAGTGATTAGTACATTTTAACAACAAAAGAGAGAGGGGCTGTCAGGGATTTGATGGGAGTTTTGTTTATTTAAAAGAAGTGAGTGGAAAAACAACAGGGGGGGGGCAATTTTGAGTTGAAAAACAGACTGTAAAGTGTTAAGGTTAGGCTATAAAAGAGGCAGACCTTCGATTAGAAGGGGGGTTCATTTTTTTGAGTCTGGAGAGATCTTGGGAGTAAGAAAACTGAAAAGGAAAAACAGAAATAAATTTCAGAACATTGTGAATGAGTATTGTCTAGAAGAAACTGTGCAAGAGTCCAGTTTGATCAGGTTTTCTGTGGGGTTTTGCTTTTCCTGTTGTTTGCCAAGCTTTCTTGTGGTCTTTGGATTTCTGTTGCTGTTACATTCAACATTCTGGGCTGTTGTTTCCTACTCTGTTCTTTTTCTGGGATTGTTCATTTGTTACTCGACTCCTTGCTGAGCTTCACCATTATTGGTTGGTTGTTTGTTGCTGTGTTGTTGCTGTGAATCTGCTGTTGCTGTTGTTTGTTGTGTGCTACTCAGCTGATCTTTTTCCTTCTTCTTCTGTTCCTCTACATCAGGTACACAACCAAGGCACTATCAAATGTAATTGGAACATTGAGCATGAATGCAAAAAAGGAAAAGACTTGAAGTTGATTTTCATACATATATTGTTATATTAGATATCATGTATTGTATGATAATTTTCATTCTTGTGTTGACAATCGAAGCAGCTTGTATGCCTAGTGTATATCAATATAAGTTAGCTAAATGGTAGTTTACATATGTATGCTGATAGGTGATAATATGCTCAATAAGATAGGTTGCATCTCAGATTTTAGTTTACTTTGCAGTATATGTGGTAATGTATGCAAACTGTACATCATGGATTAAGTTCTTCCCTTTTAGATTGATGGTCTCATATAACTAGTAAACCACCTGTTAAGACAAAGAACACCAAACTTGCAATCTCAACCTCATAAAGGTCGAGTTCAGGCCAAAACAGGCCAAGCCGGCCTGCTTCGAGCAAGCAGCGGCCCAGATTTGGCCCATCACGCATGGGTTGGATTTGGGCTCATAATTATTTATTCAACTGACTGTACATGCAGCCTCATTTCTGATTTTCAAGCTTTTTTTTCTGAACGTTGTTACAAACAACTTGCAAGCATGTAATTAATTAGGACTATCTACTGTTTTCAATTGATAGAGACAAACGCGACAAGAAACGTAGTTGCTATAGGATATCCTTTTAAAAAATAAGAATGAGATGAGCCTCGCCAAAATAAAAATACAATTTGCGGGGCCCTCAGTAAATATTTGCTTTAAAAATTTTGTTTAGACTTCGGGATGGACCGTTTAGTAAAATTCCACGGTCCTACCCAAAATAAATACGCTAGTCGCTTTAGGCGCGTCTTTGACAATTTAATTTCCTTAGACTCGGGTGCACATTGATGTGACCCAAATCCAAATCTCAACGGAGTCAAAGTGTATCGACGACCACGGGTACATTGATTGTAACGCGGTTCGAGATACATTTTCACAACGTTGCAATTCTTGATAAAAACAGTAAATGATAAAAGCGGTTAAAAGTTAAATTTTGCACATAAGTTCACACTTGTATAAAATCAGATAATCAAGCCGAATATAACAGTTGAGCGACCGTGCTAGAACCACGGAACTCGGGAATGCCTAACACCTTCTCCCGGGTTAACAGAATTCCTTATCCGGAATTCTGGTACGCAGACTGTAATATGGAGTCATTCTTTTCCTCGATTCGGGATTAAAATTGGTGACTTGGGACACCCTAAATCTCCCTAGTGGCGACTCTGAAATAATTCAACCAATCCCGTTTCGATTGTCCTTTAATTGGATAAAACTCCCCTGCGCCCCTCGGGTGCGGAAAAAGCAGGTGTGACAGCTCTGGCGACTCTGCTGGGGATTTCGACCCAGAACCACTGGTTCAGGGTTAAGAATTCGAGCTTAGAATAATTGTTATTATTTGTCTTTATTTATTATATGATTTTTACATGATATATGCTTAATGTGCTAAATGATGCTTTTACCGCTTTAATATTATCTGAATTGTGTATATAAAACTGCTACGAAACCCTTCTTTCTGAGTCTTCTGAATTTATGGTGTACACGTGCGCGTGACCCACCCTTCTGTTAAAGTCATACCAAATAAGACGGAGTTGGGACAAGTAACTAGGCCGGGCAGACTTTCGTGCTCCCGGTACGTTGCCCCCGCTTCGGCTCAAACTGTCCCTTTGGGTAAGCCAGGTTTAGAACAATCAACCTCAGGGTTACACTTAGAATAACTCAGCCATGTACCGGATCCCTAGTAGGAACGTTTATTTGCATCACGTGCATTTGACTTAGGGGACTCAACACAGGGGTTGGGTCTGTCTAAGACAGGTGAACCCGAAATAAAAAGACCATCCTGATGCATCCTACTTGCTATATGTGCATTCATTTGCCTCGAACATGCTTGCTGACCGGCTTAAATGAAATCATGGTAAGAGCCGAGGAATAAAATGGGTTTTCATAATAAAAAATATATATATATATATATATGTAATAAAAATAAAATATAGTTTTCAAATCTTGAAATAAAGGTATTTAATCTTGAAAGGTATTTAGTCTTGAAAATAGTTGGAAAAATTTTGAAATAGTTTTAACTGAAAACGATTGGAGTATGTTTTCAAAATAAGTCTTGACTTTATTAAATTAAATTTCAGATAAAAAATGAGCACCACACAAAACCCCTCCTCCGCAAATACAGAAGAGTTTCTATTCCAGCTTCAAATGTGGTGGGGTGAATTAGGCGAAGATGGTCAAAAGTGGGTCATCAAGCATTTGGGAAATCTCCCGGACATTATGAAAGTTAAACCCCGTGAGGATCTAATTACGGCATTAGTGACTTTTTGGGACCCTGTTCACAATGTCTTTCGTTTCTCTGACTTCGAGCTCACTCCTACATTAGAAGAGGTAGCTGGATATGTTGGTTTTGACGGAAGTTTAAGGAATCAAAGCTTGATATTCACGAAGGCTCCCTCGGTACATCGATCCTTCGGTCTTTTGAACATCAGCAGTCAAATCAGGAAAAGCAACGTTGTCAACGGATGTTGTTCTTTCAACTTTTTGTATTCAAGGTTCAGAAAGTCAGATGGGTTCGAAATTCATGAGAAAGGCCTTACTAACAAACAAGACAAAGACGCATGGCAGGTTCACCGTCGTTTCGCCTTCATGGTGGCTTTTCTAGGAATCATGGTCTTCCCGAACAAATAACGAACAATCGATATTCGCACCGCAAAAGTTGTGCAAATCCTCACCTCCAAGGAAAACCACACCCTTGTCCCCATCATTCTCTCGGACATTTATCGGGCTTTGACTTTATGTAAAGCGGGAGCGAAAGTCTTCGAGGGATGCAAAATTTTGTTGCAAATGTGGCTGATTGAACATCTCCAACAACGGCCCAAGATCATACAGTACAGGCCAAACAACGATAATTACATCGAGGGTTATGAGGAAAGAGTGAAAAATTATCAGGTTCCAGGAGGGACAGAAGCATGGGTATCTCGGTTAAGAGCTCTAACGGCAAATCAAATTGAATGGACTCTGGGATGGCTATCAATGAGGGAAGTAATACATATGTCAAACTCAAATAGTTATCTGCTACTATTGGGATTGAGAAGCATCCAGCCATACGCGCCATTGAGAGTCCTAAGACAACTAGGAAGATATCAAGTAGTTCCTGATGATGAAGATTTGAGTGCGCAAGAAATCGAACTACACCCAGAGGCCACTATTCCTGAGGCGTTACTTCAGCAGATGTGGAATAGATGTCGATACTTAAAAAGCGATACTCAAGTCCCAGACACTAAAAAGGGTGAGATAAATCCTGGATATGCAAGGTGGTTCGAGAAACGGTCTCGCATGGATGAGGTACCAGAACCGGAGCTGAGAAGGCCAACTAAAAGACCCCATATTCAAAACTTTAATGATAAAATCCAAGAGCGGTTGATTTGGGGAGAAAAAGAGAAGGGGTACAAAGCAACTATCCACGCCCTAAAGGAAAATCTAAGGAACCTCAGTCTGGAGAAGGATTTGCAAGCACAAGAAGCTGAAGGCGAGAAGAAGAGTCTAGCCTGTGAGAATGAAAGTCTTCATGCTCGATTTCTGAAAATGAAAAAGGCTTCTGAAACGCCAATGAGGAATTGGAAGGATCAAAAAACCATCGCTAATCTTTTTGAAAGAATGCAGGATTATGATTCCATTCTCGCTGCAAAAGAAAGGGCGTTGAGCAAAGCAAAAGAAAGGATCCAACAATTAAACGAAGAAGCCAGATCTGATAAGGAACGCCAAAATAGGCAATCCGAGAAAGACAGGGCACAATCCGAGAAGGAAAAAGACCATTGGATACGATCAGAAGACCAACTTCGTGCACAACTAGAAGAGGCAAGAAGGTACAGAGAGCATCAACAAGCGGACACTGATAGAGAAAGAGCGCAGATGAGATTAGAGAAGGCCAGACTCCGAGCTCTATTAGAGTCAGCCCTAGATCGTGAAGGCCGTATCCGAGATATAGCCACCACTCGCCAGCAGCAATTGCAGGATCAAGGCCAACATCTCCAAGATTTCAGGGCACAGATCCACGACCTGGCGGTCTACACCTCTCAAAGTTATGTAAACTGCCAAGGAATGGATTATGAAAGGTTTACCGAGCATGCACCCACCTTTGCCCGTCATCTAGCAGTGGAGTTGGAAAGGATGTATCGAACATTGGGAGGACATCCGGGTCAAGCCCCGCCTTGAGCAAATGATCTAATAATTTACAACACAAGTGGAAAGCGGGGCACGTTATGAGATGTTAAGAATTGTATCTTTTATTTCAATTTGAATGTGTGTATTTCAAGACATTGTTTTTACAAAGTTCTCAAATGTAATGTTGTTCATTTTCTTTTGTGTGTATTTTAAGACATTGTTTTTACAAAGTTTTCAAATGTAATGTTTGTTCATTTTCTTTTTATAAATGTTAGCCTCATGGCAGAACTACGCCTGGTCTGATTCACGCGGGGACGTGATACGTAGGCAATCCCCATAAGATTCGACCGCTTTTAATAAAGAAAGAAAATACATAGTAAAATAAAACACAGAGTTTCCAAAATACTTTAAAAGGACGAATGAGCAAACCGGGATGACGCATGTTGTTTGAAGCAAAGCATGTAGGAACGGTTAACTGCATAGGTGCATTGCATCCTCTATGTGTTATGGTCAAATCTGTTAAACTCTAACGCTAACAAAGTTTGTTATTGTCTGATTCAGACAAGTTAGTTGTTAAAGAACTCTGGCAACACACTCCTACCAAACCAGATCCAAAGGACCGATAGCAACAAGCATGACTACTTCAGAGAATAGTAATGAGGAAGAAAGGCCGATGAGCCAGTTGCTAAAAGAAGCGATGGAAAAGATTGAAAGGATGGGACTAGAGATGAATGCAATGCAGCTAGCCCTAGCCAAAACACAAAAGAGCCCTGAAACACTGGGACACATGACAGAATACCCCCACTCTGGCCCTTCCACAAGCCGTCCAAATCCCCTTTATCATCAAGAAAGAAGCCCTCATGATTCCCAAGCTCCACCACCCCATCAACCTCTCCCAACACCCAATATTCCCATTTTTGTGGGACCAACATCGGCCCCTTTGCAAAGGACGACCAGTGAGCCATTGTTTCAGGCTCACGATACACAATACTATCCCCCTGAGCCTACATTTCATGCACCCGAGCCTCAAGCTTACAATCCGCATGTGGAAGTGCCGGCAGAGGTTGAGAAGCCAGTTAAGGCTCCTGAACAGGATGAAGTTTTGAGAAAGTTCAAAAGCCTGGAGCAATCCTTCAGGAACTTGCACGGGCTAGGCAATCAAATCAGTGTAGCATACAAAGATCTGTGTCCTTTCCCAGACGTCCAACTCCCGGCTGGTTTTAAGATGCCTAAGTTTGATTTATATGAAGGGCACGGTGATCCCATGGCACATTTGCGGGGATTCTGTAGCAAAATGAGAGGGGCAGGCGGCAAGGATGAGCTGTTGATAGCTTATTTCGGCCAAAGTTTGAGCGGATCTGCACTAGAATGGTATACCAGGCAGGATTCCAGCTAATGGTACACGTGGGATGATCTGGCGCAGGCTTTTGCAGGTCATTTCCAGTACAATCTCGAGATAGTCCCTGACCGTCTCACATTATTGAGAACTGGGAAGAAACCCGGGGAAAGTTTTCGCGAGTTCGGGTTCCGCTGGAGAGAACAAGCAGCTAGAGTCGATCCTCCCATGAGAGAGGGAGAGATGGTGGACTATTTTTTGCAGACACTAGATCCAACCTACTTTGGTCACTTGGTGACAACAGTTGGAAAATCGTTCAACGAGGTGGTCAAGATAGGGGTCATGATAGAAGAAGGTCTGAGGTCTGACAAGATCTTGAACTATTCGGCACTCAAGGCCACGACCCAGGCTATTCAAAGCGGCACGGGAGGTTCGCTGAGAAGAAAGAAAGAAGAGGTTGCCACGATCGAGGCAGGCAGCTGGTCCAGGGCTGGCAGACCACACTACAACCAACCCAGACCTCACAGGTCAGAATACCCATACAGCCCACCACAAAATTTCTATCCACCTCGAGAACCACATTGTTCCGTACACCAAGCCCAGGCATACACTCAGTCTCCGGTTCGCCCACAATGGCGCGCACCGGCCCCCCACAACACATACCCAGCTCCACATAATAACTACCCACCTCAAAACACCTACCCTCCACCAAGGGCATATAGAAACCCTTCAGGGATAGGCTTTCGGGGAAATCCAGATGCTAGGAATGACAGGTTACGGAAGCAGAGAACCTTCACGGAGCTGGGAGAAACCTACACCGCTTTGTTCCACAAGCTGCGGCAATTGGGTTTGGTTAGTCCTGTCCAGACTCGAGAACCAAATCCCCCACCTCAGAATTTGGATCGATCAATCAGTTGTGAATACTGTTCAGGGATGCTCGGGCACGATACCGAGAAGTGCTGGAAGTTAAGGCATGCCATACAAGATCTTATTGACACCAATAAGATCGAGGTCCAGACACCAGAAGATCCTAACATCAACCAAAACCCACTGCCAGCGCACCACGAAACTCACATGATTGAGTTGGTGTGTGAAGGAGGAGAGTTGAGAAAACCTTCACAAACAGTGATGATGATCCAAGCCGCCCCAAAGGAAGTCTCAACCAGTGGAGGAAACAAGCGTACAGTCGCAGGGGGAAGGCGTCAAGCCGGTAGTGATATTGGGAAAGAGCCTGTCCACCATAACAAGCAAACCCGAGCCAAGCAAGTTGGTAATACCAGGGATCCCGCCCACACCGGCGGTCGTGTTGAAAGGGGTATGTAGAGAACGGGTGACCATAAAGCCTGTGGTCCAGCTACCGATGATTGACAGCAGGGCTGTGCCTTGGAAATATGAAAAGGCGGTGGTGATATACAAAGGAAAGCAGGTGGAAGAAGTCAGTTGTGAAACGCAAGGGCTGACTCGATCAGGTCGATGTTTTGCTCCGGTGGAGCTAAGAAGGACCTACCCAGTTGCAACCAAGAAACCTGTGTCCGAAGAAGAGGCTGAAGAGTTCCTGAGGAAGATGAAAGTACATGACTATTCTGTGGTCGAACAGCAGAGAAAAACACCGGCCCATATCTCATTGTTGTCGTTACTGATCCATTCTGAAGAGCATCGTCGGGCCCAGCTAAAGATACTGAACGAGGCTCATGTACCCAGTGAGATTTCTGTAAACCACCTGGAAACCATTGCCAGCAAGATTTTTGAGGTGAATAGGGTAACATTCTCAGATGATGACCTACCGGTGGAGGGTACGGAGCATAATAAGGCTCTATACCTAGCTGTCAAATGTGAAGACTCGGTGGTAACTCGAGTATTGGTAGATAATGGCTCAAGCGCCAACATTTGTCCATTATCCACTCTGGACCAGTTAAAGATCGACCGCGGAAGAATCCGAAAGAATAGCATCTGTGTCCGAGGGTTTGACGGAAACGGAACAGCCACTGTAGGGGATGTTGTACTTGAATTGACCATTGGTCCAGTCCTGTTTACCATGGAATTCCAGGTGTTAGACGCCACAGTATCTTACAACATGCTGCTAGGACGACCATGGATTCATGCAGCAAAAGCAGTGCCTTCCACTCTACATCAGACGGTGAAGTTCGAGTGGGAAAGACAAGAGGTCGTGTTACACGGCGAGGATACAACGTGCACCATGGGCGGAACCATTGTACCTTTCATAGAGACTGCTGATGACAAAGGTCCTTGGGTCTACCAGATTTTCGATACAGGGTCGGCCAGCAAAATTTATGAAGGAGAAATCATCCCGCACCCTAGGGTAGCTGCCGCGACAGTCATGATGGTCTCGGAAATGCTGGGTAACGGATTTGTGCCAGGAAAAGGCCTGGGAGTCGAGCTTCAAGGGATTGTCCAACCTGTCTCCCTTCCTAAAAATCTGGAAACTTTCGGGTTGGGGTTCAAACCGACCGCAGCAGATAGGAAGCAAGCGCGAAAAATGAAGAAGAGGGTTTGGTTTCTGCCTAAACCAGTGCCCCGCCTCTCAAGGTCTTTTGTCAAAACGAGTGCCAAGGGGTCGCCGATCCCAAAGATTCTAGGACCTTTGATCGGTATAAATGAAGACCTGAATCAGAGTTTTGAGAGGCTATTCGTGGATGTCAGTATGGTGGAAGCTGGAGAAGGTTCTATCAGAGCAGAGATACAGTTTGTGGGGCCTGAGACCAAGACCAACAATTGGACAGTTACTCTTCTTCCTGTCCGAGGGGAGTCTTGGTAGTAGGCTTTGATTTATGTTTTGTATGTTTTGTTTTGTCCGGATTATTCAAGGGTGTAATCCAAATTTTACTTTCGTTTTGTAAAAGTGTGAACCATTTTATCCCGCAAGTTTAATGAAGTTCTTTTCTTTTGTCCCATTTTAATTTTGTTTTGTTCTTTTTCTTTCTGAACAGTTCTCTTTTTACTGGTTCTAATGACATGGCATGCACAGCGGATCTTCGACCTAGTCTAATAAATCAATCTGAAACCGACTCAATGATGCAAGAGGTCGTTTGTGACGATGAATCTGAATGTGACGAAGGTGAAGCCTTCGAAGAAATAAACCGAGAACTGTGCCAATTTGAAGAGAAACCCAAGCCTAACCTAAATGACACCGAGGCTGTGAATCTAGGAGACGCTGATAACATCCAAGAGACCAAAATTAGCATCCACATTGAGCCGAATGTCAGAGAAGAATTGATCAAAACCCTCATGGAATTCAAAGATGTTTTTGCATGGTCCTATGACGATATGCCTGGATTAAGCACCAATTTAGTGGTTCACAAATTGCCCACTGATCCGGCATACCCTCCGGTCAAGCAAAAACTAAGGAAATTTAAAACAGAAATGAGTGTAAAGATCAAAGAAGAAGTGATTAAGCAGTTGCAATCGAAGGTCATTCGGGTCACTCGATACCCCGAGTGGTTGGCCAATGTGGTACCAGTCCCAAAGAAGGATGGAAAAATCAGGGTATGCGTCGACTACCGCAACCTCAACAAAGCAAGTCCCAAGGACAATTTTCCGTTACCCAACATTCATATCCTGATCGATAATTGCGCTGGGCGCGAGATCGGATCCTTTGTGGATTGCTATGCGGGTTATCATCAGATCCTAATGGACGAGGAGGATGCTGAGAAAACAGCGTAATAGCATAAAATCTTACTGCTATCGGGTAATGCCGTTCGGATTAAAGAACGCCGGGGCAATGTACATGCGAGCAATGACTGCTGTGTTTCATGACATGATACACAAAGAAATCGAGGTGTACGTCGATGATGTGATCATAAAATCTTGGCGTTAGGAGGACCATGTAGCACACCTAAGGAGATTTTTCCAAAGACTCCGGAGGTATGATATCAAGCTTAACCCGGCCAAATGCGCATTCGGGGTTCCATCAGGAAAGTTGCTAGGATTCATCGTCAGTCGAAGGGGGATTGAGTTAGACCCATCCAAAATTGAATCCATCCGAGATTTGCCACCGCCAAGGAACAAAACAGAGGTAATGAGTTTGCTGGGAAGACTCAATTACATCAGCAGGTTCATCGCTCAACTCACAGCGACTTGTGAACCCATATTTCGGCTGCTAAGAAAGGATGCTGCAGTAGGTTGGACGGCAGAATGTCAGGAGGCTTTCGACCAAATCAAAGGGTATTTGTCTAATCCACCAGTATTGGTCCCGCCTAAGCCCGGGAAGCCTTTAATTCTTTACCTGACGGTCTTGGAAAATTCATTTGGTTGTGTACTGGGGCAACATGATGACACAGGAAGGAAAGAGCAGGCCATCTACTATCTTAGCAAGAAATTCACAGTGCATGAGGTCAAGTACACTCAACTCGAGAAAACATGTTGCGCCTTAACTTGGGTAGCTCAGAAGTTGAAGCACTACCTGTCTTCATATACTACTTATCTCATATCCCGTTTGGACCCATTGAAATATATCTTTCAGAAACCTATGCCCACGGGAAGGTTGGCAAAATGGCAAATTTTGCTCACAGAGTTTGATATCGTCTATGTAACAAGGACGGCCATGAAAGCCCAGGCGCTGGCAGACCATTTGGCAGAAAATCCCATTGATGAAAAATACGAGCCCTTAAGAACGTATATTCCTGACGAAGAGGTAATACATACAAATGAGTTGGAATTACCTGAGGAACCGGGTTGGAAGCTTTTCTTCGATGGAGCTGCAAACGCAAAAGGGGTTGGAATAGGAGCAATACTCATTTCTGAAACAGGACGACATTATCCTGTTACGGCTCAACTACGCTTCTATTGCACCAACAATATGGCCGAGTACGAGGCTTGCATTCTGGGTCTGCGCCTGGCTGCTGACATGGATGTCCAAGACATCTTGGTCTTGGGAGACTCGGACCTCTTGGTACATCAAATTCAGGGTGAATGGGAAACACGAGATCTAAAGCTCATACCATACCGACAATGCTTGCATGATCTGAGCAAGCAATTTCGATCGGTGAAGTTCAAACACATCCCGAGAGTTCACAATGAGGTTGCGGATGCCTTGGCCACCTTAGCATCAATGCTGCACCATCCTGACAAAATGTATGTCGATCCTCTACACATCCAGGTCCGTGATCAGCATGCCTACTGCAATGCCATAGAAGAAGAAGCAGATGGCGAACCCTGGTTTCATGATATCAAGGAATACCTCAGAATGGGGATATATCCAGAACATGCCTCTGGAGACCAAAAAAGAGCCCTTCGGCGTTTGTCGAATGGCTTCTTCCTCAGTGGAGGAGTATTGTACAAAAGAACCCCGGATTTGGGATTGTTGAGATGCATAGATGCTAGTCAAGCAACGACGGTTATGGCAGAGGTACATGCGGGAGTTTGTGGACCACACATGAGCGGATATGTGTTGGCAAGAAAGATCCTTCGAATAGGGTGTTATTGGCTCACCATGGAACACGACTGTATCGCTTTCGTGAGGAAATGCCATCAGTGCCAGATACATGGAGATTTGATTCATTCTCCACCAACAGAGTTACATACGATGTCAGCACCCTGGCCGTTTGTGGCATGGGGCATGAATGTCATTGGGCACATCGAGCCAGCAGCATCCACCGGTCATAGGTTCATTCTAGTGACCATTGATTACTTCACCAAATGGGTTGAGGCTAAAACCTTCAAATCAGTAACCAAGAAGGCAGTGGTGGACTTTGTTCACTCCCATATCATCTGAAGATTTGGGATCCCAAAAGTGATCATCACGGATAACGGTGCGAATCTTAATAGCAGCTTGATGAAAGAGGTATGCCAACAATTCAAGATTACACACCGCAATTCCACCCCATATCGTCCCAAGGCGAATGGAGCAGTCGAAGCAGCCAATAAGAATATCAAGAAGATACTGCGGAAAATGGTGGAAGGGTCCAGACAATGGCACGAGAGATTACCTTTTGCTTTGTTGGGTTACCGCACTACGGTCCGAACTTCCATAGGCACAACTCCTTATTTGTTGGTGTACGGAACTGAGGCCGTAATACCAGCGGAGGTCGAAATTCCGTCCCTCCGAATTGTCGCTGAAGCCGGGATTGATGATGATGAATGGGTCAAAGCTCGATTGGAACAGTTGAGCCTGATAGATGAGAAAAGATTGGCAGCAGTGTGCCATGGTCAGCTGTACCAGAAGAGAATGGCAAGAACATATAATAAGAAGGTGCGCCCCAGGAAGTTTGAAGTAGGGCAGCAGGTGTTGAAGAAGATCCTCCCACATCAGGTCGAGGCAAAAGGCAAATTCGCCCCAAATTGGCAAGGGCCTTATGTCGTGACCAGAGTATTGTCCAACGGTGCTTTGTGTTTGACAGATGTCGAAGGTAGATGTGTCGACATGGCTATCAATTCAGATGCAGTCAAGCAAATATTATGCGTGATTTATTTAATTATGGCAATTTTTGGTTTACTTGTTTGTATTTGGCATTTATTGGATAATGAGATGACGGAGGCAATTCTTTCTTCTATCCAAATACTTTTTAACCTTTGTTTCCCCCTTTGAGCCTTAAGTTATTCTTTCGTACCCCTCTTTTGGAATCACTAATGGAAAAGACATGGAAAAAAAAGAGAGAAGAAAAGAAAGGAAAAAAGAAAAGAAAAAGAAAAAGAAAAGGAAAAGAAAATGAAAAGAAAGAAAAGAAAAATCAAGGAATATAAAACCGTGGAAACTACGTTTGACCTGATTCCTCAAAGAGGATACGTAGGCGCCTCACGGCTCGGTCATAGTATGCATCATAGTAAATATAGGATGCATAATGTACATAGTGTGCATAATAGGCACAATGTGCGTAACACACATAGCGCAACATAAGTGTAAAAAATAAAATTCCCCAATCAAGAAAACTGGGGCAGAGGTTATGTTTTAAGTTCCAACGAAGGTTTGATTCCAAAAGTTGTAGCACATCACCCATCAAATTATTTTCATTTTTCATAGCCTTTCTTTAACTCCACACCAAAACCAACATCAATGTCCAGAAGACCTCCCGATCAATGTTCAAGAGATGTCGAGTCAAGCAATGAGGCCGAGAATAACACACCAATCCCCAGCAAAGAAACGAATCGTAAGACTGGGAAGGGATTGATGGTCAAAGGAATCTCCAGAAGAGAGGATCGTATCTACAACACCCCGATTCCCCGAAAGAAATAAAATGAGAGAGTCTTATCGGTGAAAACCTTCACAGGCACCGAGAGGCGATGTAAGATGAGGGACATGAAATGAGAGAGTCTTATTGGTGAAAATCTTCACAGGCACCATAAGGCGCCGGGAGATGAGAGAAAAGAGAGAGTCTCATTATGTGAAAACCCCTCGAAGGGCACTATGAGGCGGCAAGACAGATCAACAAAGAGCGACCACATTTACAGAGAAACGGACAATCGTTTATCATCCCCAGCAAGTCAGACCATCGGGCAAATCGATTGATACAAATAGACTGGGTCGGGAATCTATGGTGCACGTCATGATCACGGGGACCAGTCCATGTCCTCCAGATAAGTTCTTCTGAGTTTCTTCTCCCCACCAAATATGGGTTCAGAAAGATTTTTCGTTTTCTAGCTGTTATTTCTCTTCCTAAAATTTGTCTTGAAAAGAATTTTTCAAAGCTTACTACCAGAAACCGGAGGGGAATTCATCCAATGCAGGATAATACAAACAGTCTTAGAAGCCAATCCCAGGCAGTGCAGTGATCGTGCCCGACAATTTTGGAGGAAGTAAGCTCCTAAAGGGAGTGGTGTCGGGAGTTAGAAGCAGACTCCCCCAGCACATGCTTAAAGATAAAGCAGAAAAGGGGATTAATTGAAAGCCAATCCCCAGCAGGCTAGAGACCCCCAGCAGGCAACTCTGCCCACTAATCAATTATGGGACATAGAGCAAGAAAAGAGAAGAAAGGAAAAGTCACCCGCCAGAGAGGTACCCTCTACCACCACGAAAAAAACTAATTAAATCCCTTTGTCTGCTGCAGGAAAACAAAGGATTAATGATGACAACAAGATGTAACGCCAGGGAAGTCACCAAAAACCGGGGCAGAAAATTTTCTGCAATTGTCGAAAATTTTCTCGAAAGAACGGGGGAATAATTTCAAATACATTTAAGTTCTAGGTCGCCCACCAGTATAATGCGGGAATACATTTAAGTTCTAGGTCGCCCACCAGTATAATGCGGGAATACATTTAAGTTCTAGGTCGCCCACCAGTATAATGCGGGAATACATTTAAGTTCTAGGTCGCCCACCAGTATAATGCGGGAACACATTTAAGTTCTAGGTCGCCCACCAGTATAATGCGGGAATACTTTTAAGTTCTAGGTCGCCCACCAGTATAATGCGGGAATACTTTTAAGTTCTAGGTCGCCCACAAGTATAATGCGGGAATACATTTAAGTTCTAGGTCGCCCACCAGTATAATGCGGGAATACATTTAAGTTCTAGGTCGCCCACCAGTATAATGCGGGAATACATTTAAGTTCTAGGTCGCCCACCAGTATAATGCGGGAATATTTTTAAGTTCTAGGTCGCCCACCAGTATAATGCGGGAATACTTTTAAGTTCTAGGTCGCCCACCAGTATAATGCGGGAATACTTTTAAGTTCTAGGTCGCCCACCAGTATAATGCGGGAATACTTTTAAGTTCTAGGTCGCCCACCAGTATAATGCGGGAATACATTTAAGTTCTAGGTCGCCCACCAGTATAATGCGGGAATACATTTAAGTTCTAGGTCGCCCACCAGTATAATGCGGGAATACTTTTAAGTTCTAGGTCGCCCACCAGTATAATGCGGGAATACTTTTAAGTTCTAGGTCGCCCACCAGTATAATGCGGGAATACATTTAAGTTCTAGGTCGCCCACCAGTATAATGCGGGAATACATTTAAGTTCTAGGTCGTCCACCAGTATAATGCGAGAATACTTTTAAGTTCTAGGTCGCCCACCAGTATAATGCGGGAATACATTTAAGTTCTAGGTCGCCCACCAGTATAATGCGGGAATACTTTTAAGTTCTAGGTCGCCCACCAGTATAATGCGGGAATACATTTAAGTTCTAGGTCGCCCACCAGTATAATGCGGGAATACATTTAAGTTCTAGGTCGCCCACCAGTATAATGCGGGAATACTTTTAAGTTCTAGGTCGCCCACCAGTATAATGCGGGAATACTTTTAAGTTCTAGGTCGCCCACCAGTATAATGCGGGAATACATTTAAGTTCTAGGTCGCCCACCAGTATAATGCGGGAATACTTTTAGCTCTAGATTTTGGAATCAGTCACCCCACCTGAAGACGGAAGGGTACAACAGAGATCCCCAAACAGGAAACAATAAAATCCCCAGCACCAAGAAGCAGACAACTGCAGAGGCAAGCGCGCAATTCAAAAGGAAAAGGAACGCGTCTCAAAAGAAGCAGTTTGGGAACGTTATAGCATGCCCAACATAACAATTTTGATGAAAAGCCATACCACCAAAGAAACAATGGAAAGGCTTGAAGAAGAGGGCATGTTCCCAGCGGATCAAGCGAAGTGATGAAAACTGGCATTCAAACGTTAGCAAAGGACCAGCATCATCTCCCAAAGTCACAAGATAAAGGCATCGGAGGAAAGCGTTAGCCGACAAGAAAGCAAGGCAACAAGAACAAGTTGAAGATGGATGAGATCTCATGATCCTCAGTCTAGCTTAGCTTCTTGTTTTTCCTTTTAGAGCAATGTAACAGGGAGATCGGTTGAGCAGTAGCATCCTACAGCAGCATGCGACAGCGCACAACAGCACCAGGCATTACAGTCACACGGTAGTCCCAGCTACCAAAATTTCCCGAACTACATTGACCTGATTCCTGTTCAGCCCAGGATATGTAGGAAACCTCTGAAGCAAAGGTTCGGTCAAATCTTTTTCAAAAAATGCTTCACACGGAGTAATTCGGACTGGCAAAAATCGCTCGCTTTATCTTTGCGCGAAAACCCTTCGTGTCTTCGTGCAAAGAGGGGCAGCTGTAAGCACGTGATTTTTGCTTCAAGGACAATCGCTCCAAAAGAAAATAAAAATAGTGACAAATGGCTTCGCTGTACAATTTTTTGATCTTTCCGTGACATGTGTTGTTAGTCATTTGTGGGTCTGTCCATTTTGCATCTAGTCATTATCAAACAAAAATACAAAAAAATATATGTGTCGTTAAAAGAAAATTCAAAAAAATATACGTATGTGTGCATCGTTCGTTCTAAGCTGTAATCTAACCATTTTCTTTATTTTTTATTTTTATTTTATTCCATTTATGTGTGTTTATTGTTGTAGGTGTTACACAATATGTGTGCAAGTTTTATTTTAATTATTTACCCTATTTTAGAAATTTTTGGATTAATTGGTTGAGATAAAAAGGGAAAGGAAAATCTGATTGGGCCCCAAAACGAGGCCCAAAACCGAAAACACTGATCCGGTCCAGACCAGGCCTGCCCAGGCACCTCCTGAAACGACGCCGTTTCAGGAAAATCAATCTGAGCCGTCCGTCCAGGCCAATCCAACGGCTCAGGACCTCTTTCAGCAACCCATTCTCAAACCCGACCCAAATAACCGGTCTGACCCAACCCCTCACTTAAATCAAACGACCCCGTTTAACTACCAAACAACCCCGTCTCATTTCTCACCCTCAGATCCAAGCCGTTGAGATCATCTGATCTAACGGCTCAGATCCAATCCCATAGACCATATATAAACTCAACCCTTACACCCCACGCCCCCTATACCAGCACCCCATCCCTTCGTCCCCAAGATCAAACCTGAAACCCCAAACCCTAGCAAGCTGCCCTAGTCTCCCTCGCCATTAAAGCCGGCGGCACGAACGCCGGTGGCCACCTCCTGAACACCCTAAGACCCCCTCACTGTCCTAAACATGGATCTGCTATCCATTTGCCTCGAATCATCTTCCTTCGTCTCGAATCTTCATTTAAAGATTTGAGTCGAACCCGGAACTATGCCAAACCACCCCATCTTCATACCAGACACTCCCCTGACCTTCCTCGTGACCAAACCAAGCTTGGTTTGGTCCGAATCTACCCACAACTCCTAAAAATCCAGATCTGAAAATCCAGACCTTAGAACACATGCACCTGGGGAATCCGGCCGGTCTTGACAAGGGTTTGAGGTCTAATAGACCTTAATCAAGGTGTTCTCATGTGAGAACACCCTGATTAAAGTTTGTTCGGCCTCAAGAGTTCGAAGTTGAGTCAGATTTGGGTCATTTTGATTTCAAACTCTTTTGGTAAGTTTTCCTTTCTTTTGTTTTAGTTCTAATTAAGTTGTCAGCATGTTTCGTTGTGTTTGTTTGTTATTTTGTTATTTTTTCATTCGGATTTCTTCCATCTCTGTTAAAGGCCTTTTTATTTGGTCAATTGTCTTCTGTTTGTGTTCTGAATATACCCTGTGATATACATGCTCATCAATTAGATTAGTCGTCAAACGAGTTTAATTCATATAAGTTCCCAGTGTTTGAACAAATTTGTCTGAAGTCATTCGGGACTCTATACGTGTTGTTTGTATGAACGATTGATTGTTATGTGTTACGATTAATATAGTCGAGTCGATATATGTCGTCAATTAGTTTCAATCGTTAATGGTAACAACTTGATTCGTATTGCTTATTTCTGATGTGATCGTATTTGAGTCCCATTAGGAACTGAATTGTATTGCCTATTGATTTTGTTCAAATTGAATTAAAGAACATCTAGGGGAAAGGTTATAATGGCATATTCAGACTTTGATTTTAAAACACGATGCCATTTGGTTTAGACCGTGGGCAGCATGTGTATGGTTAACTTTAAGGAATTAAAATAATTGGACAGCATGTGCTGTCAGATTATATTCCTACTGCCCATACTTTGGTTAAATAAACAAGTGATTAGTACATTTTAACAACAAAAGAGAGAGGGGTTGTCAGGGATTTGATGGGAGTTTTGTTTATTTAAAAGAAGTGAGTGGAAAAACAACGAGGGGGGGCAATTTTGAGTTGAAAAACAGACTGTAAAGTGTTAAGGTTAGGCTATAAAAGAGGCAGACCTTCCATTAGAAGGGGGGTTCATTTTTTTGAGTCTGGAGAGATCTTGGGAGTAAGAAAACTGAAAAGGAAAAACAGAAATAAATTTCAGAACATTGTGAATGAGTATTGTCTAGAAGAAACTGTGCAAGAGTCCAGTTTGATCAGGTTTTCTGTGGGGTTTTGCTTTTCCTGTTGTTTGCCAAGCTTTCTTGTGGTCTTTGGATTTCTGTTGCTGTTACATTCAACATTCTGGGCTGTTGTTTCCTACTCTGTTCTTTTTCTGGGATTGTTCATTTGTTACTCGACTCCTTGCTGAGCTTCACCATTATTGGTTGGTTGTTTGTTGCTGTGTTGTTGCTGTGAATCTGCTGTTGCTGTTGTTTGCTGTGTGCTACTCAGCTGATCTTTTCCTTCTTCTTCTGTTCCTCTACATCAGGTACACAACCAAGGCACTATCAAATGTAATTGGAACATTGAGCATGAATGCAAAAAAGGAAAAGACTTGAAGTTGATTTTCATACATATATTGTTATATTAGATATCATGTATTGTATGATAATTTTCATTCTTGTGTTGACAATCGAAGCAGCTTGTATGCCTAGTGTATATCAATATAAGTTAGCTAAATGGTAGTTTACATATGTATGCTGATAGGTGATAATATGCTCAATAAGATAGGTTGCATCTCAGATTTTAGTTTACTTTGCAGTATATGTGGTAATGTATGCAAACTGTACATCATGGATTAAGTTCTTCCCTTTTAGATTGATGGTCTCATATAACTAGTAAACCACCTGTTAAGACAAAGAACACCAAACTTGCAATCTCAACCTCATAAAGGTCGAGTTCAGGCCAAAACAGGCCAAGCCGGCCTGCTTCGAGCAAGCAGCGGCCCAGATTTGGCCCATCACGCATGGGTTGGATTTGGGCTCATAATTATTTATTCAACTGACTGTACATGCAGCCTCATTTCTGATTTTCAAGCTTTTTTTTCTGAACGTTGTTACAAACAACTTGCAAGCATGTAATTAATTAGGACTATCTACTGTTTTCAATTGATAGAGACAAACGCGACAAGAAACGTAGTTGCTATAGGATATCCTTTTAAAAAATAAGAATGAGATGAGCCTCGCCAAAATAAAAATACAATTTGCGGGGCCCTCAGTAAATATTTGCTTTAAAAATTTCGTTTAGACTTCGGGATGGACCGTTTAGTAAAATTCCACGGTCCTACCCAAAATAAATACGCTAGTCGCTTTAGGCGCGTCTTTGACAATTTAATTTCCTTAGACTCGGGTGCACATTGATGTGACCCAAATCCAAATCTCAACGGAGTCAAAGTGTATCGACGACCACGGGTACATTGATTGTAACGCGGTTCGAGATACATTTTCACAACGTTGCAATTCTTGATAAAAACAGTAAATGATAAAAGCGGTTAAAAGTTAAATTTTGCACATAAGTTCACACTTGTATAAAATCAGATAATCAAGCCGAATATAACAGTTGAGCGACCGTGCTAGAACCACGGAACTCGGGAATTCCTAACACCTTCTCCCGGGTTAACAGAATTCCTTATCCGGAATTCTGGTACGCAGACTAGTAATATGGAGTCATTCTTTTCCTCGATTCGGGATTAAAATTGGTGACTTGGGACACCCTAAATCTCCCAAGTGGCGACTCTGAAATAATTAAACCAATCCCGTTTCGATTGTCCTTTAATTGGATAAAACTCCCCTGCGCCCCTCGGGTGCGGAAAAAGCAGGTGTGACAGCTCTGGCGACTCTGCTGGGGATTTCGACCCAGAACCACTGGTTCAGGGTTAAGAATTCGAGCTTAGAATAATTGTTATTATTTGTCTTTATTTATTATATGATTTTTACATGATATATGCTTAATGTGCTAAATGATGCTTTTACCGCTTTAATATTATCTGAATTGTGTATATAAAACTGCTACGAAACCCTTCTTTCTGAGTCTTCTGAATTTATGGTGTACACGTGCGCGTGACCCACCCTTCTGTTAAAGTCATACCAAATAAGACGGAGTTGGGACAAGTAACTAGGCCGGGCAGACTTTCGTGCTCCCGGTACGTTGCCCCCGCTTCGGCTCAAACTGTCCCTTTGGGTAAGGCCAGGTTTAGAACAATCAACCTCAGGGTTACACTTAGAATAACTCAGCCATGTACCGGATCCCTAGTAGGAACGTTTATTTGCATCACGTGCATTTGACTTAGGGGACTCAATACAGGGGTTGGGTCTGTCTAAGACAGGTGAACCCGAAATAAAAAGATCATCCTGATGCATCCTACTTGCTATACGTGCATTCATTTGCCTCGAACATGCTTGCTGACCGACTTAAATGAAATCATGGTCAGAGCTGAGGAGTAAAATGGGTCATAATAAAAAAATATATATATATATGTAATAAAAATAAAATATAGTTTTCAAATCTTGAAATAAAGGTATTTAATCTTGAAAGGTATTTAGTCTTGAAAATAGTCGGAGTATGTTTTGAAATAGTTTTAACTGAAAACGATTGGAGTATGTTTTCAAAATAAGTCTTGACTTTATTAAATTAAATTTCAGATACAAAATGAGCACCACACAAAACCCCTCCTCCGCAAATACAGAAGAGTTTCTATTCCAGCTTCAAATGTGGTGGGGTGAATTAGGCGAAGATGGTCAAAAGTGGGTCATCAAGCATTTGGGAAATCTCCCGGACATTATGAAAGTTAAACCCCGTGAGGATCTGATTACGGCATTAGTGACTTTTTGGGACCCTGTTCACAATGTCTTTCGTTTCTCTGACTTCGAGCTCACACTAATACATTAGAAGAGGTAGCTGGATATGTTGGTTTTGACGGAAGTTTAAGGAATCAAAGCTTGATATTCACGAAGGCTCCCTCGGTACATCGATTCTTCGGTCTTTTGAACATCAGCAGTCAAATCAGGAAAAGCAACGTCGTCAACGGATGTTGTTCTTTCAACTTTTTGTATTCAAGGTTCGGAAAGTCAGATGAGTTCGAAATTCATGAGAAAGGCCTTACTAACAAACAAGACAAAGACGCATGGCAGGTTCACCGTCGTTTCGCCTTCATGGTGGCTTTTCTAGGAATCATGGTCTTCCCGAACAAAGAACGAACAATCGATATTCGCACCGCAAAAGTTGTGCAAATCCTCACCTCCAAGGAAAACCACACCCTTGTCCCCATCATTCTCTCGGACATTTATCGGGCTTTGACTTTATGTAAAGCGGGAGCGAAAGTCTTCGAGGGATGCAAAATTTTGTTGCAAATGTGGCTGATTGAACATCTCCAACAACGGCCCAAGATCATACAGTACAGGCCAAACAACGATAATTACATCGAGGGTTATGAGGAAAGAGTGAAAAATTATCAGGTTCCAGGAGGGACAGAAGCATGGGTATCTCGGTTAAGAGCTCTAACGGCAAATCAAATTGAATGGACTCTGGGATGGCTATCAATGAGGGAAGTAATACATATGTCAAACTCAAATAGTTATCTGCTACTATTGGGATTGAGAAGCATCCAGCCATACGCGCCATTGAGAGTCCTAAGACAACTAGGAAGATATCAAGTAGTTCCTGATGATGAAGATTTGAGTGCGCAAGAAATCGAACTACACCCAGAGGCCACTATTCCTGAGGCGTTACTTCAGCAGATGTGGAATGGATGTCGATACTTAAAAAGCGATACTCAAGTCCCAGACACTAAAAAGGGTGAGATAAATCCTGGATATGCAAGGTGGTTCGAGAAACGGTCTCGCATGGATGAGGTACCAGAACCGGAGCTGAGAAGGCCAACTAAAAGACCCCATATTCAAAACTTTAATGATAAAATCCAAGAGCGGTTGATTTGGGGAGAAAAAGAGAAGGGGTACAAAGCAACTATCCACGCCCTAAAGGAAAATCTAAGGAACCTCAGTCTGGAGAAGGATTTGCAAGCACAAGAAGCTGAAGGCGAGAAGAAGAGTCTAGCCTGTGAGAATGAAAGTCTTCATGCTCGATTTCTGAAAATGAAAAAGGCTTCTGAAACGCCAATGAGGAATTGGAAGGATCAAAAAACCATCGCTAATCTTTTTGAAAGAATGCAGGATTATGATTCCATTCTCGCTGCAAAAGAAAGGGCGTTGAGCAAAGCAAAAGAAAGGATCCAACAATTAAACGAAGAAGCCAGATCTGATAAGGAACGCCAAAATAGGCAATCCGAGAAAGACAGGGCACAATCCGAGAAGGAAAAAGACCATTGGATACGATCAGAAGACCAACTTCGTGCACAACTAGAAGAGGCAAGAAGGTACAGAGAGCATCAACAAGCGGACACTGATAGAGAAAGAGCGCAGATGAGATTAGAGAAGGCCAGACTCCGAGCTCTATTAGAGTCAGCCCTAGATCGTGAAGGCCGTATCCGAGATATAGCCACCACTCGCCAGCAGCAATTGCAGGATCAAGGCCAACATCTCCAAGATTTCAGGGCACAGATCCACGACCTGGCGGTCTACACCTCTCAAAGTTATGTAAACTGCCAAGGAATGGATTATGAAAGGTTTACCGAGCATGCACCCACCTTTGCCCGTCATCTAGCAGTGGAGTTGGAAAGGATGTATCGAACATTGGGAGGACATCCGGGTCAAGCCCCGCCTTGAGCAAATGATCTAATAATTTACAACACAAGTGGAAAGCGGGGCACGTTATGAGATGTTAAGAATTGTATCTTTTATTTCAATTTGAATGTGTGTATTTCAAGACATTGTTTTTACAAAGTTCTCAAATGTAATGTTGTTCATTTTCTTTTGTGTGTATTTTAAGACATTGTTTTTACAAAGTTTTCAAATGTAATGTTTGTTCATTTTCTTTTTATAAATGTTAGCCTCATGGCAGAACTACGCCTGGTCTGATTCACGCGGGGACGTGATACGTAGGCAATCCCCATAAGATTCGACCGCTTTTAATAAAGAAAGAAAACATAATAAAATAAAACACAGAGTTTCCAAAATACTTTAAAAGGACGAATGAGCAAACCGGGATGACGCATGTTGTTTGAAGCAAAGCATGTAGGAACGGTTAACTGCATAGGTGCATTGCATCCTCTATGTGTTATGGTCAAATCTGTTAAACTCTAACGCTAACAAAGTTTGTTATTGTCTGATTCAGACAAGTTAGTTGTTAAAGAACTCTGGCAACACACTCCTACCAAACCAGATCCAAAGGACCGATAGCAACAAGCATGACTACTTCAGAGAATAGTAATGAGGAAGAAAGGCCGATGAGCCAGTTGCTAAAAGAAGCGATGGAAAAGATTGAAAGGATGGGACTAGAGATGAATGCAATGCAGCTAGCCCTAGCCAAAACACAAAAGAGCCCTGAAACACTGGGACACATGACAGAATACCCCCACTCTGGCCCTTCCACAAGCCGTCCAAATCCCCTTTATCATCAAGAAAGAAGCCCTCATGATTCCCAAGCTCCACCACCCCATCAACCTCTCCCAACACCCAATATTCCCATTTTTGTGGGACCAACATCGGCCCCTTTGCAAAGGACGACCAGTGAGCCATTGTTTCAGGCTCACGATACACAATACTATCCCCCTGAGCCTACATTTCATGCACCCGAGCCTCAAGCTTACAATCCGCATGTGGAAGTGCCGGCAGAGGTTGAGAAGCCAGTTAAGGCTCCTGAACAGGATGAAGTTTTGAGAAAGTTCAAAAGCCTGGAGCAATCCTTCAGGAACTTGCACGGGCTAGGCAATCAAATCAGTGTAGCATACAAAGATCTGTGTCCTTTCCCAGACGTCCAACTCCCGGCTGGTTTTAAGATGCCTAAGTTTGATTTATATGAAGGGCACGGTGATCCCATGGCACATTTGCGGGGATTCTGTAGCAAAATGAGAGGGGCAGGCGGCAAGGATGAGCTGTTGATAGCTTATTTCGGCCAAAGTCTGAGCGGATCTGCACTGGAATGGTATACCAGGCAGGATTCCAGCAGGTGGTACACGTGGGATGATCTGGCGCAGGCTTTTGCAGGTCATTTCCAGTACAATCTCGAGATAGTCCCTGACCGTCTCACATTATTGAGAACTGGGAAGAAACCCAGGGAAAGTTTTCGCGAGTTCGGGTTCCGCTAGAGAGAACAAGCAGCTAGAGTCGATCCTCCCATGAGAGAGGGAGAGATGGTGGACTATTTTTTGCAGACACTAGATCCAATCTACTTTGGTCACTTGGTGACAACAGTTGGAAAATCGTTCAACGAGGTGGTCAAGATAGGGGTCATGATAGAAGAAGGTCTGAGGTCTGACAAGATCTTGAACTATTCGGCACTCAAGGCCACGACCCAAGCTATTCAAAGCGGCACGGGAGGTTCGCTGAGAAGAAAGAAAGAAGAGGTTGCCACGATCGAGGCAGGCAGCTGGTCCAGGGCTGGCAGACCACACTACAACCAACCCAGACCTCACAGGTCAGAATACCCATACAGCCCACCACAAAATTTCTATCCACCTCGAGAACCACATTGTTCCGTACACCAAGCCCAGGCATACACTCAGCCTCCGGTTCGCCCACAATGGCGCGCACCGGCCCCCCACAACACATACCCAGCTCCACATAATAACTATCCACCTCAAAACACCTACCCTCCACCAAGGGCATATAGAAACCCTTCAGGGATAGGCTTTCGGGGAAATCCAGATGCTAGGAATGACAGGTTACGGAAGCAGAGAACCTTCACGGAGCTGGGAGAAACCTACACCGCTTTGTTCCACAAGCTGCGGCAATTGGGTTTGGTTAGTCCTGTCCAGACTCGAGAACCAAATCCCCCACCTCAGAATTTGGATCGATCAATCAGTTGTGAATACTGTTCAGGGATGCTCGGGCATGATACCGAGAAGTGCTGGAAATTAAGGCATGCCATACAAGATCTTATTGACACCAATAAGATCGAGGTCCAGACACCAGAAGATCCTAACATCAACCAAAACCCACTGCCAGCGCACCACGAAACTCACATGATTGAGTTGGTGTGTGAAGGAGGAGAGTTGAGAAAACCTTCACAAACAGTGATGATGATCCAAGCCGCCCCAAAGGAAGTCTCAACCAGTGGAGAAACAAGCGTACAGTCGCAGGGAGAAGGCGTCAAGCCGGTAGTGATATTGGGAAAGAGCCTGTCCGCCATAACAAGCAAACCCGAGCCAAGCAAGTTGGTAATACCAGGGATCCCGCCCACACCGGCGGTCGTGTTGAAAGGGGTATGTAGAGAACGGGTGACCATAAAGCCTGTGGTCCAGCTACCGATGATTGACAGTAGGGCTGTGCCTTGGAAATATGAAAAGGCGGTGGTGATATACAAAGGAAAGCAGGTGGAAGAAGTCAGTTGTGAAACGCAAGGGCTGACTCGATCAGGTCGATGTTTTGCTCCGGTGGAGCTAAGAAGGACCTACCCAGTTGCAACCAAGAAACCTGTGTCCGAAGAAGAGGCTGAAGAGTTCCTGAGGAAGATGAAAGTACATGACTATTCTGTGGTCGAACAGCAGAGAAAAACACCGGCCCATATCTCATTGTTGTCGTTACTGATCCATTCTGAAGAGCATCGTCGGGCCCAGCTAAAGATACTGAACGAGGCTCATGTACCCAGTGAGATTTCTGTAAACCACCTGGAAACCATTGCCAGCAAGATTTTTGAGGTGAACAGGGTAACATTCTCAGATGATGACCTACCGGTGGAAGGTACGGAGCATAATAAAGCTCTATACCTAGCTGTCAAATGTGAAGACTCGGTGGTAACTTGAGTATTGGTAGATAATGGCTCAAGCGCCAACATTTGTCCATTATCCACTCTGGACCAGTTAAAGATCGACCGCGGAAGAATCCGAAAGAATAGCATCTGTGTCCGAGGGTTTGACGGAAACGGAACAGCCACTGTAGGGGATGTTGTACTTGAATTGACCATTGGTCCAGTCCTGTTTACCATGGAATTCCAGGTGTTAGACGCCACAGTATCTTACAACATGCTGCTAGGACGACCATGGATTCATGCAGCAAAAGCAGTGCCTTCCACTCTACATCAGACGGTGAAGTTCGAGTGGGAAAGACAAGAGGTCGTGTTACACGGCGAGGATACAACGTGCACCATGGGCGGAACCATTGTACCTTTCATAGAGACTGCTGATGACAAAGGTCCTTGGGTCTACCAGATTTTCGATACAGGGTCGGCCAGCAAAATTTATGAAGGAGAAATCATCCCGCACCCTAGGGTAGCTGCCGCGACAGTCATGATGGTCTCGGAAATGCTGGGTAACGGATTTGTGCCAGGAAAAGGCCTGGGAGTCGAGCTTCAAGGGATTGTCCAACCTGTCTCCCTTCCTAAAAATCTGGAAACTTTCGGGTTGGGGTTCAAACCGACCGCAGCAGATAGGAAGCAAGCGCGAAAAATGAAGAAGAGGGTTTGGTTTCTGCCTAAACCAGTGCCCCGCCTCTCAAGGTCTTTTGTCAAAACGAGTGCCAAGGGGTCGCCGATCCCAAAGATTCTAGGACCTTTGATCGGTATAAATGAAGACCTGAATCAGAGTTTTGAGAGGCTATTCGTGGATGTCAGTATGGTGGAAGCTGGAGAAGGTTCTATCAGAGCAGAGATACAGTTTGTGGGGCCTGAGACCAAGACCAACAATTGGACAGTTACTCTTCTTCCTGTCCGAGGGGAGTCTTGGTAGTAGGCTTTGATTTATGTTTTGTATGTTTTGTTTTGTCCGGATTATTCAAGGGTGTAATCCAAATTTTACTTTCGTTTTGTAAAAGTGTGAACCATTTTATCCCGCAAGTTTAATGAAGTTCTTTTCTTTTGTCCCATTTTAATTTTGTTTTGTTCTTTTTCTTTCTGAACAGTTCTCTTTTTACTGGTTCTAATGACATGGCATGCACAGCGGATCTTCGACCTAGTCTAATAAATCAATCTAAAACCGACTCAACGATGCAAGAGGTTGTTTGTGACGATGAATCTGAATGTGACGAAGGGGAAGCCTTCGAAGAGATAAACCGAGAACTGTGCCAATTTGAAGAGAAACCCAAGCCTAACCTAAATGACACCGAGGCTGTGAATCTAGGAGACGCTGATAACATCCAAGAGACCAAAATTAGCATCCACATTGAGCCGAATGTCAGAGAAGAATTGATCAAAACCCTCATGGAATTCAAAGATGTTTTTGCATGGTCCTATGACGATATGCCTGGATTAAGCACCAATTTAGTGGTTCACAAATTGCCCACTGATCCGGCATACCCTCCGGTCAAGCAAAAACTAAGGAAATTTAAAACAGAAATGAGTGTAAAGATCAAAGAAGAAGTGATTAAGCAGTTGCAATCGAAGGTCATTCGGGTCACTCGATACCCCGAGTGGTTGGCCAATGTGGTACCAGTCCCAAAGAAGGATGGAAAAATCAGGGTATGCGTCGACTACCGCAACCTCAACAAAGCAAGTCCCAAGGACAATTTTCCGTTACCCAACATTCATATCCTGATCGATAATTGCGCTGGGCGCGAGATCGGATCCTTTGTGGATTGCTATGCGGGTTATCATCAGATCCTAATGGACGAGGAGGATGCGGAAAAAACAGCATTTATTACGCCATGGGGAACTTACTGCTATCGGGTAATGCCGTTCGGATTAAAGAACGCCGGGGCAACGTACATGCGAGCAATGACTGCTGTGTTTCATGACATGATACACAAAGAAATCGAGGTGTACGTCGATGATGTGATCATCAAATCTTGGCGTTAGGAGGACCATGTAGCACACCTAAGGAGATTTTTCCAAAGACTCCGGAGGTATGATATCAAGCTTAACCCGGCCAAATGCGCATTCGGGGTTCCATCAGGAAAGTTGCTAGGATTCATCGTCAGTCGAAGGGGGATTGAGTTAGACCCATCCAAAATTGAATCCATCCGAGATTTGCCACCGCCAAGGAACAAAACAGAGGTAATGAGTTTGCTGGGAAGACTCAATTACATCAGCAGGTTCATCGCTCAACTCACAGCGACTTGTGAACCCATATTTCGGCTGCTAAGAAAGGATGCTGCAGTAGGTTGGACGGCAGAATGTCAGGAGGCTTTCGACCAAATCAAAGGGTATTTGTCTAATCCACCAGTATTGGTCCCGCCTAAGCCCGGGAAGCCTTTAATTCTTTACCTGACGGTCCTGGAAAATTCATTTGGTTGTGTACTGGGGCAACATGATGACACAGGAAGGAAAGAGCAGGCCATCTACTATCTTAGCAAGAAATTCACAGTGCATGAGGTCAAGTACACTCAACTCGAGAAAACATGTTGCGCCTTAACTTGGGTAGCTCAGAAGTTGAAGCACTACCTGTCTTCATATACTACTTATCTCATATCCCGTTTGGACCCATTGAAATATATCTTTCAGAAACCTATGCCCACGGGAAGGTTGGCAAAATGGCAAATTTTGCTCACAGAGTTTGATATCGTCTATGTAACAAGGACGGCCATGAAAGCCCAGGCGCTGGCAGACCATTTGGCAGAAAATCCCATTGATGAAAAATACGAGCCCTTAAGAACGTATATTCCTGACGAAGAGGTAATGCATACAAATGAGTTGGAATTACCTGAGGAACCGGGTTGGAAGCTTTTCTACGATGGAGCTGCAAACGCAAAAGGGGTTGGAATAGGAGCAATACTCATTTCTGAAACAGGACGACATTATCCTGTTACGGCTCAACTACGCTTCTATTGCACCAACAATATGGCCGAGTACGAGGCTTGCATTCTGGGTCTGCGCCTGGCTGCTGACATGGATGTCCAAGACATCTTGGTCTTGGGAGACTCGGACCTCTTGGTACATCAAATTCAGGGTGAATGGGAAACACGAGATCTAAAGCTCATACCATACCGACAATGCTTGCATGATCTGAGCAAGCAATTTCGATCGGTGAAGTTCAAACACATCCCGAGAGTTCACAATGAGGTTGCGGATGCCTTGGCCACCTTAGCATCAATGCTGCACCATCCTGACAAAATGTATGTCGATCCTCTACACATCCAGGTCCGTGATCAGCATGCCTACTGCAATGCCATAGAAGAAGAAGCAGATGGCGAACCCTGGTTTCATGATATCAAGGAATACCTCAGAATGGGGATATATCCAGAACATGCCTCTGGAGACCAAAAAAGAGCCCTTCGGCGTTTGTCGAATGGCTTCTTCCTCAGTGGAGGAGTATTGTACAAAAGAACCCCGGATTTGGGATTGTTGAGATGCATAGATGCTAGTCAAGCAACGACGGTTATGGCAGAGGTACATGCGGGAGTTTGTGGACCACACATGAGCGGATATGTGTTGGCAAGAAAGATCCTTCGAATAGGGTGTTATTGGCTCACCATGGAACACGACTGTATCGCTTTCGTGAGGAAATGCCATCAGTGCCAGATACATGGAGATTTGATTCATTCTCCACCAACAGAGTTACATACAATGTCAGCACCCTGGCCGTTTGTGGCATGGGGCATGAATGTCATTGGGCACATCGAGCCAGCAGCATCCACCGGTCATAGGTTCATTCTAGTGACCATTGATTACTTCACCAAATGGGTTGAGGCTAAAACCTTCAAATCAGTAACCAAGAAGGCAGTGGTGGACTTTGTTCACTCCCATATCATCTGAAGATTTGGGATCCCAAAAGTGATCATCACGGATAACGGTGCGAATCTTAATAGCAGCTTGATGAAAGAGGTATGCCAACAATTCAAGATTACACACCGCAATTCCACCCCATATCGCCCCAAGGCGAATGGAGCAGTCGAAGCAGCCAATAAGAATATCAAGAAGATACTGCGAAAAATGGTGGAAGGCTCCAGACAATGGCACGAGAGATTACCCTTTGCTTTGTTGGGTTACCGCACTACCGTCCGAACTTCCACAGGCACAACTCCTTATTTGTTGGTGTATGGAACTGAGGCCGTAATACCAGCGGAGGTCGAAATTCCATCCCTCCGAATTATCGCGGAAACCGGGATTGATGATGATGAATGGGTAAAAGCTCGATTGGAACAGTTGAGCCTGATAGATGAGAAAAGATTGGCAGCAGTGTGCCATGGTCAGCTGTACCAGAAGAGAATGGCAAGAACATATAATAAGAAGGTGCGCCCCAGGAAGTTTGAAGTAGGGCAGCAGGTGTTGAAGAAGATCCTCCCACATCAGGTCGAGGCAAAAGGCAAATTCGCCCCAAATTGGCAAGGGCCTTATGTCGTGACCAGAGTATTGTCCAACGGTGCTTTGTGTTTGACAGATGTCGAAGGTAGATGTGTCGACATGGCTATCAATTCAGATGCAGTCAAGCAATATTATGCGTGATTTATTTAATTATGGCAATTTTTGGTTTACTTGTTTGTATTTGGCATTTATTGGATAATGAGATGACGGAGGCAATTCTTTCTTCTATCCAAATACTTTTTAACCTTTGTTTCCCCCTTTGAGCCTTAAGTTATTCTTTCGTACCCCTCTTTTGGAATCACTAATGGAAAAGACATGGAAAAAAAAGAGAGAAGAAAAGAAAGGAAAAGAAAAGAAAAAGAAAAAGAAAAGGGAAAGAAAATGAAAAGAAAGAAAAGAAAAATAAAGGAATATAAAACCGTGGAAACTACGTTTGACCTGATTCCTCGAAGAGGATACGTAGGCGCCTCACGGCTCGGTCATAGTATGCATCATAGTAAATATAGGATGCATAATGTACATAGTGTGCATAATAGGCACAATGTGCGTAACACACATAGCGCAACATAAGTGTAAAAAATAAAATTCCCCAATCAAGAAAACTGGGGCAGAGGTTATGTTTTAAGTTCCAACGAAGGTTTGATTCCAAAAGTTGTAGCACATCACCCATCAAATTATTTTCATTTTTCATAGCCTTTCTTTAACTCCACACCAAAACCAACATCAATGTCCAGAAGACCTCCCGATCAATGTTCAAGAGATGTCGAGTCAAGCAATGAGGCCGAGAATAACACACCAATCCCCAGCAAAGAAACGAATCGTAAGACTGGGAAGGGATTGATGGTCAAAGGAATCTCCAGAAGAGAGGGTCGTATCTACAACACCCCGATTCCCCGAAAGAAATAAAATGAGAGAGTCTTATCGGTGAAAACCTTCACAGGCACCGAGAGGCGATGTAAGATGAGGGACATGAAATGAGAGAGTCTTATTGGTGAAAATCTTCACAGGCACCATAAGGCGCCGGGAGATGAGAGAAAAGAGAGAGTCTCATTAGTGAAAACCCCTCGAAGGGCACTATGAGGCGGCAAGGCAGATCAACAAAGAGCGACCACATTTACAGAGAAACGGACAATCGTTTATCATCCCCAGCAAGTCAGACCATCGGGCAAATCGATTGATACAAATAGACTGGGTCGGGAATCTTTGGTGCACGTCATGATCACGGGGACCAGTCATGTCCTCCAGATAAGTTCTTCTGAGTTTCTTCTCCCCACCAAATATGGGTTCAGAAAGATTTTTCGTTTTCTAGCTGTTATTTCTCTTCCTAAAATTTGTCTTGAAAAGAATTTTTCAAAGCTTACTACCAGAAACCGGAGGGGAATTCATCCAATGCAGGATAATACAAACAGTCTTAGAAGCCAATCCCAGGCAGTGCAGTGATCGTGCCCGACAATTTTGGAGGAAGTAAGCTCCTAAAGGGAGTGGTGTCGGGAGTTAGAAGCAGACTCCCCCAGCACATGCTTAAAGATAAAGCAGAAAAGGGGATTAATTGAAAGCCAATCCCCAGCAGGCTAGAGACCCCCAGCAGGCAACTCTGCCCACTAATCAATTATGGGACATAGAGCAAGAAAAGAGAAGAAAGGAAAAGTCACCCGCCAGAGAGGTACCCTCTACCACCACGAAAAAAACTAATTAAATCCCTTTGTCTGCTGCAGGAAAACAAAGGATTAATGATGACAACAAGATGTAACGCCAGGGAAGTCACCAAAAACCGGGGCAGAAAATTTTCTGCAATTGTCGAAAATTTTCTCGAAAGAACGGGGGAATAATTTCAAATACATTTAAGTTCTAGGTCGCCCACCAGTATAATGCGGGAATACATTTAAGTTCTAGGTCGCCCACCAGTATAATGCGGGAATACATTTAAGTTCTAGGTCGCCCACCAGTATAATGCGGGAATACATTTAAGTTCTAGGTCGCCCACCAGTATAATGCGGGAACACATTTAAGTTCTAGGTCGCCCACCAGTATAATGCGGGAATACTTTTAAGTTCTAGGTCGCCCACCAGTATAATGCGGGAATACTTTTAAGTTCTAGGTCGCCCACAAGTATAATGCGGGAATACATTTAAGTTCTAGGTCGCCCACCAGTATAATGCGGGAATACATTTAAGTTCTAGGTCGCCCACCAGTATAATGCGGGAATACATTTAAGTTCTAGGTCGCCCACCAGTATAATGCGGGAATATTTTTAAGTTCTAGGTCGCCCACCAGTATAATGCGGGAATATTTTTAAGTTCTAGGTCGCCCACCAGTATAATGCGGGAATACTTTTAAGTTCTAGGTCGCCCACCAGTATAATGCGGGAATACATTTAAGTTCTAGGTCGCCCACCAGTATAATGCGGGAATACATTTAAGTTCTAGGTCGCCCACCAGTATAATGCGGGAATACTTTTAAGTTCTAGGTCGCCCACCAGTATAATGCGGGAATACTTTTAAGTTCTAGGTCGCCCACCAGTATAATGCGGGAATACATTTAAGTTCTAGGTCGCCCACCAGTATAATGCGGGAATACATTTAAGTTCTAGGTCGTCCACCAGTATAATGCGAGAATACTTTTAAGTTCTAGGTCGCCCACCAGTATAATGCGGGAATACATTTAAGTTCTAGGTCGCCCACCAGTATAATGCGGGAATACTTTTAAGTTCTAGGTCGCCCACCAGTATAATGCGGGAATACTTTTAAGTTCTAGGTCGCCCACCAGTATAATGTGGGAATACATTTAAGTTCTAGGTCGCCCACCAGTATAATGCGGGAATACTTTTAAGTTCTAGGTCGCCCACCAGTATAATGCGGGAATACTTTTAAGTTCTAGGTCGCCCACCAGTATAATGCGGGAATACATTTAAGTTCTAGGTCGCCCACCAGTATAATGCGGGAATACTTTTAGCTCTAGATTTTGGAATCAGTCACCCCACCTGAAGACGGAAGGGTACAACAGAGATCCCCAAACAGGAAACAATAAAATCCCCAGCACCAAGAAGCAGACAACTGTAGAGGCAAGCGCGCATTTCAAAAAGGAAAAAGGAACGCGTCTCAAAAGAAGCAGTTTGGGAACGTTATAGCATGCCCAACATAACAATTTTGATGAAAAGCCATACCACCAAAGAAACAATGGAAAGGCTTGAAGAAGAGGGCATGTTCCCAGCGGATCAAGCGAAGTGATGAAAACTGGCATTCAAACGTTAGCAAAGGACCAGCATCATCTCCCAAAGTCACAAGATAAAGGCATCGGAGGAAAGCGTTAGCCGACAAGAAAGCAAGGCAACAAGAACAAGTTGAAGATGGATGAGATCTCATGATCCTCAGTCTAGCTTAGCTTCTTGTTTTTCCTTTTAGAGCAATGTAACAGGGAGATCGGTTGAGCAGTAGCATCCTACAGCAGCATGCGACAGCGCACAACAGCACCAGGCATTACAGTCACACGGTAGTCCCAGCTACCAAAATTTCCCGAACTACATTGACCTGATTCCTGTTCAGCCCAGGATATGTAGGAAACCTCTGAAGCAAAGGTTCGGTCAAATCTTTTTCAAAAAATGCTTCACACGGAGTAATTCGGACTGGCAAAAATCGCTCGCTTTATCTTTGCGCGAAAACCCTTCGTGTCTTCGTGCAAAGAGGGGCAGCTGTAAGCACGTGATTTTTGCTTCAAGGACAATCGCTCCAAAAGAAAATAAAAATAGTGACAAATGGCTTCGCTGTACAATTTTTTGATCTTTCCGTGACATGTGTTGTTAGTCATTTGTGGGTCTGTCCATTTTGCATCTAGTCATTATCAAACAAAAATACAAAAAAATATATGTGTCGTTAAAAGAAAATTCAAAAAAATATACGTATGTGTGCATCGTTCGTTCTAAGCTGTAATCTAACCATTTTCTTTATTTTTTATTTTTATTTTATTCCATTTATGTGTGTTTATTGTTGTAGGTGTTACACAATATGTGTGCAAGTTTTATTTTAATTATTTACCCTATTTTAGAAATTTTTGGATTAATTGGTTGAGATAAAAAGGGAAAGGAAAATCTGTTTGGGCCCCAAAACGAGGCCCAAAACCGAAAACACTGATCCGGTCCAGACCAGGCCTGCCCAGGCACCTCCTGAAACGACGCTGTTTCAGGAAAATCAATCTGAGCCGTCCGTCCAGGCCAATCCAACGGCTCAGGACCTCTTTCAGCAACCCATTCTCAAACCCGACCCAAATAACCGGTCTGACCCAACCCCTCACTTAAATCAAACGACCCCGTTTAACTACCAAACAACCCCGTCTCATTTCTCACCCTCAGATCCAAGCCGTTGAGATCATCTAATCTAACGGCTCAGATCCAATCCCATAGACCATATATAAACCTTCCCTTACACCCCACGCCCCCTATACCAGCACCCCATCCCTTCGTCCCCAAGATCAAACCTGAAACCCCAAACCCTAGCAAGCTGCCCTAGTCTCCCTCGCAATTAAAGCCGGCGGCACGAACGCCGGTGGCCACCTCCTGAACACCCTAAGACCCCCTCACTGTCCTAAACATGGATCTGCTATCCATTTGCCTCGAATCATCTTCCTTCGTCTCGAATCTTCATTTAAAGATTTGAGTCGAACCCGGAACTATGCCAAACCACCCCATCTTCATACCAGACACTCCCCTGACCTTCCTCGTGACCAAACCAAGCTTGGTTTGGTCCGAATCTACCCACAACTCCTAAAAATCCAGATCTGAAAATCCAGAACTTGAAACACATGCACCTGGGGAATCCGGCCGGTCTTGACAAGGGTTTGAGGTCTAATAGACCTTAATCAAGGTGTTCTCATGTGAGAACACCCTGATTAAAGTTTGTTCGGCCTCAAGAGTTCGAAGTTGAGTCAGATTTGGGTCATTTTGATTTCAAACTCTTTTGGTAAGTTTTCCTTTCTTTTGTTTTAGTTCTAATTAAGTTGTCAGCATGTTTCGTTGTGTTTGTTTGTTATTTTGTTATTTTTCATTCGGATTTCTTCCATCTCTGTTAAAGGCCTTTTTATTTGGTCAATTGTCTTCTGTTTGTGTTCTGAATATACCCTGTGATATACATGCTCATCAATTAGATTATTCGTCAAACGAGTTTAATTCATATAAGTTCCCAGTGTTTGAACAAATTTGTCTGAAGTCATTCGGGACTCTATACGTGTTGTTTGTATGAACGATTGATTGTTATGTGTTACGATTAATATAGTCGAATCGATATATGTCGTCAATTAGTTTCAATCGTTAATGGTAACAACTTGATTCGTATTGCTTATTTCTGATGTGATCGTATTTGAGTCCCATTAGGAACTGAATTGTATTGCCTATTGATTTTGTTCAAATTGAATTAAAGAACATCTAGGGGAAAGGTTATAATGGCATATTCAGACTTTGATTTTAAAACACGATGCCATTTGGTTTAGACCGTGGGCAGCATGTGTATGGTTAACTTTAAGGAATTAAAATAATTGGACAGCATGTGCTGTCAGATTATATTCCTACTGCCCATACTTTGGTTAAATAAACAAGTGATTAGTACATTTTAACAACAAAAGAGAGAGGGGTTGTCAGGGATTTGATGGGAGTTTTGTTTATTTAAAAGAAGTGAGTGGAAAAACAACGAGGGGGGGCAATTTTGAGTTGAAAAACAGACTGTAAAGTGTTAAGGTTAGGCTATAAAAGAGGCAGACCTTCCATTAGAAGGGGGGTTCATTTTTTTGAGTCTGGAGAGATCTTGGGAGCAAGAAAACTGAAAAGGAAAAACAGAAATAAATTTCAGAACATTGTGAATGAGTATTGTCTAGAAGAAACTGTGCAAGAGTCCAGTTTGATCAGGTTTTCTGTGGGGTTTTGCTTTTCCTGTTGTTTGCCAAGCTTTCTTGTGGTCTTTGGATTTCTGTTGCTGTTACATTCAACATTCTGGGCTGTTGTTTCCTACTCTGTTCTTTTTCTGGGATTGTTCATTTGTTACTCGACTCCTTGCTGAGCTTCACCATTATTGGTTGGTTGTTTGTTGCTGTGTTGTTGCTGTGAATCTGCTGTTGCTGTTGTTTGTTGTGTGCTACTCAGCTGATCTTTTTCCTTCTTCTTCTGTTCCTCTACATCAGGTACACAACCAAGGCACTATCAAATGTAATTGGAACATTGAGCATGAATGCAAAAAAGGAAAAGACTTGAAGTTGATTTTCATACATATATTGTTATATTAGATATCATGTATTGTATGATAATTTTCATTCTTGTGTTGACAATCGAAGCAGCTTGTATGCCTAGTGTATATCAATATAAGTTAGCTAAATGGTAGTTTACATATGTATGCTGATAGGTGATAATATGCTCAATAAGATAGGTTGCATCTCAGATTTTAGTTTACTTTGCAGTATATGTGGTAATGTATGCAAACTGTACATCATGGATTAAGTTCTTCCCTTTTAGATTGATGGTCTCATATAACTAGTAAACCACCTGTTAAGACAAAGAACACCAAACTTGCAATCTCAACCTCATAAAGGTCGAGTTCAGGCCAAAACAGGCCAAGCCGGCCTGCTTCGAGCAAGCAGCGGCCCAGATTTGGCCCATCACGCATGGGTTGGATTTGGGCTCATAATTATTTATTCAACTGACTGTACATGCAGCCTCATTTCTGATTTTCAAGCTTTTTTTTCTGAACGTTGTTACAAACAACTTGCAAGCATGTAATTAATTAGGACTATCTACTGTTTTCAATTGATAGAGACAAACGCGACAAGAAACGTAGTTGCTATAGGATATCCTTTTAAAAAATAAGAATGAGATGAGCCTCGCCAAAATAAAAATACAATTTGCGGGGCCCTCAGTAAATATTTGCTTTAAAAATTTCGTTTAGACTTCGGGATGGACCGTTTAGTAAAATTCCACGGTCCTACCCAAAATAAATACGCTAGTCGCTTTAGGCGCGTCTTTGACAATTTAATTTCCTTAGACTCGGGTGCACATTGATGTGACCCAAATCCAAATCTCAACGGAGTCAAAGTGTATCGACGACCACGGGTACATTGATTGTAACGCGGTTCGAGATACATTTTCACAACGTTGCAATTCTTGATAAAAACAGTAAATGATAAAAGCGGTTAAAAGTTAAATTTTGCACATAAGTTCACACTTGTATAAAATCAGATAATCAAGCCGAATATAACAGTTGAGCGACCGTGCTAGAACCACGGAACTCGGGAATTCCTAACACCTTCTCCCGGGTTAACAGAATTCCTTATCCGGAATTCTGGTACGCAGACTATAATATGGAGTCATTCTTTTCCTCGATTCGGGATTAAAATTGGTGACTTGGGACACCCTAAATCTCCCAAGTGGCGACTCTGAAATAATTAAACCAATCCCGTTTCGATTGTCCTTTAATTGGATAAAACTCCCCTGCGCCCCTCGGGTGCGGAAAAAGCAGGTGTGACAGCTCTGGCGACTCTGCTGGGGATTTCGACCCAGAACCACTGGTTCAGGGTTAAGAATTCGAGCTTAGAATAATTGTTATTATTTGTCTTTATTTATTATATGATTTTTACATGATATATGCTTAATGTGCTAAATGATGCTTTTACCGCTTTAATATTATCTGAATTGTGTATATAAAACTGCTACGAAACCCTTCTTTCTGAGTCTTCTGAATTTATGGTGTACACGTGCGCGTGACCCACCCTTCTGTTAAAGTCATACCAAATAAGACGGAGTTGGGACAAGTAACTAGGCCGGGCAGACTTTCGTGCTCCCGGTACGTTGCCCCCGCTTCGGCTCAAACTGTCCCTTTGGGTAAGGCAGGTTTAGAACAATCAACCTCAGGGTTACACTTAGAATAACTCAGCCATGTACCGGATCCCTAGTAGGAACGTTTATTTGCATCACGTGCATTTGACTTAGGGGACTCAATACAGGGGTTGGGTCTGTCTAAGACAGGTGAACCCGAAATAAAAAGATCATCCTGATGCATCCTACTTGCTATACGTGCATTCATTTGCCTCGAACATGCTTGCTGACCGACTTAAATGAAATCATGGTCAGAGCTGAGGAGTAAAATGGGTCATAATAAAAAAATATATATATATATGTAATAAAAATAAAATATAGTTTTCAAATCTTGAAATAAAGGTATTTAATCTTGAAAGGTATTTAGTCTTGAAAATAGTCGGAGTATGTTTTGAAATAGTTTTAACTGAAAACGATTGGAGAATGTTTTCAAAATGAGTCTTGACTTTATTAAATTAAATTTCAGATACAAAATGAGCACCACACAAAACCCCTCCTCCGCAAATACAGAAGAGTTTCTATTCCAGCTTCAAATGTGGTGGGGTGAATTAGGCGAAGATGGTCAAAAGTGGGTCATCAAGCATTTGGGAAATCTCCCGGACATTATGAAAGTTAAACCCCGTGAAGATCTGATTACGGTATTAGTGACTTTTTGGGACCCTGTTTACAATGTCTTTCGTTTCTCTGACTTCGAGCTCACTAATACATTAGAAGAGGTAGCTGGATATGTTGGTTTTGACGGAAGTTTAAGGAATCAAAGCTTGATATTCACGAAGGCTCCCTCGGTACATCGATTCTTCGGTCTTTTGAACATCAGCAGTCAAATCAGGAAAAGCAACGTCGTCAACGGATGTTGTTCTTTCAACTTTTTGTATTCAAGGTTCGGAAAGTCAGATGAGTTCGAAATTCATGAGAAAGGCCTTACTAACAAACAAGACAAAGACGCATGGCAGGTTCACCGTCGTTTCGCCTTCATGGTGGCTTTTCTAGGAATCATGGTCTTCCCGAACAAAGAACGAACAATCGATATTCGCACCGCAAAAGTTGTGCAAATCCTCACCTCCAAGGAAAACCACACCCTTGTCCCCATCATTCTCTCGGACATTTATCGGGCTTTGACTTTATGTAAAGCGGGAGCGAAAGTCTTCGAGGGATGCAAAATTTTGTTGCAAATGTGGCTGATTGAACATCTCCAACAATGGCCCAAGATCATACAGTACAGGCCAAACAACGATAATTACATCGAGGGTTATGAGGAAAGAGTGAAAAATTATCAAGTTCCAGGAGGGACAGAAGCATGGGTATCTCGGTTAAGAGCTCTAACGGCAAATCAAATTGAATGGACTCTGGGATGGCTATCAATGAGGGAAGTAATACATATGTCAAACTCAAATAGTTATCTGCTACTATTGGGATTGAGAAGCATCCAGCCATACGCGCCATTGAGAGTCCTAAGACAACTAGGAAGATATCAAGTAGTTCCCGATGATGAAGATTTGAGTGGGCAAGAAATCGAACTACACCCAGAGGCCACTATTCCTGAGGCGTTACTTCAGCAGATGTGGAATGGATGTCGATACTTAAAAAGCGATACTCAAGTCCCAGACACTAAAAAGGGTGAGATAAATCCTGGATATGCAAGGTGGTTCGAGAAACGGTCTCGCATGGATGAGGTACCAGAACCGGAGCTGAGAAGGCCAACTAAAAGACCCCATATTCAAAACTTTAATGATAAAATCCAAGAGCGGTTGATCTGGGGAGAAAAAGAGAAGGGGTACAAAGCAACTATCCACGCCCTAAAGGAAAATCTAAGGAACCTCAGTCTGGAGAAGGATTTGCAAGCACAAGAAGCTGAAGGCGAGAAGAAGAGTCTAGCCTGTGAGAATGAAAGTCTTCATGCTCGATTTCTGAAAATGAAAAAGGCTTCTGAAACGCCAATGAGGAATTGGAAGGATCAAAAAACCATCGCTAATCATTTTGAAAGAATGCAGGATTATGATTCCATTCTCGCTGCAAAAGAAAGGGCATTGAGCAAAGCAAAAGAAAGGATCCAACAATTAAACGAAGAAGCCAGATCTGATAAGGAACGCCAAAATAGGCAATCCGAGAAAGACAGGGCACAATTCGAGAAGGAAAAAGACCATTGGATACGATCAGAAGACCAACTTCGTGCACAACTAGAAGAGGCAAGAAGGTACAGAGAGCATCAACAAGCGGACACTGATAGAGAAAGAGCGCAGATGAGATTAGAGCAGGCCAGACTCCGAGCTCTATTAGAGTCAGCCCTAGATCGTGAAGGCTGTATCTGAGATATAGCCACCACTCGCCAGCAGCAATTGCAGGATCAAGGCCAACATCTCTAAGATTTCAGGGCACAGATCCACGACCTGACGGTCTACACCTCTCAAAGTTATGTAAACTGCCAAGGAATGGATTATGAAAGGTTTACCGAGCATGCACCCACCTTTGCCCGTTATCTAGCAGTGGAGTTGGAAAGGATGTATCGAACATTGGGAGGACATCCGGGTCAAGCCCCGCCTTGAGCAAATGATCTAATAATTTACAACACAAGTGGAAAGCGGGGCACGTTATGAGATGTTAAGAATTGTATCTTTTATTTCAATTTGAATGTGTGTATTTCAAGACATTGTTTTTACAAAGTTCTCAAATGTAATGTTGTTCATTTTCTTTTGTGTGTATTTTAAGACATTGTTTTTACAAAGTTTTCAAATGTAATGTTTGTTCATTTTCTTTTTATAAATGTTAGCCTCATGGCAAAACTACGCCTGGTCTGATTCACGCGGGGACGTGATACATAGGCAATCCCCATAAGATTCGACCGCTTTTAATAAAGAAAGAAAATACATAGTAAAATAAAACACAGAGTTTCCAAAATACTTTAAAAGGACGAATGAGCAAACCGGGATGACGCATGTTGTTTGAAGCAAAGCATGTAGGAACGGTTAACTGCATAGGTGCATTGCATCCTCTATGTGTTATGGTCAAATCTGTTAAACTCTAACGCTAACAAAGTTTGTTATTGTCTGATTCAGACAAGTTAGTTGTTAAAGAACTCTGGCAACACACTCCTACCAAACCAGATCCAAAGGACCGATAGCAACAAGCATGACTACTTCAGAGAATAGTAATGAGGAAGAAAGGCCGATGAGCCAGTTGCTAAAAGAAGCGATGGAAAAGATTGAAAGGATGGGACTAGAGATGAATGCAATGCAGCTAGCCCTAGCCAAAACACAAAAGAGCCCTGAAACACTGGGACACATGACAGAATACCCCCACTCTGGCCCTTCCACAAGCCGTCCAAATCCCCTTTATCATCAAGAAAGAAGCCCTCATGATTCCCAAGCTCCACCACCCCATCAACCTCTCCCAACACCCAATATTCCCATTTTTGTGGGACCAACATCGGCCCCTTTGCAAAGGACGACCAGTGAGCCATTGTTTCAGGCTCACGATACACAATACTATCCCCCTGAGCCTACATTTCATGCACCCGAGCCTCAAGCTTACAATCCGTATGTGGAAGTGCCGGCAGAGGTTGAGAAGCCAGTTAAGGCTCCTGAACAGGATGAAGTTTTGAGAAAGTTCAAAAGCCTGGAGCAATCCTTCAGGAACTTGCACGGGCTGGGCAATCAAATCAGTGTAGCATACAAAGATCTGTGTCCTTTCCCAGACGTCCAACTCCCGGCTGGTTTTAAGATGCCTAAGTTTGATTTATATGAAGGGCACGGTGATCCCATGGCACATTTGCGGGGATTCTGATGATTAATACTATAAAATGTTTGTCTTAATGGTATGAAAGACCTTAAAAGAAAGATAATATGGGACCGAAATAGAGATATATAACGATTAATGATAATATATTTGTATTGGAAAAAAACTGAATTTATATTAAAGATGATGTGGCATGACACGTGGATTAGTTGAATGGTCAAAGAACAGCAATTGACTAAGAGACACGGTGAAAACAGCCACGGGAAGAAGAATTTAAATAGGCACGAGACGACGTATAGATACGAGTCTCGTACCAATTTAAATTATTTACAGCCAAAGGATTAGAAGGCATTGAAAACAAGGATCAGATGACAGAAAGGAGTCCAAATTCATTATTAAACGTTTGATACGTTATAAAGTTGGTATTAATAGGAATGATTGTATAACGGCTTATTTAATGTTATTTATTGCTCATGATTATATCATTAAAGCTGAGGCTTTATTCTTTTACCTAGAATGATCTATAAAAGGAAGAAGTATCATCTTTTGTAAGGACACGGAATACTATTGAGAATTCATTGAAATACTTATTTATTTACCTTCTACCATTGTTCTCAAAAGTATTTTATTTTTTGTCTCCTGATTATCAGTAACCCGAATTTCTTTTTTAACTTTGACCAAGGACTCAGATTTTTGGTTAAACAATATTAGTATACATAAAAGTTTCGTAAAATTTGTGACTATGTATGTGGTTCAATCCGAGAACAATAAGTCTAGTTCTATTCCAGGACGTGGCTTATTTGAATCTCTCATTTTTCAGGGTTTTGTCAGCCATGGGAACCCAGCGTTTACTAGCACGCTTACGTTCCGCCCATGCTAATCGTTTATTCTCAACGCATATATATGGAGCAAAAGAAGCACATTTAGTAATTGAAGCTTTTGTTATTCATATACAAACTTTTTCAATGCGTTGCGAGATAGAAGTATCACTTAATTGTGAAGTTTAATTTTACCATGATGATGGTATTCGTTTCTATATTTGCCTTAGACATTTGAGACAATTAAAAAGTTTTTTTGCAAGTTTAAATTGGCATGCAATAATAAACGACAAGGTATGTTAATAATTGTGAATGTATAAAAACAACTCATAAGTCTTAAATCCTCAACTTGACGTTAAGGGTAACTTCTTGTTTGTATTGCGAGGCAATACAAGAGATACAACTTAATCATTATTGTGAGGCAATTCTTGATGATGAATTTTTTTATTTAGACGTAGGATTTAGTGCTAAAAGTTTGTAGACTTCAGTAAAATTAAACCCCAATTAGTTAAAGCAATTTAAATAAATTAACTTTAATCGAAATTCAACTTAAACTTAAGTTAATATAGTAGTAATATAAGTTTTTAATAGTAAAAACTACTCAAAGTTCATAAATTATGGAGTACTCAATATCTTAAAATGTTCGGTTATTTCTTTTATTATTGGTCAACATGTATAGTTTCATTTGAAGTACAAATCTAGTCAACAAGAAATTCCATCATAAAGGGGGAAAAGAAGGTGAAATGTGAAAAATTGTCTTTTATTATGAGTCACAATGATCAGTGACTAATTGTAAAAAGAAAGAACCAAAAAAAGGAAGAAAAAAGAGAGGTCAAGCTGTAAAAAGAAGCAACTCTCGTCTTTCCCTTAAAACTTTCATTATCGAGAAATCCAGTGCCATAGAAGCCATCTCAATTTACCCCCTTAAGTTACCAAAAACTTACCACTAATAAGTTCGAGATAACACTTTTAACAACAAAAAAGGTAAAACTCGTTCCAGCTTCAGTTAATAACTGGTAGTAACTTGTAAGTAAAATTTGATTACTTGAATCAAGCTTTCAAAAGAACAATCTAAGAAGCTTAGTATCATCTCCTTGTCCTTGTTGTGGATTTTGATGGCACATAAAACCACTTTCTAATGTTGTGGTATCAGATTCATCTGAATTCAACGACGGCGTAGCCTCTCGTCTCTTCTCCGTCCGCCGGTTCATTCTACTGCCGGTGGCCGTCATTTTCGCCGGGAATCCTGACGATAATCCGAGATCTAGATCCTCCGCCACCTCGTCCATAACTTTCCTCTTAGATCGGAAGTTGAAGCTTTGCGATCTAAAGAGATCAACATCGTTCGCCTCGGATGCTGAATCGGACTCCGGTAAAGCTGTTGCACCTGAAAACTCCGGCAACGGCCGTAACACGCCTCCTTTAAGCACCGTTTCTACCGCAGACTGGCACACGTGCCAGTTTCCCGTCCACAGTAATCCGACCGCTCCGTGCACCGGGTTCACCGTCCTTCCACACGATTCGAACAGCAGCGATTGGAATAAAGCTACAGGTACACAAAAACAAAGTAAATAAATATGTATGAACGTGGAAGTTTATGTGTGTTTTTAATTAGAGCAAAAAAAAAAAAAATCTAAACCTCAGTGGATCGTAAGGCTACTCTGTTACTTATATTAAACTTTATTTGCATACAATAAAAATTGGTTTAATCCACATGAATAGTAAGTACCTGGGCGTTGAGATTCGGGAACAGAGGAGAGGAAAGACATGAGGCCAGCACGGCCAAAGAATTTGGCGACAAAGACGGTGGCATTAGCTTGAGCATGAGGGCTTTCAATGCTCTGTAAACTTTGTCGCAGTATGCAATTCTCGTTGCAACCTTTCCGGAGAATTCGACAGCCGTTGCAACTCATGGTGCAGACGTATAACCAAATTTCCTCTTACACAAATAGCACTATATTTAAGACAAATTAAATGAACAAAGAGAACTTTGATGTCCTTGAATTGCTTGGAACACACGAAATGAGTAATGGCTTAGGATTTGGAACTGAAATAAAGTTCAAAGTGGAAGGGAGTCTTGGAGAAAAGGAAACGGAGAGAGATATATAGAGGTGAAAGAACGTGGGGGTTAAGGGGTATGAGTGTGGAGAAAAGTGGAGAATTATTGGACAAAGTGAGGAGAATAACCATGGGTTACATAACTAACCATAGTTAGGTTTAAAAAGGTAGTGGCTTTTGAGCAAAATGAGTGGACATGACGTTGTTTGCTTTAGCGTGGAGAGGGGGTGGGGAAAGAATAAAGTATTTGGGGGAGTTGGGGTGGGGGTTCCAAAAGTGTTGGGTAATAGCGGCTCCGTGTCTCCGCGAATGGGTAGAGAAGGGGTACCTTTTTCTATAAGTAGAAGCAGAAGAGAAGTATTGGATTCTAGTGCGGCACTTGAGAATCTTTTCTCCGCCCATTGTATGGGAGACTCTGCCCTTTCGTGATGCGCGTACTCCTCAATTTGCTCCACTTACCAACGACGTCTACGAGTGCCGCATATTTCCTTCTCCACTAATTATATCTTTTCTCGACTTTAAGCAAGCTTTTGACTATAAATTTTTAAATTTATTTTGAAAAATTTAATTTTGGTGAAGTTTGATTTGAATATAAAAATATATTTGGACATCAGTTTTCAAAACATATTTTATTTTTTTCATTGAAAAAACATAAAACATGACTTATACTCACAAGTTCTAAAAACTATCACAAATACTCAAAAATTCTTTCATTAATAACATTCATTATTATTATTACAAACCATAGTGTTGGCCCAAGTAAAGGTTAGTTTTGAAGACTGACAAAGAAACTCAGACATGAACCAGGTCCATCTTAGTGGAGCACAGATACAAATAAACTTAAGCATGTGAGATGCACGTGAAGGAAATAAACCTAATTTGCCAGAAGTAATATCTCCTAATCGATAAGGTTGCATATTGGATAAGGAGAAGAACTCATTACTCAAAGAGAATACGAGTTAAGAAAAAGAAGGAGTTAGAGGATGAGATCAACTAGAACTCCTCCACTAAGGAAGAGTAGCATCAGAATTCTAGTCAATCTATATTTACTAACTCTATAAATATCATTGTTGTTCTCTTTTACAGATAATGTACATAAGCAGAAGTTAAACGTGAATTGAGAGCAAAATAGCAAGGCAATTTTGCAAGCAATTTGTGTGTAATTCAAGCGTGCAAACGTGAAGCTACTTGAACCTGATAGAAGAACCAGTTCCAAGTGTCTGTCTTTTATTCTAGTTCAATTGTAGCAAGTGGTTTCATATTGTACCTTTCAGCTTTATCTAGAAGCAATGTATTAGGTACTTAGAGTTTTCAAGTTAAAGTTAACTTGAATTTGTCGCAACAATTGAGGTTGTGTGCTACAACGGGATTAGAGTTAGTTCTAGGTTTACAAAAGAGTTTTTGTAAATGTTATTTTTGGCTCAGTGATTTTAGTGGAGAGTTTGGAAAAATCCTACTGGAAAGTAGGTCGTAGTTTTTTCACCTTTGTATCAGGTGTTTTTCACGTAAAATACTTGTGTTCTTTACTTCCCGCGTTTACTATTTCTGCAATAGTAGGTTAATGAACACTTAGAAGAACCATGTCCTTCCATAAACAGTTTAACCGAAAAATTGGTCACCACATAAATCACCCCCCTCTTGTGTGGTATTGAAGTATAAAACATAAATTAGTATCAGAACGGGTTATCCTTGAAGAGGCTAATACCTTAGGAAAAGATCAAGATGAGTGCACCACTTGAAAATTGGGAAGGGCAATCCACCGCTAGACCTTCACTCTTTAATGTGCAATACTACTCTTGGTATAAAAACAGGATGATAGATCACATCATCGGAGAAGACTATGAGCTATGGGACATTGTCACTACTGGTCCCTTGGATACCATGAAGAAGACTACTAAAGGAGTAGAGGTGCCAAAAACAAGAGCTAACTGCATAGCTGAAGACTTGAGGAAATGGGAAAAGAATGTTAAGGCCAAGAAATGGCTTATGTGTGGCTTGGTCCAAACGAGTACATTAGAATTCAAAGATGAACTAATGCTAAGAAAATTTGGGACACTCTGCAAGTGGCTCATGAAGGAACTCCTCAAGTGAAGAGATCAAGAGGAACACTGCTATATTCTCAATATGGGAATTTCACCATGAAGGAAGGCAAAACCATCCAGGAGATGTATATAAGGTTCGCCACTCTAACAAATGAACTCAAGTCTCTTGGAAGAGAAATTATTGGGAAAGCAAAATCATTGCTATTTAGGAATCAAAGAACATTGTCACTCTCAAGTTAGACGAGCTAATTGGAAATTTCACTGCCTATGAACTTAGAAGGCAAACCATGAAGATGGATGCACCCAAGAAGGAAAGGAGTCTGGTTCTCAGAATAGCTGAAGGTGCAAATCTAGAGGAGGGTGAAATGGCTATGATCACGAGGGATTTCAAGAAGTATCTAATGAGAGGAAAGGGTTCTTCAAGAGGTGCAACCTACAACAAAACCAAGGGTTCCTGAAAAAATAGACCAACAAGGGCTGCTACAAATGTGGTAAGACTGACCACATCATCAAAAACTATCCTCAGTGGGAAATTGAATGGAAGAAGGAAAGGGCTGAACGAAGAAACAAGAAGAAGGAACAGGTTCATCCCAAGAAGAACAAAGGATCAACAAAGGTTATGGTTGATGCGTGGGGAGAAAGCTCAGATGAGGATTCAGAAGATTAATATAGATATGAACAAGCACTTATGGCCATTGAAGAATCTGATGAGGAATAAGAGGTAAGTGTGATTCATCTCAAAGACAAGATTAAGTTTTTGTCGAAACAAAGTCTATATGAGTTACTGCTAGATTTCATTGATGAATCTGAGGTCATAAACAATGAAAAGGAACAGTTGTCTAAGGAATGTATAGCAGGGGATGACCAGACAATCAAAAAACTACATATAAGGTACGAGCTACCACGCTACCATGAAAGACTATACAACAAAAACCAGCCGACAAGGCATACCAAACTATACATGAGTCGACACTTGTCTATGAGCCTCTAAATGAACATAAGTGCTGCAACATAGCCGGAACAGGGCCCCGACATACCCATAATGTCTATAACAAAAATGCATACCAAAACCACGGCAAGTCCGGAGAAGGGATCTCGCCAATCACTGCTGAACTGGACAACCTACTGTGGTGGGGGAGCTGCACCTGCCTGTCTATTAGGGCCTGCAGCACGACATGCAGCGTCCACAAACAAAAGGACATCAGTACGAATAAAGTACTGAGTATGTAAGGCAGGGAACCATAAATACGAACAGTAATGTAAGCAGGGATAGAGAATATACAACCTGGAACATCTGAGTACCTCTGAGGGCTACTGACATGAAATGCATGACACATATGTATGTATATATAAACTTTTAAAACATACGCCTCTGTGGGCATCATCATCATCATATCGTACCCAGCCATAATAGGCTTGGTAAAAACGTACCCGGCCGTCATAAGGCTCGGTAGAATCATAACCGGCCACGTGGAGCTCGGTAAAACCCAACTGATCAGTGGTTGCACAATAGGTGTCGTACCCGGCCGACTATAGCGCGGCTCGGTAGAGTAAAATAGATACATATATATAATGCATGCTCGACTCATGGAATCACATTCTAAACCTTTCGGAGTGACGTAAGGTCGGTATCCTCTGTACACGTTATTAGGACCAACTCCTCATTACGAACCCTATAAGAGTCAGAAAGTACCAACAACATTGATAACATAAGAATAAGAGAAGCAAGATTAACATAAATCGTTCCATAAGAGGGAAAGTAATGTAAGTACTGCTAGCTTCTAAGAGTAGAGTATCTTTGGAAGCTCGTTCATTACATTATGTACAATCGGAGTCGTGCAAAAGAAGAAAAGGGATAGCCTCACATACCTTGTATATACTTCCCCAATCACAAGCTATGCAATTGTCACAACTCCTTAGTCTACAATAAGAGAAACGATACTATTGTTATCATTTAAGCGTCATAACTATTATGTATCGGCCACAACCTATTTTACGTTGAAACGGACAATACCTCCCCTATATATATGACTTCACACCATTCAAAACAATCACCAAACAGTCCAAACAACATCAATAATAAACATATTGAGCCTCCCAAAACAGTCCACGCACAACCTAATTACATCATACATACGACGACCACTGTAGTCGTGTCAAACGACCCAGAAATGTTACGAATCACTATCAGCCCACAACCCTACATATATATGGTGTTCCTCCACACCCTTCCACATAAAAAACTCCACAAAATAGTAGTAAAACACGCAGCCCAATAGCAACACAAAACAGTCCACAAAACAGTCCGCTACAAGTGAATAACTCGAACTCACGACTTCCGATCACCATCCCGTTAGTTCTTACATGTATAGAACGAATTACCATGAATTCACAGCAGAGAAAAATGTATGAAAGATGGCAGTAACTTACCTTACTTGTTGGATAACTCAGCCCTTCCCTTGGTTCTTCAAACTCTAGGTTTTACCTTCAAATAGAACTTGAAAGAGAGGGAAAATCGATTAGGGTTTGTGTGGGATTTTTTTGGGGAGGAGTTGCAGGGGTTAACTTTGGTTTTGAGGGTCTGAAATATGGATGAAATAATTGAGTTCATAACCCCTTAAAAGTCCTCTCTTGGCCGACTTAGGTCTTTTAATTTTGTCCTATCATTTTGGCAAGTAGGTGATGCACCTACTTGTCATCTACCAATCTGCGCAGACTTGCAAAAATATGAATATCTCTATACTCTGAGATCATATTGACAAATGGTTTAATGCTTTGGAAACAAGACTCGTAGATCTTTAATTTGGTGGGTAGATCACCTCGTAATTCCTTGTAAATTAGGAGAAAAGCTTAGAAACATTTAACCTAATGTTTAAGTAAAATTATGAACCTAAGTTGCGACAACGTTTGTCGACTTTTGTTTCATAACTCGTTTGACTTCAAGACTTATGATACGGATATTATATGATTCAGACACCTTAATACATGACTTTGAGTGTATTAAGAACCTCTAGGTTTACCTGAAAATACGAGTTACAACATCCTTGATCTGTTAAACTTCTAATACTTGTTAATCACCTTTATACACCCTTGTATCACTTAAGACCAATAGGATTAACTTCTTATCATCTCAAAGGTAATTCCTTCTTGAATTTTTGTTAACTAATATATGGCATGAACTAACGCGTGTGGATATGGGTTGTAACACTAAGTGCAAAAATCTGGAACTCAAGGCTAGTGAAACTGATAGTAAAAATGCTGAGCTGAAGAACCAAGTTCTTGAACTTGACACTACTGTGCTAGAGTTTAGATCTACAAATTTAAAGTTAAAATTAGGAACAGGTAAAAAGAATTATGATCAAACACATCTCACCTTAGAAGAAAATCTAGGAAAAATGAAGGATGAATTCTACAAAAGAGATGAGCAGATAAGAGTCCTAAAAGAAGATCTAAGCAAGGTTACGCATGAACTAGACAGAACTTGTAAATGGAATAAGTCCTCTGATGCACTTTCATGGCTACAAGAATATCATAGTAGCAATAAGAAAGGACTTGGCTATAGGACCCCTACACCTAAGTAGGATCCCAAAAGCAAGTACACCACACTTCCTAAGAACAAAATCTACACACATTGTGGTAAAACTGGTCACTACAAAAGTGAATGTACTACTAAAGAAAAGGCTAGTCAAAAGAATAAAACTTTTATTCAAGGGAAAAATAACTATCAGGATGGGCTAAAAAGAATTTAATTCACCTTTTTGCCTATAGAAATGGACCCAAACTTGTTTGGGTTCCTAAGACTAACCCCTGATTTCCTTTTGCAGGTCCAACTGAAGGGGAGAATCCAAATATAGTACATAGATAGTGGCTGCTCAAAGTATATGATTGGAAGCAAGAACCAGTTCCTTTCAGTGGATGACCTAAAAAGAGGTAATGTCTCCTTTGGAAATGGTAAGAAAGGTGAGATCATTGGGGTTGGAAAGATAGGTAAGACAGACTCACACTCCAATGAGAAAGTCAACTTGATAGATGACTTGAAATATAGCTTAATTAGTGTATCATAATTGTGTGACAAAGGTAACTTGGTAGCATTCACCTTTATCAAATGTTTTGTGATAAATCTTACCACTGACAAGATTGTTTTGCAGGGAAAAAGAGTAAACAATATACACATTGTAGATCTCTCCACTCTTTCATAAAATGAACTCACTTGCTTAAGTGTGTTGGACAATGATCCCCTCCTTTGGCACAAAAGACTTGGATATGCAAGTCTAAGTCAACTCAACAAAATAGTCTCCAAGGACCTGGTGATAGGGCTGCCTAACATCAAGTTTAAGGAAGTCAAAGTTTGTGAGGCTTGTGCAAGGGGGAAGCAGGTAAGATCTTCTTTTAAATGCAAGAAAGTGGTAAGCACGACCAGGTCGATGGAACTGGTTCATATGGATCTTTGTGGTCCAATGAGAACATTAAGATGAGGTGATAAAAAATATGTAATGATGCTTGTTGATGATTACTCAAGGTTTACTTGGACAATATTTTTAACATCTAAGGATGAAGCATTTGACATATTTACTTCTTTTGTTAGAAAAACTCAGAAACAACTAGGTAATCAACTTACATCAATTAGGTCTGATCATGGAACTGAATTTGAAAATTCTAAGTTTGCTGAATTTTGTGATGAGCACGACATGGAGTATAATTTTTCTGCCCCTAGGACTCCACAATAAAATGGAGTAGATGAAAGAAAGAATAGGACATGAAAATATGGCTAGGACTATGCTTCTTTCTAGTAAACTGCCCCATAACTTCTGGGCATAAGCTGTAAATATAGACACGTGATTTTTGACCCTCCCCGAGAATTTTCACATTTTTAGCATAAATATGTAATTTAGGTCTAATATAGCTATTTTGACTATTTTTACTTTATTTCGTTGCAAAAAGAAAATTACAAAAATATATATATAAATTTTAATTTATGTATTTCTCATAAACTTGAAAAAATACAAAAATTGTACCTTACTTTTGTGCTTTATATAATTTCGAAAATTACCAAAAAATATAGTTCTATTAATGTTTTGTAGTCATTTTAATTTTTGGAAAAAATACAAAAATATTACTTTATATTTTATCTTTATATAAAAACGAAAATTACAAAAAATAGTTTTATTAATATTTTGTAGCTATTTTAATCTTGAAAAAATATTAAAAAGATATAGTTTTGTTTTAAATATTAGTCTTATTTTGGTAGTTATTTTGCTTACGTAGGATTAGTTTAGCAACGTCGTGTTCTTATTCTCGGATCCGGGCAAAAGAATAATATTCGGGTTCAAACTACCCGGTTTTAGGCCTAATTTTCGGACTTACCCCATAATAATCCGAGTCCACCACACATGGGGGACACGCGTGGGGAACACGGACGGAACACCGTACACGGGGAACCCCACCGCGCATGGGGGACACAAATCTTGGACCCCTACACACGTGGGGTCCATTTTCTTGGCATTAGGTATCAAATACCCGGGCAAACACAGGGGGAAAGGGGACTGAACTTGAATTTTTTTTTGAGGAGGTACTGTTCATCTTCTTCCTTCTTTGGAAGGAACAAAAAACCCTAGCAAACCAAAAAAGCCCACCATCGTTCCACCTCCATCAACGCCGGACTCCTCCATCGTCACCACAACTAGCTCCCTCCGTCGACCCTACTGTCGATCACTGACCAAACCCCCTTCTGCTTCATCTTCCTCGCAGCGACCAACCAGCACCACCACCAAACACCACCTCTGTCAACAAACACCAAAACCCTACTGCCCGTTACCAACATACCACCCAACTCCCCTATCGTCGACCACTGCCCAAACGACCATACTTCACCGTCGTCGTCGTTGTCCCCGACCCTACTGTCCAAACGCCATAACCATCGTCGACCGCCATCGACAAAGCCCGCCATCAGCTCCCTCGTGTCGACCTTACTGCTGTCGACGTTGTTTCATCTCTCGCGAGCAGCTGTTGGTTGCTGCGATTCTGCCTCGCCGAGTTTTCTGTTTTCCGTCGAGGTCGACTTTGGTCCGAGCCTTCTGTTTTCCGTCGAGGTCGACATTGGTTCGTCGAGGTCCGGTACGTCGAGTTTGTTGTCCGAGGTTTCGTCGTAGGTCCAACGCACCGGACGTTGATCTCAAGTAGGTCATCTCTGCCTGTGTCCTTCGTATTTGATGTTAGTAATATGTATATGTGATGTTTTGAAATACCATCCTAGTTCATGCGGATAGTACGCGAATTGAGCGAGACATATATACATGATGTTTGCGAATTGCTATTTTTGTTAATTAACTCCGTATGGTGTTGAAATTTGGTCGTGAATGTCTTTTCCTTTGTTTCGTTATTTTAAGTAGTTATTCGGCATGTTGTTTCTTCATGCTCAGATTATTGTTATCTAAATGTTTGTCTTAATAGTTGTTTGTACATGTAGTAGTAGTGTTAAAACCATAGTAGTAATTTTAATTCCACGGAAAAATACTCGTTTCATCAAATAAGTTCGATCTACAACCCATGACCTCGCAAAGTAGCAAAAATGTGGTTATTTTAGCCTTATCCCTTTTTTTATAAAATAAAAATAAAAAATAAAAAATAAAAAAAAAAATAAAAATGAGCTCGCCAAATAAAAGGGACAAATTGCGGGGCCCTCACAAAATATATGTATTAAATGCTTAGATTCCGGGGCGGGCCGTTTAGCAAATTTCACGGCCCTACCCAAAATAATAATGCGCTAGTTGCTTTAGGCGCGCCTTTAATAATTTTATTTTCTTAAACTCGGGTGTACATTTATGTGACCCAAATCCAAATCTCAACGGAGTCGAAATGTGCCTCTAATCACGGGTACACTGATTGTGACGTGGTTTGAGATGCATTTCCATGACGTTGCAAATTCCTTTTAAAAAATAATGAATGAGACGAGTCTCGACAAACAAAAATGCACAAGCTGCGGGGCCCTCTAAATGTATATATTAAATACTTAGAATTCGGGACAGGCCGTTTAGCGAATTTCACGGCCTTCTCCCAACATAACAATACGCTAGTTGCTTTAGACGCGTATTTAATAATGTTATCTTCCTAAACTCGGGTGCACATTTATGTGACCCAAATCTCAATCTCAACAGAGTTGAAATGTAGCTCTAACCACGGGTACATTGATTGTAACGTGGTTCGAGATGTGTTTTCCACGATGTTGCAATTCTTGATAAAAATAACATTAAATGATAAAAGCGGTTAAAAGATAAAACTGGCACATAAGTTCATATTTGTATAAAATCAGATAATCAAGCCGAATATAACAGTTGAGCGACCGTGCTAGAACCACGGAACTCGGGAATGCCTAACACCTTCTCCCGGGTTAACAGAATTCCTTATCCGGATTTCTGGTACGCAGACTGTAATATGGAGTCATTCTTTTCCTCGATTCGGGATTAAAATTGGTGACTTGGGACACCCTAAAACCTCCCAAGTGGCGACTCTGAAATAAATAAACCAATCCCATTTCGATTGTCCTTTAATTGGAAAAAACTCCCTTACGCCCCGCAGGTGCGTAAAAAGGAGGTGTGACAGTAAACACTGCATGTTCCATCATTAATAGGTGCATGAATAGACCTCTTGTAGAGAAGACTCCCTACGAGTTACTTAAAGGGAGAAAATCAAATATATCCCATCTTAGGGCATTTGGATGCATGTTCTTTATGCACAATAATGGAAAGGACTTCCTAGGTAAGTTTGATCCCAGAAGTGATGAGGGAATATTCTTGGGATATTCTTCACATATCAAGGCCTATAAAGTGTACAACAAAAGAACTATGTGTGTAGAAGTAAGTGTACATGTGTTTTTTTATGAAACTAACATTCTTTCTGAGAGACAGGAACATGAAGATGAAACTATTGAGCTGGTAAAAGGTTTAGATGAAATCACAGCCCAAGCTGAAGCTACACCAGAAGAAGGAACATGTTCTTCCATCTAGGGCAACCTGACAGGGGGAACTGAACAAAGAAGAACTGAATCTAACTCCCCAATGGAACCTGTTCATGAGCATGTTCCTCATCAACAAAACATGGGAGAAACATCAAGAGTAAATCAGTTGGTTGTGAAACCTTAAAAGTATCTCATCCCATTGAGAACATAATTACTAATCCAACCTCTAGAATTAAAACTAGATCTTCATTAAAGAATCTTTGTGCTTTTGATGCTTTCCTTTCTCATATTGAACCTAACAATTTTGTTGAGCCTTTGCAGGATTCAGACTAGGTAAATGCAATGCAAGATGAACTAAATCAGTTTGAAAGAAGTCAAGTTTGGCATCTGGTGCTAAGACCCAAGAACAGATCAGTAATTTGCACTAAATGGGTTTTCAGAAACAAACTTGATGAAGATGGAACTGTTACAAGGAACAAGGCAAGGCTGGTGGTTCAAGGCTATAGCCAAGAGGAGGGCATAGACTATGATGAGAATTTTGCTCCAGTTGCAAGGTTGGAAGCAATAAGTCTCCTCACAGCCTTCGCTGCATACATGGAATTTACTCTTAACCAGATGGACGTCCAGAGTACCTTCCTAAATGGCTACTTAAAGGAAGAAGTGTTCGTCAAGCAACCTCTATGGTTTGAAAGCAAGGAGTGTCCGGATCATGTATACAAACTAGACAAGGCACTCTATGGACTCAAGCAGGCCCCTAGATCATGGTATGAACGATTATCCAAATTTGTGGTAGAAGATGGCTACAAGAGAGGTGAAATTGATAACACTCTATTTTTGAGGGAAAAAGGTAAAGATCTTCTACTAGTATAGATATATGTTGATGACGTAATTTTTGGGGCAACCACTGAAAAACTAAGTAAGGAATTTGCTAAACTAATGGGGAGTGAATTTGAAATGAGTATGATGGGTGAACTTAATTTCTTCTTAGACTTACAAATCAAACAAAACTCAAATAGAACCATGATCCATTTGCAGAAATATGCAAAAGAGTTGCTTAAGAAGTTTAAAATGGATGAATCAAAGGAAATAGACGCTCCTATTGCAACAACCACAAATTTGGACATAGATGAACCAGGTTTATCAGTTGATCAGAAGTTGTATAGGGTTATGATTGGTTCACTTTTGTATCTTACTGTTAGCAGACATGATATTATTTTCATGTAGGGTTTTGTGCTCTATTTCAAGCAAATCCAAAGGAATCCCATTTGACTGCTATCAAGAGAATATTAAGATACTTGAAAGGCACTACTGATATTTGCCTTTGGTATCCAAAAGGTAGTAACTATAACCTAGTGGGATATGCTGACACTAGCTATGCAGGTTTCCTTGTGGACAGGAAGAGCACCTCAGGTATGGCACACTTTCTTGGTTCATGTTTTGTGTCATAGGCTACTAAAAAGCAAAATTCAGTGGCCTTATCTACTGTTGAAGCTGAGTATGTTGTTGCTGCTTCTTGTTGTGCCTAATTACTGTGAATCAAACAGCAGTTGATGGATTTTGGTATTGAAGTTGGTTGCATCCCTATCTTTTGTGATAACACTAGTGCCATTAGTATGACAAAGAACTCGGTTCATCATAAGAGAACTAAGCACATAGATGTTAGACACCATTTTTTGAGGGACAACTATGAGAAAAGCTTGATCACTGTAGAGTTTTGTGCTACTGATAAGCAGATTGCTGACATCTTTACAAAAGCATTGAGTAGAGAGCACTTTGAAAGGAACGGGTTAGAATTAGGGATGATTAAGATCACCTAATGGGACCAGTTCAGAATGCACAATTAAAAAAATGAAAAAAAAAATTGTAGGTTAGAAAATCTGGAAAGTGTGTAAATATCTAGATTAATATTTGCTCAGTCTCATACTATAACTAGTATATTCTTGTGCCATGTGTTAGTATGACTCACTAATCTCTAATAAAATTTTCTCTATTTTGGCAAATTGAGGCATGATCAAAAGGATTCTTAGTGAAGAACCTGGTTCATCGGTACTGGTTCATCTGAATAACGAGGCATATTTTCTACACTCTGTACAATTAGAAATATTAATATTTAATTCATGAGCAGAGTCCTACCTATGTTCAAAAACTTCAAAAAGTCCTATCATTTTATGTTTGAACTAGTTTCATTTCAACTAGACTCCTCACTGAATTAAAATGCCTAGATTCTAAGGAAGCTTAACCGCCTTTTCAACCTAAAGTTTCAGGGTGATTAGACTTCTATTTGACTACACAAAGCTGTCGTTATATATTATTTACCCTCTCCCTTTAAAATCTATCATCATCACCACTGCCATTCCCATAATTTTCAAAACCATCAAAAATCTTCTATTTTCTCTTCTTCTCTCTTCCAAAACTCAAATCATCAATTTCTTCCAGAATTTTGAGAGAATGACAAACCCTCAAGACAACCCAGGCACACCTACTCCTTCCGATTCCTCCACTACTCCCCAACCCAGCACAATCCCTCAACCTAGGAGAAGGCGAGTAAAGATGTTTGCTCGAAAACTGTGGCTACAGGTGCGCTTTTCAAGAAATTAAATGCAAAATTAAAGGCTAGTCAAGCCCAAGATTCCCAAAACTCTAATGATTCTTTCAAGTCTGGAGTGTGGGGGAAGGAACTGGATCTTCTGATTCTGAACAGGTAACTTCTGTGCCAAATCCCTCTACTGAGTGTTGATACCCAATTTTTTTTATATATTTTTCAATATTAAAAATAACTTTAAAATGGCATATATATTCATATGTGAGAATATCCAAGTGTTTTATTATTTTTCCATAATTTTTAAAGGTTTTTAAAATTAATTTATTTTCCTCTTTTATCCATAAAAACCTAATAATTATTTCCAAAATTATTATTTGGTAACTCATTGATTGGAGTTTCATATTTATGTTAGAATATAGTTAAGGTAATTTTTGCATATTTTTACAAATTTATTTAGTATTTTTAAGCTAAATTGCATGTAATTGCAATATTAGCCTCTTTTAAGATTTAATTGCGTTTATATTCATAAAATCAAGGAATATATTTTTAAATTGTTAATTATATGTTATAAATTATTTTACTGCTTTTAATTTGTTTTCAGAAATTAATTTACTATTTTTATAAAATAAATAGGGAAATGGCTATTTAAAATCTAGCCTGATTGGCTTTAAATTTCAGCCTAAAATTGAGCCCAAATCAGACCCAATTTCCCAGCCCAATTGCAACTCAAACCCGACCCCTAACCCATTTAAATGACCCAACCCGGATTCCCCACCTAACCCCTTTAATCCTAGCCGTTGATCATTTAGATCAACATCCACAGTCCTCCCTTTCCTTTTTTAACCCTGAACGACCCATAAACCTAAATCATTTCTCTACACCCGTCGCCTTTGAATCCTCTTTCTCTCTCAACTCTCTCTGAAACCTCTCAAGAACCCTAGCCGCCGCCATCTAGCCCCACCCTAATCTACCTCAACCCCTGCCTAATCCATGGCCTCTCATGGTCATTTGAGATATGTATCAGCCTCCTACGGCTCCTGGGTGCTCGTTTCTATGGTTTCATGGCTAGACCTCGAGGGAATCTACTCCAGTCCTTGTATGACTTATGTTCATGGCTTTTCTCCGGCTAGCCATGACTTTTCTCCGTCCATTCATGGCCTTTCAAGGTAGATCCTTGACTTTCCTGGTTAGATAGAAAACTTTCAAGGTCTTTCTCACCTTTTCAGGGTCTTCCGAAACCCCAATTTTAAGATCTGTATGATTTTTCTTTCAGATCTACTTTAGATTTGTACTTGCTATGAATGTTTTAAGTGTTTTCCCGAAAGTTCTTCAACTTTTCTTTCAAAACAACCCTTCATTTTCTCCAATTAGGGTTTCTCTTAACCTCTCTTTTAAAAAATCTCTTCTCTGATTCTTGATATTGTTTTATGGTTTTATTATGTTCAACTCTCACTCAGTTTTAAATAAATCTCTGTTTCTGCACTTCCACTATAATCTTAGAACCTAGGTTTTGCCCCTCTTGTGTAAGCCTTGCCTTAGGACCCTTGACCTCCCTCTGAAATTGGACACATAAAGGCTGGCCCTTCCACACTGCACTTATCTCTATCTAGTTATGCAAACTTGGGTGTAAGCACTTCCTGGGGTCCCTTGAGACCTTTGCGGAACTTTGACACACCCAGGTCTGAGAAAGGCTTTGAAACAAGTGGCATTTGAGGTGGTTTATTCCATAACTCAGTGAGGAAGTCAGAATCAGTCTTCCTATGGTTGTAACTTCTTATTTTGCACTTTTCTGTTGTAATTCAGTACTTGGTCTGTAATAATTTAACAAATATTGGGGTTGGCTAATGAAAGGGATAGGGTAACTATGCATGTTTAGCTATTAGAAGGGTAGACACCATGCCTATAGGATCAGTTCTATTTTAATTCAAGTTTTGCATGCTCCACTTTCACGCAGATAGAGAACATGCCTATAGGACTTGTTTAATGAACTTTGCATGTTATATTACCATACTTGGACACCATGCCTATAGGATCTAAATGGCCATTATCAGACGTCATGTCTATAAGATTAAAATCAGTATTTTTCATAGAAATCATGCCTATATGAATTTCAAGTAAGTCCTGACTGCTTCATTTCATATTCAACTAGATATCATGTCTATAGGAATTAAAAATCAGCAATAATAGAGATCATGCCTATAGGATCTGAAACCAGTCTAGTTTAAAAATCAGTTTGACTCGTACTATTCTGAATCAGTTTTATACAACCTACTCCTTTTATTAATACAGTTTAGATAGCATGGCTATAGGATCCAAATCGCTCGTTTAAAACTGTCACTGCTTTGTTGCACTCTTAATCAGTAATAGACATCATGCTTATAGGACATCACCAATACACACTTAGGCAAGCCTTAGGTAATAACAACAAAACTGAATCCGCCTTTGTTTAATTAGCAACTGCTACAACCAGCAGGCAGGCCTGATTCGGACTTCTTATCTGAGTTATGTAATAAATTGGTCTGCTTCAACAATTAAAACTTCCCTGCCTTAGTACTTTAAATTCTGACCCTAAATGTGTTTAAGTCATGCTATTTATATGCTTTACTTGAGGAGACCTCTTAGTTGTTTATATGTTTCCCCTAATGTGCAGTCCTATGTGTTTTGAATGTCACCTTAGTCTTTTACCTTTAAAAACTCAAGAGTCAGTCTAAAATCCTCCCTCTTATAGGAATAGTAGTCCTAAGTTCCTCCGGGACTGATAGGAATGGGACGAGTAATAGCATGCAATAGAGGTCGAGACCAATCCGCGCTTTAATACCTTAACGGGGTGGGAAGGGTAGATATGGATATGATGACCAGTGTGCTAATACCACGTGTATCTCCTCTTCTGAGGAGTGTCATGCCGGGTATCACATTGATGTGATCCATATTATAAATAAACCTAGGACCCCCCCTTTTCTTTCTCAAGTATTTGTAGAACAGTGACTTCTTTTCAAAATTTGTCTTTTAATAATTGTTCTTTCAAACTCTTATGTCTTTAAACCTAATTCCCCTACTATTTGAGCCTACACTTGTCTATCTGCTAATTGTACAAAATTCACAAAACTATCTAGCCGGGAACCACACAAGTGGATCCTGAGGGGTGCCTAACACCTTTCCCTTAGGATAATTTCAAGTCCTACCATATCTCTGGTTATCAAACAAACTTACAAATGAACCACAAAGGTGTCCTAATACACCTTAAATCATTAGGTGGCGACTCTTCAAATGAAAAACCCAGTTCCCAAAAGGAATGAGTTGTCCTATACCCAAAATGCCATAAACTCGATTTTCCGATGCGAAGAGGAAAAAAGGGGGCGCGACACTAAGGTAATTTCTAATCTATTTGAAAATTTAGAAAATCTATTTGTTCTGGTTGGGTCTATTGTAGATGTGAAAACGCCTGAGTCAAGAAGGAGATGAGGTAAAAATAAAAGAGAAAAAGAAAAAGAGAGTGCGGGTGTGAGTAGTGATATAAGGGAAAAAAGGAAAGAAGTGACTGATTCTTCATCCACCTCTGAAACGGTTAGAATGGCTATTTGTGGAGCTAAGCCACATAAGGTAGTAGAGAGTAGCAAGAAAACAGGGGGAAGTGGATCGAGGGAAGCTGCTGATGGGCTAGTTAATCTTGGCAAGCATACATATGAACCTGGTTCATCTGTTGAAGAAAAACTAGCAGATCTTCTGAAAAAAGGTAGGTGATAGTTATAATCCCAAGAAAAAGAGGACTCCACAAACGAAGACCCATGGAACGGCAAGAGCCAACAAGAAAATGAAGGCTGCTCCTTCTAATACTACTGATAATCCTCCCCAAAAAGGAAGGGACACAAGAAGTAAGTTAAAGCAGAGTGAGGAGGAGTTGCAGAAAGCTATGGCAGACAATAAGAAGAAAAGAATAGAGAAAGGAAAAAGCAAAGGTGGCAGAGACTGTTGAGGCCATTGATATGGATGAGATGGACCCGGTCCATCAGGGTAAACATGTGATTGTGGAGGTGGAGGTTCAGACCCCTAAGCCTAAGAACACCAAGACTTCCTCAAGGAAGTCTTCATGTGTATCCAAGTCTGTTGAACCTTCTACTTTGGCTAAAAGGACAAGGTCTGGTGTGAAATCCAAGCTAGTTAAGATTAATGAGGAGGAAGATTGGAGTGGTGCAGAAGAGGATGAATCTGATAATGAATAAGATAAGTTGGCCAAGTTTGGCAAACGAACCATCTTGAAGGGTAGACTTTTAAAGGACTTAGAGGAATTAGGGATGGTTTTATTGGTTGATACGCTAGAGGTTCAGGGGTGAAAGGACATGATCCTTCAGTTAGATGGCAGGCTGGCTAGAAATGAGATAACTGAGTTCATGGACAATGTAGAGGTCAATGATGGAAGAGTCACCAGCCAGGTGAAAGGGGTTCAAGTGTCTTTTGATGCAACATAGCTGGATGAAATACTTGGTATTTCTTCTGAAGGTTATAATGAGTACACTAGGCAAAAATGGCCAAGTCTGGACTCGCTTCCTACTGCCCTAGCCATTACTAGAAAGTTCTGTGATAGCAAAGAAGTGAATGAGGCCAAGGTTGTGTATAAGAGTGAAACGAAGTCATCCCATAAAGTCATGTTTGAATTCGTCAACAAGTGTTTGCTGCCTAGGCAGGAAAAATAGCACATTGCCAACTACATGGATTTGGTTTTGATGAAGTGTCTGGAAAGTGGGCGACAAACCAACTGGCATGGGTTTATGATCAAGCTTCTTGATAGAGTTATCAATGGCTCCAAGTCCCATGCCACTCCTTATGGTTTCATTCTCACTACTGTTCTTGCCCATTGTAAGGTGTCACTGAAGAAGTGGGAGATGGCCACAAGCAAAGACCATTTTGGAATCAATACTCTCGTTGCTTGTGATTATGAGGTCACTGTCATTCCCAATGAACCTGGTTCATCTAAAAAGGCACCTATCAATAGCAAGGTCAGAGCTCTATTGCAGAAGAGTGGGGCAAAAGATGCTGAGATAGAAAGGCTAAAGACTCGTTTGGCAGAGGTAGAATCTAAGAGAGATACTCTCAGAACTGAGCTCACAAAGAAAAAGGAAAAGAATGATGGAATTCTTCAAGACATGCTGCACCTTCTCCAAGGCAAAACCCAACCCTCCAGTTCTTCCAAGCCTTAATTTCCTAGGCCTTAATTTCCTAAACTTTGCCTAGACCTTTCAGTGACCCAGATTAGGGATTTTCTTTGTTGCTCATTTTTTAACTGTTTTGTTTCTTTTTGTGATTTTTGGCAGAAACATATTCTCTATCAATGAAGTTGTTGTTTTTTCTCTTGTTAATTGTTTCTCTTTCCTTGATAGTTTGAATGTGTAGTTGATTACTGATGATTAATACATGAATGCATTTTAAAATCTAGGAATCACACATTGCTTATGTAACTTTTCGATGTTGCCAAAAGGGGAAAAAGATATTGTGCTTTATATTCTGAATAATGATGTTTATAACCTAATGAACCTGGTTCTTGATGATAGGTGAGAAAAACTTCTAACATTGGATTGATGTTGAGTTGTGTTTCTGGCAGGGCCTAAGTGTATGAAAAGCATAGAGTTTGTCATCATCAAAAAGGGAGAATTTGTTGGCTCAAGTAAAGGTTAGTTTTGAATACTAATAAAGGAACTCAGACATTAACCAGGTCCATCCTAGTGGAGCACAGATACGGATAGACTTAAGCATGTGAGATGCACGTAAAGGAGATAAACCTAACTTGCCAGAAGTAATATCTCCTAATAAAAAATGTTGCATATTGGATAAGGAGAAGGACTCCTTACTCAACGAGAACATGGGTTAAGAAAAGGAAGGAGTTAGAGGATGAGATCAACTAGAACTCTTTCACTAAGGAAGAGTAGCATCAGAATTCTAGTCAATCTCTATTTACTAACTCTATAAATACCAGTGTTGTTCTCTTTTACAGGTAACGCAAATAAGCAGAAGTTAAACGTGAATTGAGAGCAAAATTGCAAGGTAATTTTGCAAGCAATTTGTGTGTAATTCAAGCGTGCAAACCTGAAGCTACTTGAACTAGATAGAAGAACCAGTTCTAAGTGTTTGTCTTTTATTCTAGTTCAGTTGTAGTTGGTAGTTTCATATTATACCTTTCAGATTAATCTAGAAGCAATTGTTTTTGGTACTCATAGTTTTCAAATTAGAGTTAACTTGAAGTTGTCGCAACAGTTGAGGTTGTGTGCTACAACGGGATTAGAGTTAGTTCTAGGTTTATAAAAGAGTTTTTCTAAATGAAGTTTTTGGCTCAGTGATTTTAGTGGAGAGTTTGGAAAAATCCTACTGGAAAGTAGGTCGTGATTTTTTCACCTTTTGAGCCAGGTGTTTTCCACGTAAAATACTTGTGTTATTTACTTTTCGCATTTACTATTTCTGCAATAATAGGTTAAGGAACACTTCGAAGAACCATGTCCTTCCATAAACAGCTTAAGCGAAAAACTGGTCACCGCACAAATCATCCCTCCATGTGTGGTATTGAAGTATAAAACATCACATATTCATGAACATAAATAAATTTGGTAAATATTTTTATTTTTATAATGAAGTACATAATACACTATCAGATGACCAAGAAGATGAAGTAGCATTTTTACAAAATAATAAATAGTGGACTCTTTTATAAAATACAAAAGTTTTAAGCAATTTTTAAAATTTTTAAAAAATGTAATAGTAAAATTTTGGGCAGCTGGTTTTGGGATTTTGAAATTTGCCAATATATGGATAAAATTTATGAACAAATATGTATTAGCCAAAAAGAATTTGGAAAAAATTTGACATAATTTATGGCCAAATGGGGTCCTAAACCTTCGGTTTTTGTATTTTTGAAGATAAGCCGATTTGTATAGGAATAAATATACTAATTAATCTCACCAAATAATAAAATTGATGATAATATTTTCCGTAACACATATCAACAACTCTATCACTCTTTCTTTTTTTCTTTCCCCTATAGAAAATACGTAGCCTAAAGAATTATCTTTTAATTTACTTGACCATTCAAAAATAAATATAGTAGCAAATAAATATGTTCCATGGATATTTCTTTGTAAGCTCTAACCAAATAAATTATTTCGTTATTATTTTACTTCTGTTTTTTTATAACCCAAATCTAAATACAAAAGATCTTCAAACAAACTTTTTCAAACACAAATACAAAAACTCACAATCACTTTCTGAAAACCACACCTAAAACTAATTCTTTCAGATTAATTTTGAAACAAAATCCAAGGGACCTAACTTTTAAACTAAAATTCGATTCCTTTCCTGAGGAGTTGAAATTCCCTGAATCAAATCTGCTTTATTTCTATCTCAATAAAAATAACTTGCAAAGCTTGTGTGGATGCATCGCAAGCGGTTGAGCAGGTGAATATAATGTACTCCCCCTTCTTAATTTAAAGGCTACATTTCGCTTATCGAGAAACTGTATGAAATTTGACCAATAATTTAAGTAATTTTTTTTATTATATTAATATGGAAAATGTTGAGAGTTGTATAATTATATTGTTTATACGTATACTGCTATATGACTAGTTTTGTATGTTAGTTGTTAGAGTAGTGTTAGTTGAGTAGTTAGTGGTAGTTAGTGACCAGCTCAGTCTTAGCTGTAGCATATGTATATATACTCAACACTGTAATGAGAAAAGCTAAGCTTTCCATTTTCTGCATTCTTCACTTTCACTCCCGATGAACTTTCTCTCCCTCAGAATATTCTAGAAGGACTCCATTGGAGCTCAAGTTCGAGCTTAAAGCTCACATCCAGACCAGATCTTAACATGGTATCAGAGCGGGTAAAGCTCATCCTCGATTACCCATCTTCATCTCCGGTTATTTTCCCCAATTTGCTCGCCCGTGATTCTGCTTCTTCAACCAAATCGAATTTTGCCCTAATTTTCTTCAAACCGCAAAATCGATAGTCAATTCTTCAAATTTCTATTGGTGTTAGTATATAACACATACTCATTGCCATATTAGATCAGAAAAATTCATCTGTTGGTGACACTGTTGTTCGAGCTGCGACGAACATCGGAATGGATCCAAGTGATCCACTTTACCTGCATCCGTCGGATAACCCTGGAGCAATGCTTGTTTGAGTTCCTTTTAGTGGAATTAGATAAATATCTTGGAGACGCAGTGTAATGCGTGATCTATACGTCAAAACAAGCTAGGTTTCATAAGTGGAGAGTGTAAGCCACCTGAACCTCAATCTCAGAGATTCAGACAATGGGTGCGATGCGATGATATGGTAACATCTTAGATTCTAAATTCACTTTCTAAAGATATCGTGGATAGTGTAGAATATGCTAGCAATGCTGTTGAGCTATGAAAATAATTGGAGGATAGATATGAGCAAACTAATGGTGCCAAACTATACCAGATCCAAAAGAAAATAAATGATCTGTCTCAAGGTGTGTTAGACATTACATGCTACTATACTAAGCTGAAAAAGCTGGACAAGAGCTAAACACTTTGAGCAAAATGATTCACTATAGTTGTACCTGTACATATGGTGCCAAGGAGAACATGCACAGCGCCGAGCAGGACAGAAGGTTGATACAATTTCTTATGGGACTCAATGAAGTCTATACTGTTGTGAGAGGTAGCATCCCTATGATGATTCCACTACCAAATGTTGCACAAGCCTTCTCGTTATTAGTTCAGGATGAGAAACAAAGAGAAATTAAGCCAAGTAACCAAATGCTACTGGAATCTGCCTCCCTAAATGTCAACACATCAAGACCTGGCCCTTAGAAGACCAATTATACTATTAATAACAATTCAACATGAGGCAATAGGCCTCGTCCTTTCTGTGACTATTGCAAAAAGTTGGGACATATCAAGGACAAATGTAGCAAGTTACATGGGTACCCACAGAACTTTGGAAACTCATATACTCAGAATTCAAATAGAGGACAAAATTTGAACCAAACTGAAAGGTTCAACAAGGGAAGAAGAATAGTAGCCAGTGCACAGGGCACTTCCTCTGAAGCAATGCCAACAGGAAAAGATGAATTAGAAGATGGAAATGGAGGGAGGGAAAATCAATCTCTCTAAGGAACAGTATGGACAGATCCTGAGCTTGCTGCAGCATTTTCAAATTAGAATAGGAGGAGAAGGCTCCAGTTGCACAAGTCATGCTCAATGGTGCTGTGAACTTTGCAGGTATAATAGTCTGCACCTCCTCTATTGATTTAGCAAGTTGTCCTGTGATTTCTTCAAAAACAAGGCAGACTCCTAGATATTAGATTTAGGAGCATCTAATCATATGACCTTCAACTTGTCCTTATTAACTAACATTGTTACCTTACCATATCCCTTACTAGTAGTTCTTCCAAATGGATATAAGGTAAAAGTAACACAAATTGGAAGTATGACATTGTTTCCTTAGATCATTCTGCATAAAGTCATGTATATACCTTCCTTCAAATACAATCTCATATCAATTCATTCATTAACTAGTTCAACTCCTCGGAGCATAGTTGCTTTTATTGATAATATCTGTTTTCTGCAGGCCCCTTCAATGAAGAGGCTTCTGGAAATTGGTAAAGTCAGTGATGTGCTCTATCTCCTCTTGCCAAGATGTCTCAAGAGCAACCATTCAAGGTCATCTATAAATAATCCAAATGTTAGTACTGTTACTTCTACTTGTTGCACACATAACTCACACTGTTTTCATCATTCCACTGTAAACAGCTCATTGCCTAGAGGCAGTTGCACATCTCATTCTGTTGTAAATACTTGTTCCCCAAATAATAAAGTGCAACCTTTCATTGCAAATGGTGTCAATTCTTTGATGTCCTCAATTAGTGACATAAATGTGTTGTGGCATAACAGACTGGGTCATGTACCCTTTATCAAAATGAAGGAAATATCTAGTATCCCTGTATCCTTCTCCCCAAAACAACCCTTTACTTGTTTTGTCTGTCCTATGGCAAGACAGGGGAGATTACCATTCCCAAAAAAATCCACTGATTTTACCAAAATATTTCAGCTCCTTCATATTGATCTCTAGGGTCCTTATCACATGCCAACCCATGATAGTTTCAGATATTTTATCACCATGGTGGTTGATTACAGTAGGTCCACTTGGACTCACCTATTGACCAGTTAAAGTAATGCTCTCCAAGTCATCAAAAACTTTGTGTCAATGGTTGAAAACCAATTCAGTACCACTATTCAATCTATAAGGTCAGATAATGGGCTAGAATTTAATAATACAAAAGCCACTCAGTTTTTCCTCTCCAAAGGGAATAAACTACCATAAGACATGTCCTTACACACCACAACAAAATGGCATAGTGGAAAGAAAGCATAAGTACCTATTGGAAACAGCCAGAGCCCTCTTATTCCAGTCAAAATTACCTCTAAGATATTGGGGTGAATGTATCCTATGTGCAACCTATATAATAAATAGACTGCCTTCTTCTCACTTCAAGGGCAAGTCACCATATGAACTATTATAACAGAAAGCCTACCTATTCCCACATGAGGAGCTTTGGGTGCCTATGTTACCCTACAATACCCAAAATCCACAGAGATAAGTTTGAACCTAGAACTACACCACACGTTTTTATTGGGTATCCCTTTGGAGTAAAGGGGTATAAAGTGCTCAGTCTGGCCACTAAGAAAATACATGTATCTAGAGATGTCACCTTTAATAAAAATTTCTTTCCTTTCGGCATGTCTAAGGATACTATTTAATTCCCTCATATTGTCCAGTCTATTCCTTTCATTGAACATGTGTCTAATGATGATGAGCAAAGGCAAACAAGTGAGTCAAATGATGAGAGGATCTCAAATGTCACACATCTAGATTTGTCTGTTGTATCTTCATCCTCTTCCCCTAATAATATAGATTTACATTCTCCAGAATACTCACCAAATGATTCACCAGTAAGATCTACAAGCACACCTGAATATGTCTTAATACTAAGGCAATCTCATAGAACACACAAAGTCCCTACATACCTAAAAGATTACATTCACAAATTACCTCAACTCAAACCAAACATTAACACCACTACCGCATCCCTTTCTATCAATGCCTTATCTCTTCCTCACACTCACACACCTACTGAGTACCCAAATCAGAACAAACAGCCCTGCCCTGTGAGAAACACTTGCAGTGACAAGGAACCTAATTCATATGAGGAAGCAACTGTATATCCTGCTTGGCAAGCAGCAATGACATAAGAGTTTGAGGCATTGCATGCCAATAATACTTGGGAGCTAGTACCATTACCAGTGGGAAAACAAGACATAGGATGCAAGTGGGCGTACAAAGTAAAGCATAGGGCAGATGGTAGTGTAGAAAGGTTCAAAGCCAGGTTGGTGGTCAAAGGGTATACCCAGCAAGCTGGTATTGACTACACAGAAACATTTAGTCCTGTAGTAAAAATTACAACAGTAAGAGCTCTTATAGTTTCATCAGTGAAGAGAGGTTGGGACATTTTTCAGTTAGATGTAAATAATTCCTTTCTTCATGGAGACCTCCATGAAGAGGTATACATGGAAGTGCCACAAGGATTGGTGGTAGAGGATAGACATTTGGTGTACAAACTTAAGAAATCTTTGTATGGTCTCAAACAGGCAAGTAGGTAGTGGTATGCTAAATTGAGTGAAGCACTGTGCTGCAAGGGATATGCTCATTCTATATATGACTATTCACTTTTCTACAAGAAAATAACAGAGTCAACAATATATGTGACAATATATGTTGATGATGTAGTACTGACAGGCACTAACAAGTAAGAAATAGAAGAACTGAAGGCATTCCTACATGAAAGCTTCAAGATCAAGGATTAGGCAGACTCCACCACTTTTTAGGGCTGGAAGTATTGTATAAAGCTGATGGAATTGTAATCACACAAAGAAAATTTGTACTTGATTTACTGAAAGAGTATAACTGCATGGACTATAGCAATCTTTCTTCTCCACTTGATCCATTAGTGAAGTTATGAGCCAAAGAGGGGACTGTATTATCTGATCCCACTTACTACAGAAAATTGGTGGGGAAATTAAACTTTCTCACCAATACAAGAATAGACATAGTCTACAGTGTACAACACCTCAGCCAATTCATGCAAGATCCAAGAGAACCCCACCTGAAGGCAGCATTTCACCCGCTTAGATATTTGAAGGGTGATCCTTCAATGGGAATATTCATGTCACAGGATCCAACATTTAAGGTTAGAGCTTATTGTGACTTTGATTGGGCTGCTTGCCTAGATTCAAGGAAATCAGTGAGTGGGTACTTAGTTCTACTAGGGAATAGCCCTATATGCTAGAAATCTAAGAAGCAAGAGACAATTTCATTGTCTTTAGCAGAGGCAGAGTACAAGGCACTCAGGAGAGTAGTAAGGGAGCTGGTGTGTTTGTGCAGATTATTTGAAGAACTCAATGTGCCTTTTAACAAACCAGTAGAAGTCTTTTGTGACAATCAGTCAGCTCTACATATAACACGAAATCCTGTATTTCATGAACGAACAAAACATATTGAAGTGGACTGTCACTTTATAAGAAGCAAGTTACAGGAGGGACTAATCTCACTGCAGCATGTAACAACAGACAATCAATTGGCTGATGTGCTTACCAAGGTTCTAACAGGAGTGAAACATTCAGCTATATTGCGCAAGTTGGCAGTGTAAATGACATCTCCAACTTGAGGGGGTGTTGAGAGTTGTATAACTATATTGTTTATACGTATATTGCTATATGACTAGTTTTGTATGTTAGTTGTTAGAGTAGTGTTAGTTGAGTAGTTAGTGGTAGTTAGTGACCAGCTCAGTCTTAGTTGTAGCATATGTATTTATACTCAACACTATAATGAGAAAAGCTAAGCTTTCCATTTTCTACATTCTTCACTTTCACTCACGATGAACTCTCTCTCCCTCAGAATATTCTAGGACTCCATTGGAGCTCAAGTTCGAGCTTCAAGCTCACATCAAGACCAGATCTTAACAAAAAAAATAGTTTTTTAATACTTTTTGTACAATTTTAAAAATTTATATTTTTGTATAAAAATACTGAATTAAGCTAATTTATTTAAAATTCAAATTTATTCAAATTGACTTTCAACGGGAGAAATTGTCAAATGGAAGGAGTAACTTATTTTAAAAGGTGAATATTTCTACTATACTGGGCCAGGGAAAAAAAATATCCTAGGCACTTTGCCTTCTTCTACAGCAGGTGTCTACATTGACGAGCAATAAGTTAAGATTTTACTCTTCTTCGCATCCTGAGAATGTTATTCCCGAGGAAATGCCACGTTCTTGTGAACAGCAATTGGAATTTTGGACTTATTTAGCTCGAGTAATATTAGTTTTTTAATCTTGTTCTCAACCAACGTTTTATAATTCTGGCTTTAATTCTTTATTTTTTGAGTCCATATTAACCAACGACCATAGAATAAAAGTTGGTCAAAAGATCAAGGCCGGAACTCAAAAAAAATCCGTATTATCCTTGGGTTCTTTGCTCCATTTCCTAGGTGCGTTTACGTTGGTAGAGTTAGACAAGAGGGGTTGTTCTGATGGTAAGCAACCTCCATTTTCAACCAACAGGTTGTGAGTTCGAGTCTCCCCAAGAGCAAGGTGGGAAGTTCTTGGAGGGAAAGATGCCGGGGGTCTATTTGGAAACAGCCTCTCTACCTCAGGGTAGGGGTAAGGTTTGCGTACACACGACCCTCCCCAGACCCCACTAAGTGGGATTATACTGGGTTGTTGTTGTTGTTGTTTACCTTGGTAGAGTTATTTATCAATAATAATACTACTTACTATTTTTCTAGGTAAAAGGTTTTTCTACGAAAATATTTTTCTTTAAAAAGGAGAAAATGATTTCTCTCACTAAATGGACAAAAGTCATTTCCATACAACTTTCTTGGCTTAATTTCATATTACTCACTGCAAGTAATATTTTGATATTACTCTTATTTATTACTCAAAAATTTCATCAAAACACTTTTCGATCTGCTACAATAATTATAAAATTTAATATTTCTTTTTTGAAGAAAATTGTGTCAACTCACTAACATTTTCCCAAAATAAGTAAATTTTAGAAAAAATGACTCCGTAATGCCAAAAGCTTACTCTCATTTGCAGTTAGGAGTGGCAAATGGGCGGATCAGGTCGGATATGGTTCGGGTCAAAAACAGTCAATGAAAAAATGGATCAATTATCCGACTCAACCCATATTTAATATGGATAAAAAACGGGTTAACCAGCGAATAATATGGTTAACCATATTATCCATAACTTCTTGCATATGATCACTTTTGGGAAAATTCTTGGTATCCCTAGCTTGAGGAACCCCCAATTTTGAGGCTTTTCAAATGTAAAAGTTAGACCTATTGGTTATCCATTTTTTAAATGGATAATATGGTTCATTATTATCCCATTTTTAAAAAGTTCATTATTCAACCCCTTTTCTAGTGGATAATACGGGTGGTTAACTGTTTTCTTTTAACCATTTTACTACAGTAAAGAAGAAATGAGTGCCTGTTATGGAAGATAATTTTTGACCTTTCTTGAAGAATAGTACTCCTATTGGTTTTTTTAGCGAAGCAGCTTGAGCAGAAAATAATAAACTGCGACCAATCACAGGCTGGAAAAAGCCTTGGATGCGTTGCGATTAACTATAGTTTCTTGCTATAATTTTTCCAGATCGTAAATATGCATTTTACTTCTCAATAAACTGATTATTTAGTTAACCATATTTTTGATACTTTGGTTTGTTTTAGAAGAAAGGATAACGGATATTTTATTCAATTGGCTAGATCGAAGTAAAGAAAAAGTAGGTAAATTAATATACAATTGCCATTTGATGTCAACTTTTTATATCCTTATAATGATAAATGTATAAGATGAAGTGAATCCTTTTTTCTTCCTTTCAGTTTATTAAAATGGTTTGTTGTAAATATACAAAAATTAAGGTCGAGAATAAGATAGCAAATGAGAAGAGAAAGGTGTTCTATTTGTCAGTACGTAGCTTTCACTATATTTGTACGTAAGTTAGGTCTTGAAGATTCAAAATTTATAAGTTGTTTTCCTCTTATCATCAGATGATGATATAATGGGCAGAAAATGATACATTATCTAAAATTACCCAATGACTTGTGGCAGATACCTTAGGTTTTTGGCCCATGATAAGGGAAATAGTAGATAACCTTACAGTGTATGAGGTCCATGAACATGATTGAGAAAAGGGCAAACAACAATATGAAATGTTATTGTCAGCTAAAGTTGCAATTGTCCTTTCAAGAACATGTAAAGATCTTTTCATATGGCTACTTTTACCTGAGATTCCCCTCTTCTTATATACTTATCTACTCTATTGATGGCAACTAATGAGTCATCCCACACTACACCATTCATAAAAGCCCTTCCCCACTTCATCTTTTCAAAAAATATACTCCCATATATAAATAGTTTTACAATGCATACTTTGCCATGACCTGATAACTGGAGCAATATAATAAAGTAAACATTTTACTATAATTAACTTATATTGGTAATATAAAAAATTCTTTAAATTGGAAGTATATATTACTTGAATTTAATTACAAATATATTTTAGTTCCTATAACTTATTAGTATATATTATTGTTAATCTCTCTACTGTATTTGTTTTTTATTGTGAGAAATGCTGATGCAACGCAAGCTAAAAGGATCAATAATTGCCGCAGAAGTCCATCCATTACTCATTAGATAAATTCTCAAAAGTGGCCTTTTCCAGTTGTTACCTATGCATAGAAGACTCTTGTCTGAACTGAATCTACAAAAATATATTGTTTAATATATGCTTCAGTAATACCAATGTGGATCACATAATTTATTTTTTGGGTAGTTAACAGCTGTTGATTATCAGTGATGAGTAATGACAATGCATCACAAGCCAAAAGCTGCGAGATTCCCAGCTTTTTTGAGTAATGTTAGGCTTTCCTTTAAGTATATAAAAAGAATACCATTTTAATTACAATTTAGTTATATTTGTCACTAGTATTAGCACCCGCGCGGATGCGCGGACACTAATTATGTCAAATATTTATTTATTTGAATTATGTGTCAATAGTCTTAGAATTAAAACCTTCTTGATAAATATAGATAATTATTGAATACTCCTATAAATTAAGAAACACTACATGAAAAAGATTAACCATTTCTTAAATTTCCTAGTTATAATTCTATTTTCTTTTTTGGTATCATTCTCAACAGTGTCATTGGATCCTAAAAATAGTCAGAAAGCAAAATAATAACTCATATCTATGGCAAAAAAATCAAAGGTTGAGACTATGAAGGATTCTTTGGATACGGCTTGACTCTTATATTACTACTTGAACTCTTATTTGGTATGTTGATATCTTTCAAAAAATATTTCTATTTTAAAATTTCAGTTTCTAAAATTTTATTTTTCAATAATAATTATGTTTATAATAATGGAAGGAAAAATATTATCCTTAATTCAAAAACTCAGTATAGTCGGGTATCTAAAAATTTAAATATTTCTTTAGCTAGTGAATTTATTGTTTCCAGTATGACTTCATTTTGATATTTGACACTGACCATATTAAACATCTGAGTTATTTGAATTATATCTAAATAACCTTAAAATTTAAACCTTCTATATAATTATAGATAATCGTTAGATATTAATTAAGAAATACTACATGAAAAAAAAATTAATATTTTTTCAAATCTCGTAGTGATTTTTTTTTTGCACCATTCTTGTTGGAGTCATTAGAACCTAAAAATAGTCATGAAGCGAAATAATAACTCATATTTATGGTAAAGCACAAAGGCTGACACAATATGAACGACTTTTTAGTTACGACATGACTCTTTTACTATAACTTGAACTCTTCTTTGGTATGTTGTTATCTTTCAAAAAATATTTTATTTTGAAATTCTAATTTTATTTTGGTATGTTGTTATCTTTCAATAATGATTAGCTTTGTAATGATGCAAGTGAAGATATCATCCTTAATTTAAAATCCACTTTAATAGACTATCTAAAAATTTAAATAATTTTTTAGTCGGCGAAACTTTATTTCAGTATGGCTCTATTTTGAGTTTATTGATATCTCTAGCCACGGATTTTAAATTTTGAATATCCTATATATACAATTTTTTTTCTTTGAATCATTAAATGTTAAATTAGTTGATTATTATTATATAACATTGCACATATTGTCTTAAAATTATCAAGTAGTTTTTTCTCGACACTATACATGGCTTAACATCAATGCAAACTACTCAAATTGCATCTAAATTCAGATTCGAATATCATATCAGTTTGTTAGTAATAATAATTTTTTGAAAACGACACACAATGTAAATTAAAAAAAAATATCTAAGATATCGTTATCTTATAATCTATGTATTTGAGTTGAAAAAAATATTTTAAATCGATGAGATCAGCTTCCAAATTTTTTATACTCAACAGAGATAAAGAGAAGAAGAAATTCGTTGTCGTCTCTATTTTCTGGTTCTTAGATTTTCCATATATTTTTTCTATATTTATTTTCTTTTATCTTATTTTTTATGTCTTTCTTTCTTTTGTAACAAAAAATTAATTTATTTCACTATAAAAATATGATTTTTAATAGAAATTGTCTATATAAGAAATTTATTTATATTTTTAGTCTTTGGTTAAAATTATTTTATATTTTTCTTTAGGATTTATCTAATCAACCTAAATATGTGCTCACCTAACCACTTAAATTAAAAAATTAAAGAATGTGTAATTTAGATATAATCCATATATAATACGTGTATAATCATGTATCGTCAGTATATCATCTATGTATATCAGCTATAAAAGATCAACGATAAATCTGGCCGGATATTTATGTAAATATTCCATAAGATTTCGGTTACTTGATTTCATCCATGATATGATTTCTATTATAATAATTTAAAAATTCTCTACTAAAATTCAAAAATATCTTATCCTTTTATTTTTAAAATTACATTATATTTTAAAAAAAATATTTGGTGTCATACCATTTATTTTCAAAAATATACTTTTTGTTATGCTTGAAAATCGTATAGAAACTACCAATTAGAAACCAATATTCCTCTTGTTGAAATTCGAGAAACCTTTCACATAATTTAATGATTCAAAACTAATACTATTCAACGAAAAAAATATTTACCCCTGCAATGTTAGCTTGACTACAGTTAAATGAAAAGGTTTCAACTTATACCCTTTAATTCCTAAAAGATTCTAAATTAAAAGTAATGATAGCAATTGTATAACCAATATTTTGTTATTTTTTTGATGTTCATTTATACAATTTGATTCTTCAAACAAACATTCTTCAAAAAAAAGAAAGAAAAATAACTTCTTCTTTTTTTGAATATTAACACATTATTGTGATATTTCTTTCTATACCATGTAGCTTTACTTCATTATATATGTAAGTAAACTTTTATTTGATTTTTAAACTTTTTTTTGTTATTTGAATAAACATAGACATGTACCCTATGTCACACCTCCTTTTTGCGCGCCCGCCCCCCGAAGGGTTAAACGCGTGGGTGGAGTTTTTTCAATTTAAGTGATAATATTCGAAATGAGATTATTTATTTAATTCAGAGTCGCCACTTGGGAAAGGTTTGGCTTTTGGTGTCCCAAGTCACCGGTTTATCTTGAATCCCAAATTGAGGAAATTTTCGACTTTTCCAAATGAAGTCTGCGAACCAAAAATTCTAAGTAAGGAATTCTGTTGACCCGAGGGAAGGTGTTAGGCACCCTCGAATCCCGTGGTTCTAGCACGGTCGCTTAAATTGTTATAATAGCTAATTATCTGATTTAAATACATGTTATGACTTATGTGCTTTTATTAAGTTTAAAACCGCTTTATTATTATCATTTATTTTTTATAGAATTGCAACGTCATGAAAATGCATCTTGAACCACGTCACAATCAATGCACCCGTAGTTGTCAACACATTTCGACTTCGTTGAGATTTGAATTTGGGTCACATCAATGTGCACCCGAATTTAAGAATATGATTTAATTAAGCCGCGCCTAAAGAGTCTAACGCGTTATTATTTTTTGAGAAGGCCATGAAATTCGCCAAATGGCTCATCCTGAATTCTAAATATTTATTATGGTTAATTATTGAGGGCCCCGCAATTTACATTTTTATTTGGCGAGGCTCGTCCCATTATTTTAGAAGGAACATCCTAAAGCGACTACATTTCTAATGTGTTTGTCTCTAAAAATAGAAGAAAAGATGCGTGCTAATTCAATTATATGCTTTGGCCAAATCCAGATTTTAGTTAATCGTCTGATTAATTATTTACAGAGCGAAGAAACGTTGTACCTCATGAAACATGCTTTTAACTTGAGAGAAGAATTATAGACAAGATTGATGAAATGCTACGACTGCTGCAAGAGCTCCCTAACTCTAACTTATTTAGACAAGATTAATTAAAACTACTTATTAGAAAATGCGACTAATGATATTTGAAACTCATCCTATAAACTGCCTAATGGAACTGAAACTCAAGAATCTGAAACTGTGTTATCTTTAGCTAGATTTAAAGCAGCCCTTTGCCCTTACATATTCAAAGCACGCTGAAAGAGCGAGTTTAAGTTAACAATCGTATTGAATAGCTGCACATTTCATGAATTGTATTTACATCTTGTATACTACTAAACGAATAAAATGTCGCAGTTTCAGATTGTCATAGACTTTAATTAAGTACAACCTTACTAATGTATCTCTATTAGGCTAACGGACTAGAAACTTACATATCTTAACAACATTTATATAAAAAAAATTCGTAAGCAATGCAACAGATGATTATAACATCCTTCAGATCTTTCGATTCAACTTTCATTGCAACATCAGACAGATTCGAAATGTGTACCTGAGGAAATGCTTACAATGAAGAAAGTAGGGCAGTCAGTTGAGCAACAGTACAAGCGGAACAGCAGTAACAGATGAACAACAGCAGGACAAATTCCCAGTGCAAAAATGCAATTTAGAGCCAATGAAAGATGGCAGAATGTAGCAAATCCCCAACAATATGGAATCAGAATTTAACCAGAATGGATCCAGAACTGAACTGATACTTCACACAACTAGTAATCTCAAACAAGACTCAGGATAAATCAATATAGAACAGGCAAATCCAGACTAGTTGAGAATCAAGACAAAGAAGAAAAAAAATGCAGTTCCTTTTTTTTTCTGTGTTAGGCCTCTCTTTATCTATTTCTGTCCGTGTGTTTTCAGACAAACTCCCTTTTTCTGTTTTCTTATCAATGCTTTCTCTACGTTCACTAATATCAGGTGGTATTCCCCCCTTCCTCTATCAGATGTCCTCTTTTTTTTTCTATCTCCTCACGGTGTGCCCTTGTCTCTCTTTAATATCAGGTGGTATCCTTTCTTCTTTTACTCTCTTAGGTCTGTATCTCTCTCTCTCAGCCCCCTTTTTGTGTTCTCTCCCCTCCCATTTATAAGCCTAAACCTCAGCCCTTTAACAGCCTGTTAGACCCAAAAGAACACCCTCCCATGTGCTGCCTGTCTTGTTTCAGTTTCCACTTACTTTAAATATAAACAAACTCCCATGATATTCCCTGGCAGACTTACCTTTTAAGTGAGGTTTAATATTTTTAAGCTAAAGCAGGATATGGGCAGCAGGGTATAATCTGACAGCATGTGCTGTCAAACTAATTTAAATGTAACCAAGGCCTTTATGCAGGAACCAGGCTGTGCACAAATGCACCTGTGGTGCACAAATGCACATGCTGTGCACATGCCCTCCAATTCAGAACTTAAACAAAACATTCCTTTTACATTACTGATTCAAATCAACAACTATAAGTAAACAAAACCAGTTCTTAATTGATTCAACAAATGCTTAGCAGAAATAAGTCGATTTGTTATTGTTCGGACAGCTGAAACTAATTGACGACATATGTCGACTCGACTATACTAGTTATAACACATACAATCGTAACCAAAAATCAGACATTTAACAGTATCGACACATGATTTGAATTACACTGACTAAGCAAAATTACATGGGAGGAATCAGTTGGTCAGTTCACCTTTGAAATTCAATTAATTGCACAGCAAATACATACATACAAATTATCAGAACAATTAGAAGAAAGACTCAATCAAACAACAAAGGTTCAGGCGAGGTGGACAGGGCACAGTTGATAAAATTCAAAGACACAAAATCAAAACAAACATGAACAAACTTTTAGCCAATCACATGGACTAAACAGAAATAAGAAAAGAAAAAGCAAGACTCACCTCATATCTTTGAAAAATCAAAAGATTCCAACTCGGATTTGGACAGACCTTTCTTAAGGCTGAACGGGCTTTAATCGAAGTGTTTCTCAGATGAGAAACACTTCGATTAAGGTCCATTAGACCTTAATCCTTTGGTTTGAACGGATATGGACCAGTGACGAGGACCTTTAAAGTTCCAAAAAATTAGATCCAGGATTCGGGCTTCCCTGGTCAGATTCGGACCAAACCAAGCATGGTTTGGTCTCGAGGGGGGTCTGGGGAGTGTCTGGTATGAATTTAAAGCAAATCGGGGTAGATCGAGTTTAGACTCGAATCTTCAAATGAAGATTCGAGAAGGTGGGATGGGATTCGAGGTGTGTGGTTGGTGGATTTGGGTTCAGGACGGTGAGGAACATCTATGGTGTTAAGGGTAGGGTCACCGGCGTCCGTGCCGCCGGTTTTCATGGTGAATGGTACAGGGGCGGCTCTAGGGTTTGGGGGTTATGGTGAAGACGACGAAGGCTGGGGTTTGGATAGGGGGCAGGGTAGTGTTATGAGTTTATATAGTTAGTGGGTAAGTGGATCCTAGCCGTTGGATGAGATGAGATGAAGGGTCAGGATCCTTCGGCTAATAGGGAACGACGTTGTTTCAAGGGTAAAGGGTTGGGGTCGGTCCGGGTGAGACGGGTCGAGTTTGTTGGTGGGTTATGGGGAATTGATCTTGGCCGTTGATCAATTTGAGATCAACGGCCCAGATCAGACTGCAGTAAAACGGTGTCGTTTGGAAGGCCCCCTGAGGCCAGCTGGTCTGGACCGGGTTTACATGGGGTTTGGGCTGAGTTTGTTTGGGCTTGTTTGTTTTAAAAACCGGACTGGCCCAAGTCCGAAACTCCTTCTTTTTCTTTTTTTTTTCTTTTTAATTCCTTAAAATAATTTTCCAAATAATACCATGTAAACATTGGACAACAATTATCACACAATTAACATTTAATTATACTAAACACTTAATGACAAAATACAATGAAGGACGCACATATTTTATTTTTCTTTTAATAAACAGATTACGGTTCACACGACATATAGACATATATTTTTTATATTTTTTTTTGAATAAAACAACCATGGGCAAAATCACAAATAACTAGCAAAAAAAAATGCCACGTAAAAATCCAGCAAATGTACAGCAAGACCAATTGCTATTATTTTGTTTCTTTTGGAGTGATTGTCGCGTAAAACAAAAATCACGTGCTCACACCCTATATATTATATTTATTTTAAAAAGAAATATGCTTTATTCAAATCTAACTATAGTGTTTTAAAGAACTATAATTATAGGGTTTTAGATGTGAAAGAGTTTAGAATTATATGGAGAAATTTTTTTTTTGCCCGAGGCAAAGTAATATTTAAATAATTATAAAAAATTAACAAAAGTTCTTAACATGATTGCATATGATCATTAACTGAATTAAGCATGATAACATGATAACAAAAGATAAATTTCTTTTTATTTTTATTTTAATTCAAATTTTAAAACTTTATATATAAAATTCAAAATTATCTTTTAATTCAAATTCAATTATATATATATATATATATATATATATATATATATATATATATATATATTTGTATTTGACTAACATAATCAAATATAGAATAAAGTTACCATATATTATTAGTATTTATTAGCTTGCCACTTGGCTTAACCACAATAGCTAATTATATTTGATAACTTTATTCCTTTAATATATATATATAGATTAGGATAACCGAAGCCGCTAAGATTAGATAGATATCAAAGATATGGCAATGCCTTGAGTCATATTTTATAATGCAACAACAATTACCGCAATCCCAAACAAACTGGAATAAATTATTTAGATCACACTGTTTATGTTTGCTCCATTTAATTAAACCTATCTTAATTCTGCATATATATACCTAGCTAGATGAATACTTTCTAACTTATATATGTATTTTAAAAATTTATCATAAAATAATTAGTTTAATTTATATGCTGACAGTCAATCTATTATAATTTTTTTTACTTGAAAGTTGATCGACAAGGCGAGCAAGCTTATATCGATGGATCAATGAATCATGGTGGTATGGGACGTAGTTACCGAAGCTAGGGAATTAGAGATTGTAGAAGACGACGAAGAAGATTCATTGAAATTACAGTGGTTGACCCAGAGTACGTGGCATCTTAATCCAAACCACGAATGTCTTAGTCTTATGTGGACCACAATCCATAGTAACATTGGCTCCACATAAAGCTTGTGTTTTTCTGTTTTCTTTTTTCTTTTTGGGTGCAAATTCCAATACACAAATGATGTTTACTGAGAATGGGATTCCAACCCATGAGGGGAGGATGTTTGGCTCTAGTTGAGGAGTTAGTCCAAATTAAATAATGGGGTTGTCCTGTCCTTTTTTTGGCTTCATTTTTTATGTAAAAAAATTGTAATGGAGTTTAGGTTCCAAATATGTAGATGATTGGACCACCTCATGTAAGTTGAGCTGGTCATGGAAAATTCCAAGGTACATTTGGAGTAGGACATTTTGGACTCATTGTCAAAGATCAAGATTATAAAGCAAATGTGTCCCTCCATGTAATAGAGAGGCAATTGGTGTTTTACACTCTCCAAGAGGAGAGCCACCCTGTGAATTATTATTCTCTCTCTTGCTTATGTGTAAATGAGTATGAAAGGCACTTTATCTTGTTATGTTTGCTCCAAAATATATTGAAATCAAACAATTTATTTAAAAAAGAGCAATACATTGCAAATGTTGTAAGGTAGCACTATTTTAATGATCGGAATTACAGTCTAATAGTCCAGCTACGCTCGACATTAATTATTCTCCTCCCAAAAACTTAAAATGGGAAGAAAAAAAAAACAAAAAAGAGCTAGCGCTATTATAGATATGTATGGATTTTGTTATCTCTAGTCTCTATTGAGAATGTGTTCACACTAAGCAAGATTAATTACTTACTGGAGGTGGAATAACGGCTCTCTGATAAAGTGACAAACCAATTTTGATTTGTATTGCAAACTGAAAATGTTTAAACGTATCTAATAATGGGAATACAGGATCACTTCATACATATAGTGGCCAATTTTTCTCGTCTATGAATCTGAATAAAGGGTCATAAGAAACTTCTCAAATTGATGAAAACAGTACTTGAGTTGTGCACATGATAATATTTTGACTATTTGCTTTGTTTCTTGAAACAATGGTGTTCGTGTCAGTTTTGGCACACTTCAATTATTTTACCGAGTACAATTATCCCACTAGTAAAGATACTAGATAACTCTGTGCCAGGGAAGGGTATTTTGAGTACTTAGAATGGATTGATACAGATTATTACAGTATATCCAATGATCATATTTTGGTTTTCAGATTTATATTCAGTCAAACAGTCCTTAAGTTAAAGAAGGATCAATAATGGACTTAATATATGTCCAGTAGTAGTTAGTTTAACTATTTGTGTGACTTCACCTTATCTAAAAATTCAACCTAAAAACAAGGCCATAGATAATTTAGTTAAATATGGCCAGCCAATTGGTAGAGGTCATACCTTTCTAATTCTTTTAATTGGTTTTGTATATGTTTGGATGAATCCGCCAAGCTCACTTAAACTTTTCTCTTATGCACGTTGCTTTGTCTTTGTTTTCAAAATTTAAGTTAAAGTTTTTAGTTTGATCAATTAGCCAACTTCCTAGAAACATTTATTTAATGTAGTTGGTTTTTGTCTACATGTATACAGTATATATATAAGATAATTAGCTGGCTGTTCCTAGTTACTACTACTTTGCAAAATGTCATTTAATGTGACAATTTATGAAGTTGTCCAAAGATAGATTAACATCTCTTTAAGACTTACGAACATTGAGATTTACGCTGCGCATGAAAATCTACAAGTTATTACAGCTAATAAGTGAAAATTACTGTCTCTCTGAAAAAGAAAGATTACTTGGTCTGAAGAAACATTGTTACCTTTTTGTTTTCTTTTAGCTTTAGAATATTCATCCAAACTTTTTGCCGCATCTCCTTTGATATGCGGAAGAAGGGATTTTTTTAACCAGTGTTGAAAGTACGAGAAATTGCCTGACGAATTATTCCATGCACTGTCCGTTGAATAAAGGAAAAGTTTTTAATTATTATTTGAACAATGAAGTTTTCAACCAAGATCTTTTCACCTCGCTAATTATATGAAGAGTGCATAATAGTTTCATCGTGAAAGTGGGTTGGATTATTTGATGTGGGTCAAAACTTCAGGATAAATTACTTTGTTTCGTAGGCATATGACATATCAGGTGATAAAACAATACTCCCTCTTGTCCAAAATAAGTGATTTTTTGATTGTTTTCACACATATTGAGAAATTCGCCTTTTAACATTAATTAACAATGAAATTGACCATATTAATCTTTACTATCTCTTCACATAAACACTCCTAACACATACTCCAACATTAATTACTCCAAGGGCAATGTAGGAAAAAAATAATTAGTTCATTCTTGAAATCTGGAAAAATCACTTATTTTGGACCACAAGAAAAAAATCAAAAAATCACTTATTTTGGACCGGAGGGAGTACTCTTTTTAGTCAGGGTATTACCACTTATAACCCACGCCACAAATTATTAATATTCGATAGCCGAAAAAGAGTATAAAATTTGTATATTTTTTTGTATATACATGCAGAATATAAAGAAGCTAAAAATATATATATTTCGGTTATTATTTTAAGAACGACTATATAGAGTCATTTTCCCTTTTTAGTCTTAGATCCAGATGCTGGCGTGTTTTAACAGCTTATAAGCAAATTTAAGGTTCAAACCCTTGATTCTTTATTTTTTTTAAAAAATAAGGGGGAAAATGAACATTAGATGATTTTCATGAGTTGTAATAAATATTCAGACAATTCAACCGCGCAGCTTGATGAAGAGTTCAGTTGCCGACCATGAAAAGTGGAAGGGCATAAGGGCTATAATTTGAAGCAGCGGTATTGTATTGATTTTCTTTTATAAGCACATGTAGAGAGTGAATATAGCTTACGAGACATATGCAACTTGAATTGAGAACTAATGTTTTCCCTACCATAGTGTATCACATTAGTCAAATAAGTGAATTCAAGATACCGAATGATTAAAACCCAACAAAAAAAAAAAACAGAACAAATAGCAACTTGCATTGTACAGTGTTATAAAATAAACTTACCTTTCCATTCATCATTTCTTTGTGGAGGAAGACTCTGCAAAAGCTACACATTTGAGTGCCTACACTGCATTTCATCCATAAGCCTAATTAAATTCACAGTAATATTTCTTATGATACTAGCATACCTTAGAGTTCTAAAATTAAAGAGCCACCTAATTTTTCGCATGGACAACTAAATGTTAGAACATCTATACAATAAACTTCTGTTTGTTGGCCCATAAGAGGCTTCATTTCCTCCTACAAACTTTCTTGTCAAACTATATCCTTCATTTTCTTCTAGAGGACTTCAGAGAAAGATGACTAGTCTTTTTGACATGCTAATATCAATTAAGAAAAACCCATCAAAAAAAGCCACCAAGAGTACATTCCTTAAGCTGTTAGAACTAAGAAACTGAATGCCTTCCTTTTCTTGAAGGTGTAGACTTAGCTTCTTCCAAGTTAGCAGATCCAAGACTCTCGGACGAATCTGAGCCACTATTCTCCCCTTGCCCCCCTTTGTTCGACCAGATTTTCGAGAAGATCCTCTTTGACATGAGCAAACCTTTCATTCTACTCATGGCAGCCCTGTCTGCATGGCTCTTGGCGTCGCCATTAACTTTGTCGTTTGTTCCTCCATTTCCCATTCTTAAGGCTGCAAGCTCTCCTCTCAAGGCCCTGAGTTCCTCTGCGGAGGCTGCAGCATCCCAATCTTCTTCTGTATTAGTTGTTGCAGATCTTGAACTTCCATATGAAGCACTGTTAAGGTCCCTAATTGCTTTGGGCAGATCCGGAGTACTGCTCCCAGACGAGGCATTAGCTCTGACTTGCTCGAAAAAGAGCACTTGTACAACAACACGAAGGGGAAGCCTCTCGTTTTGCACAGCATGCATACAAGCATCCACGGAGAGCTTCTTGCAGTCCATCAGCTTACAAATTCTCTTCCTCTCACTCTTGCTGATTCCAGGGTGCTCCTACACCAACAACAGAGTTCGATCAGTACATACAAGGCATTCAATAATAAGAGTTGCATCACTTTTACCCCCAATACCATCTGTTTGTATGCACTGCGTTTAATTTGCTGCAATTTTGATAGGTGTGCTTCTTTCCATAAGAAAACGACTAAACTAAACATCCTAAAAGCATTAACACTGTATATACGAACATAGCTCCAAGCCTAATAACTAATGTATTTGCATAATTATATATTTGAGATAGCATAGATGCAGACAGTTCTTTTCCCATGTCAGTGTTGAAATTCTAATCACGAGTGGCAGGAAAGATATCAGCTAGTTATTTCAATTATGCAATTGTATGCACAATTCAAGAGATTTATTTCAACTATGCAACTTTATGCAGAATTCAAGAGACGCTCACCTTAAGGTACATATCAATTGCGCGATAGATACCATCATGACCGGGTCGAGGAAAATTGGATACCATCTCTGCTAGACCAACAAATGCTGATAAAGGTAGATTAGGATCTTTCGCAATTTCAGTAAGGTATCCATCTACTAGCTTTGCCACCATCAGTTTTGAAGCTTCTGATAAAATCCCAGGCTTTCGGATCTCCTGAATTTCATCTCCATCTTCTAGCTGAGGTTCAGAATCCGTATCTCGCATCATAAACACTTCTAGTATTTTCTGAACGACATGGACATCATACAAGGTTCCTTCCCCATCTGCCGCTCGAATCAAAAGGTCATTTACAGAAGCCTCCTCCAATTGCTGCCCTATTCTTTTAACTAGTTCTGCCTTTGCCATTTCTCCAGAATCAAGTGAAATTGATGCTCTCAGCAGTTTTAACAAGAAACTACAAGAGACACAACCTTTCTCAGAGGGCAATAGCCATACAATCGTATCCAATATCGCCCGACATTTGGAGACATCATTGAACTGGAAGACACCTTTATTAAAGCCTGGAAACCTTCTATAAGCATAAGCTTTCACAGCTTCTCCAATAACTTCAGAAGAAACAATGCCTTTGTTTTTAATAGTGACAATTACCCGCTTATATAAATCTACTTCAAGCTCACTTAAGTCCTCAACCCACCAATCTTTTGGCACCATGCGGCTTCTAATACCGTTCAAGTTAGGATCATCTCCGTTCTCCTCTGGAAGCTTTTTCCGGTTATACGTATAGGACCAATCCACTCTGTTAACATCTATGGAAGCCTTGGATGCTATAGCATCAATGCAGTGGCTGATCAACTTCAGTTCTTCACACAAACGTGACTGAGACTTAGTAGTTTGAAGAACTATTATTGAATCTTTCCAGCTCCGGAAAATGCTCGAGTTCAGGAAAACATCAATCTTGTAAATAAGGTTTCCTTTCTCAATAGCTTCATGCATACCCAGATACTCAGCTGCACACCTCGCTGCAATGACATTATAAGCATTCAGTGTAACAGTCATGCCGTAACAAAACTTGGCACATATTTCAAAGGCAGTAGGTCCTCCAGGAATGTCATGAATGTGAACTTCATCACAATTTGCTTCACTTGCATTAGCAACCAACTTTTGCAAAGAGGTACTCTTGGACAGAAGAGGAAACTGCATAGCCATTTTCAGCAAATAATGAGTACTCAGAGATCAATTATGGCCAACTCAACAAGTCAAGGAGGTAATATAACACACTTCCATTGCTTAGGATACTTCAAAGATGAAAAGTAGTTTAAACAATTGTTTCACGAAAATTAGCATCATAAATTTATTCATACAGTACACCACTTATTGGAATGCTGAACAACTGCTACTGCTACTGTGATACGTATCCGTCCAAGTAGATCATAAGTACCAAAAAGATTTTGAAGGTGACTTTTACACTCGAGGCTCATGCACAGACATAGAACATAACTTTAGTATATTAGCAGAAACAGCATAGGACAGATAAAAAAAACTATTCACTTCTTATGCTGCAGTCTACTTGACTTGATTAAGAAATCAACCAATGTATGCATGCAGCCAATGCTAATGTAGAAAACAAATTCATCACAATTTGAATGTGGATAAATAGAACTAGTAACCAGAAGCTTTACTAGATTTGTACCTACTGTTCCCCTCCCACCTTCAGGAGAAAAGGATCCATTTTACTTTTTCAAGAAGGGATTGTACAATCATTCCACATAGTAACACTCCCTGACCCTAAAAGACACATCAAAAAGGGAAGAAAAAAGAAAAGCAAAACAAGACAAATGCATGCTTAATTATTCATTTTCTCAAGTCCAGCTGGCATAACTTTTCTAAAATAAAGCTTGAAACAAGGAGAATACTGTACTTGTTAAATTATTGTACCTTGTGCAAGTAAAACTTTACATCTCCGACATTAACTGTGATGTCAGAGGCCAACTCTGAAGCAACATATCTGCATGAAAAATCTGTCAGTACAATCGAAACGAGTCTAAACAGATATAAAACAATAGCACTGTTAAGGTAACTAAACACTATGACCATATCTATATAGAGAGTATTCACAGATATCCCAAGACTAACATATTGGGAAGAGACAAATTGGAAAAGATTTAATGATTGTACTCATGCTGCGATGCTGTGGTTCCTCTACAAGTTGAATTACAGAGATTCAAAAAGAAAGAAGTCCACTTCATCCAGCCTTTCGCTTCCATACTGTTATTCCAACTCATCCAAATAAAACAACACTAATCTTCTCTTTCGAAACTGACTAGAAGGTACATATTTTGGCTTAGTTCTTTGGCAGAAATAAGGTCTGATGATCCTCATCCGACCTTAGAAGGTACATATTTCGGCTTAGTTCTTTGGCAGAAATAAGGTCTGATGATCCTCATCCGTCAGTCCAAGACATAAAATGAAGTAAACGAGGTTGCATCATTCATGTATGGGTCATCAGACCAAAACTGATTAGGCTACAGCTAGTTGACATAATTTAGCTTCCTAAAACCAGAGCAAAAAATGAAGAAGAGACCTCATTACCTGTCCCTATCATAAAGTGATCAAATACTTTACTCTTAGAAATAGTTATTACTACTCTTAATATACATTTGGGCTAATATTACCACACCAACTATTATCTTATAGTAATGCTTATACCGACTACTGACACAAAGAACTTGCACTATGAATTTTTATTTTAATATTTTTTTTTGGGATCTAATAGAACATGCACTACGAAATTTGGCGCAGTCAACTCCCAATTCAACTAATACTGACATCCAACTTGGTGATTCTCTACTTGGAGAACAAGGTATAATGCTTTTCAAACCAATAGCTGAGACCAAGAAGAGAAATATATAATGCAAAATATAGCGTGCAATGTTGAACTGGAAACTCCGGATGTCTGAAAAACCTTCTCTTTTTTTTTTTGGAGCAACCGTTTATTTGAGCTTCTTTTATTAGGTGAAAGATTCACAATAGTAAAAGAGGTCAATCTCTAGAAAACACCATCCTGTTACCATATAAACTCAAAGCAATGGATTTCCTATAATTCTATCCAGGGTTTGACTTCTTCAGCTGCCCTTAGTAATATCAGAAATGGAAATTAAACAGTAATAAAACCAAAGTCATAGAATAGTTTTTAGGAAAAGATGAATTAGGGATAAGAAGAAACCAACAAATATAATCCCTCAAACCAATTTCTAAAAGCACATATAATATAACTACTCCCACTCCCAACCCCAACCCCCCAAAAAAGAAAAAATCAATGCACGAATACAGGACAGACCACAATTAAATGGATGACAAGGGCATTTATTGACAAGTGACACCAGATACACAAAAAATGGGAAATACTAATTAATTTTCTTATCAATATGAAAGATCAGTTACAATTCTGCAAAACAAAACAGCTAAGAATGACCATTTCATCAAGGAAAAAGAAGTTTTTTTTCCCAAAAAAAAATTAAAAAAAAAAACTAGCAAAAGATCTGACCTGATATTGTTCCCATCTGACTGGAAGGTATCAGGCTTGGATCCAAGTTTCATAAACTTCATCTTGGCAACTCAAGGGATCTCTGCTTTCTTGTTGTTCCCACTTGAGAAATTATACTTCCTTACTACTCAACTAATCACTGTAAAAAATCAAACAGTACCCTGTGTTCATAACCTGATATTCCCAATGCTCAAACATAACCTGAAACCAAGGACAATAAGGACTCCAAAAATGGTAAAAATGAAAGAATCCAGGTGGGGGGACCAAATTACTGAATATAACCAACTTCCTCAACTTCAAGAGAGAGAGAGAGAGGAAAGGTTAAATGGGATCTCAAAGATATAGTATTTGCTTAGTATGACCTAATCTTGAAAGTAAACAAAAGCAGGAGGAGATAACTTAGGAGAAAGAGTAGAAGAAGAAAATGGTTAAGTGTAGTTTGTTTAATTTAAAGAAAGAAAAGAGGGTTCACTTAAATGGAAAGAGAACCATAAGTTAAGAGATTGTTTCCTTGGTCGGCGGCAAAGCCCACTGACCCCGGAGTCTCCCTTTCAGCTCAGGAGACATAAACAACTGACTCTTTTCACTAAATTATTCACACACACACAGAGTAGCATCCATCTTTCTCACTCTTTCTTTAATACTACTTTACTCTTTCTCTCTCTCTCACACATACACACACTCACTTTACTCTTTCCCTGTTTCTTCCACAAAATGGTGTCTTTTTTAATATATAGTATTATATAAAGAGTGAGAGAGAGTTAAAGGCTTTGAGCTTGAGGCCACATAGAAGAGAGAAACTAAAAATGGGGTCTTAAAAAGATCCAAACTTTCAACCAGAAATCACATGTAAATCCAGAAAATGTTAAATATTATTGTTATTTTAATTGAAAATTGGGAGATTTGAAGAACCTGCAACGGAAAACAGCATCTCGGTATCAGTTGAAGGAACCACCTAAACAGGAGACAACAAGCATCTATCTTTTATAGTTTTGCAAAGCTGAAAAAGAACATAAAATTAATGAGAAGATCACAAGAATAAATAGAAGCATATATTTAAAAAAAAAAAACATATTATTCAAAGACAAAATCAAACATCAGCTACGAATAATATCTGTGGAAGCAAAAAGAATCATCTCAGAGAGCAGAAATCTAGCCAGTAAATAATGTTAAAAAAAATCAAAAAACTTTCCTTATGTTTAACTATGCATTTGAAAGACACAACCCAAAAGCCACTCTTTTTGTAAACACCCCAACAAAACCCAAGACTTGCTATTTACATGAAACCCCCTATGTAGAAACACAAGAAATTTACTTCAAATAGACCAATATCAAAGCAAAAGGAAAAATACAACAATTAACAACGACCCAGTTAGGGTGTGGGGAGGGTAGGGTATACGCACAGCTCGAGAGAAAGGACTGTTTCCAAAAGAAACTCGGCTCATCAAGGAAAATAAGGTTCAAAGAGAAATAAGGATGATTGAATAATGAAGACCTAGCAAAAGTTAATACCTAAAGATTGAAAGGTCCATCAGAATCGACTATTATCATGTCGTTCTTAGTGGATCAAAGAAAAAGGAAAAATACATATAAAAATATCATACCAAAACTTGTTCAAGAACTATTTTTTACAGAAGTTTAAACGAAAAAATCACAACCCCACATGCAAAAATGTGAGAGAAAATAAAGAAACACAGAAACCAACAAAGCAGAAATAAAGCCACCATAATAACGTGAGGAGCATCAAGAAAATGAGTTGTAGTATCCTGTTTCCAGTAGCTGGGGAAAAAGAAGTACAAGAAATGCAGAACAAAATAGCCCAAAAAGCAAAGATTTGCTAGTATGTGCTTACCAGTTTTGCTGGAATCAGCACAAACAACTTTTTGGTATCAGAATTTTCTATTTTACTATTTCTTATCAAGGACAAACTAAAAAAATCAGCATATTTGAGAGTATTTTTTTTGTTGTTTAATTACCCTTTTTCCTATTCTTGTTGCTTCTTTTACTAAAGTTTTTTTTCTGTATTTTCACTCTGATTTTTCAGGGCAAAGTGGGAGACTATTCTTTTTTCAGTTTGTAGTGATTAAGACACCCAATTTGCTATGTTATGCACGCCATACTGACACTCAGCTTTTTTGCCCCCTCCCTTATACTTGTGTTTTCTTCTCTTTAACGTGGAGTGTTTATTTAGGGGTCTGTTTGGCGGCAATTATTACTAAACAAGAAATTAGTAATGCACAAAGCTAATATTTGCTCTATTTTTATATAATTAATACAGTATTGATTATACATCGTATTTGGTATAACTAATACATATCAAGCCATAATATTAGCAATGAATGATTATTAATACTTGCATAAATATGGTTAAAGACATAATTGTTTCTCAAAGTTAAAAAATATAGAGGGTATTTTTATAAACATCTAAATTTTAAGAAATTATGCAATATTTTAATAAACCAAATCAAACAAGGATAATAAATTATCTTAGCATAATTAACGTCACCATAATTAGTAATACACCTTATTCAATAATTCCTGCCAAACGACCTCTTAGTCCTCTCAAGTCCTGTTAGATGAAAATTGACCCCATTATTATTACTAGTGTAATCAACTAGGCACCACTCCTTTTGTACCTTAAAAATGACTTGTCAATCGAATCAATAATTTTATTTTTTAATCTTTTAACTTTTTCTTGTTTATAATCATTGAGCTTGTACTTGTGTAATCTTCCAGGATCATGGAGCAGGAGATCACATCTCCCATCTCTCCACTGTACACACCAAACAAAACATTGATCTAGACTTGTGTTTGTAATCACTCACCATGCATTACTTTATTTTTGGTATATGGTAATATCATGTCTCTTGCGGATTCAATCAAATCAAACATTTTCGATATGGAGTATATACATGTAAAATATAAATAGATTTTGACAGTTGATATTTGAATAGGTGTGGTCCAAGTTCGGTAATTGGTCAAATTTTGATAACACCAACTGGTAGAAAATCTCAGTCAACATATATTTCTAGAATAATAATAAAATATTGAGGTCAGGCTAATTCCACTACCATAAATACCATCAATTTGCATGTTGACTATTATGGTACGTAATTAAAATTTCCAATGCTAAAAACGACCTTTGACCACTTGAAGACCCTATATATATTTCAGGTACATACAAAACAGACACTAGTAGTAACAATTTTGTTATAAATGTACTACAATAATTTTGTTTTGTGGAAAATTATTTACGCAAATAGGAGTAGTATTATTATTTTCTGTTTAGTCCTCCACGTTGTAAGGCACCCAATTCTCTCGTTTTCTTTATTATCCTAATCCTAATTAATATAGCAATTGACAAGGTCTTTGTATCTAAAGAGACACACATGATGCTGACTGTTTCACTATAATTACTGTTTGGAAACTCTATGCAAAAATATATACTACTATACTATGTGATCCATACTTCAAGTAAACACTTGTCTCCAACGGCATGCTCGTAGGAACTTGAAGTGTGGCCTTCCTCTCAATTTAATGTAATAATATTTGAATTTTGAAAGTCAAATTTCTTAATTTTAATAGTAAATTTCGATATGAATTCTTTCACTTTATATACGTTGATAATTTAATATTTTGTAGCAAATTATTTTAAGTAATAACTGAATCTCTTATTAATAACGATTATTTGTAGCTATATTTTATATGATCTAACACTGCTAATATATAAGGAGGAATTACGCTTCTTGTCACTTGGCCCAACAATTCATCAAAATATGGCCTATGTTTGAAGCCCTTACCTGATATGGCCCAGGTTATACATAATCTGAAAATAATTTTTCACCAGTTAGCCCACCCTATTTTTTTCTTTTCTTCGTTCTTCTTCTTCCTCTTCCACGACTTTGCACCCCAAAGTTTCTCTATTATTATATATATTCTTCAATTCTCCTTCCAGATTCAAAGTTGATAATCACTATTAAGATGAGAAGAAAAAATACCACTTAAGAGAATTATTATTTTTGGAGTCACCATTAAAGGTCATTCGAAGCTTCAATTTCACAAATTGAATTTTTCGATTTTGTTAGTTGTTTGGATTGAGTGTTGGCCCAATTGATTGGGATCGTCAGGGGAAGTTCAAAACTCAAATTTGAAGTGATTTGGAACAGATTTGAGGTAGATTTGAGTTGAATTTCAGAAATTGAATTTTTCGATTTTGTTAGTTGATTGGATTGGGTGTTGGCCCAATTGATTGGGATCGTAAAGGGAAGTTCAAAACTCAAATTTGAAGTGCTTTGGAGCAGATTTGAAGTACATTTGAGTTGAATTTCAGAAGATGCCCAAAGAAGAAGAACCAGTGAAGCTCCATTAATAGGATTCATTTGTATAATAGTGTATAATATTGTATAAGTAATGTATAATAGTGTATAAACACATATTATACATTATTTTATACAAGGCTGATACATTATTTATAGGTATTTGGTGGATTTCTCACATTTCTTCTTCTTCTTCTTCTCCTTCTTCTTCAATTGGTGGATTTCTCACATTTCTTATCACTAACATTTTACATTTTCACTATTGTGCTTATATATTTTTATATATACATTTTTATACACTTTTATACAACTATATATATAATATACTTCTTTGTATAAAAGTGTATAAGCATCTCTGATGAAAGTGTATAAGCATCTCTGATGAATTTTTTGTATGATTTTCACTTGCAATTCTTGATTAAGACTATTCCAAATCTCCACTAAATGACTTCAAACTTTGTATACAGTCTACTTAGACTAATTTTAATAAGTTCAAACAATACCCACTCCAAATTTCTCATAAAATCATATTCAAAAACTAACAAGATTAGCATTAAAGAAGATAAGATTTTAGATTTCTCGCGTCTGTTTGTGAATTTTCATAGTTGTGATAGGTGTGTAGAAACTTGAGGAAAAAGGAGAATGAAAATATTTCAAGCTTGAAGATATAGAGAATAAAAAAACTGGAAAAAAAATTCAGATCTAAGCTTATTGATTTGGCTACACATTTGCAAACTTGTAAGTGGACTAAAATAATGCAAGGTCAACTTATGAAGTGCATTATTATATAATTTTGTCATATATAAAAGTTAAACTTATAATTATAACTAGGGGTGTACAAACCGAACCGAAAAATCGCGCCAAACTGAAAAGTCAAATCAAACCGATTAAAAAACTCGACTTGGTTTGGTTTGATTTGGTTTGATATTGAGTAAAAAAATCCGAACCAACCCGACATATAAATATATAATTTTTATATATACTTTTAAGATTTTATATAAAATTTTCTTTAAAAAATATTTAGAAATATTTGGGATTCTTTTGCGGGATATAAATTTTAATAGAATATGAAGTGCTCCATATTTATTGACCTTAAATAATAGGTTGTATGATCACTTTCTTATCAAGTGTTACTGAAATGTTTCTATCTCTTTGTTCTCTTGTATTCATATCATATGTTAAGATCTATTAAATTCTAATATTTTTTTCGAATGTGAAGTGGTTATTAATATTTAGGTACCATATTGATTTTTTTGTTTAATTACTAAATTCGGTTAACCTGAAAGTGTATATCAACAAAAAATTATTGTCAGGCAACTAAAAAAATAACTATTATGTGTTATTAATAGAATTCTCCCATAAGAATATTTTAATCGATAATATGTTTGTCAATTTTTTATATTTTTACTAAATAGATATTTACTTATATTCAAATATTTGACAAAGTAAGATTGAAATAATATGTAAGTAATAAAAAAACCCGAAAGCCCGAAAAATCCGACAAAATCAAACCAATCCAAATCGAAATAGTTGATTTGGTTTGGTTTTGAATAAAATCGAACTAATCCGGTCCTTGTACACCCCTAACTAAAATTCTAGTATTATTTGTTCAAACTCATTTTTTCCTTTTTTCTTCATCTTTTATTGGATGGTATTTGACCCCCAAGATAGTCAACGATTTTCGTCATACTCTTGCCGAGAAGAGAAGCATTCAAAGCATAGGATTTTGATTTATTTAGAATATTCTTCTTAGAGGGAATATAACGGTTGCTTGTGGACGTATGCTAACTCGGTGATAAAGGAGGGTCCTTTCCCTTGTGATTAACTTTGACCCATCACATAATACATAAATTTCGCGGAATATACTCCCAAACACTTCTACCCCCTCCCTCCCGCTAGAGGCGAATCCAAGATTTCAAAAAATTAGTGTTCTATTATGAAAAGGTTATCGAAAATTTATATTTGACTGATTTGACTTTAGTCTACTATCATGACTCACTACACTTTTAAAATTATAAGTTCAAAATTATATTCTTTTTTTACGTATATATCTATACTTTGTGCCGAAAACAAAACCGTTAAAAGTGTGATTTGAACTGACATATTTTTCACACATATATATTTAAGTAATTTTGAAGAAATATAATATTGTTATTCATGGTTTAGATGGTTTAGGGAGAGGAGTATGAGTTCACGTGAACTCATATCCCTCAACTTGGATACGCCTCTGCCTCCAACGGGGTGGAATTATATGGTTTAAAAAGGTTCAATTGGATTCTTTTCGTTACAAATTATACGGCATAAATAGGATTAAAACATTTTTTTTATACATGTTACATGTAAAGATAATCCAAAAATTATTTTAGAATTTGTTGAGAGATTTTTTTTTTTTTTTGCATGTTTAATCTTCAGAAATTTTGACTATGTTACAACTCCAACCTTATTCTCCAAAAGAGAGAAGAAAGTGCATTTTGGAAGGGGAAGGGTGGTTTGCCCTAGGAGGGAGGGGATTGGGGGACAATGGCGAGACACTAGACAATAAAGGATTCTCTCTGCCTAAATTTTCAAGATTTTCAATGCTAGACAAAGGAGGATTTGTTAATTATCTAAGATTCAAGATCATTAGGGTACTACCAAAGTAGTTATAAAATCTATGGATGGAACTAATTATTCCTCAGTCTTAGTCATTGCTGACCAATGCAAATTAATTGATGACTAATGAGATAACTTGTTTACAGGACTGCCACAAATATGATTTCATATAATAATTAAATATGTGAAGTGCTCACATTTACAACTCAGTTCTGGTACATAGCTGCAGAAATAAGAGAAAAAAGAGTACAGTCATGTGATTTATTAGAGTAACTCAATGAGCACATGGCTACCCATTGGCAGATTCTATACGTAGATTTATGGTTTCATTTAAGAAAAAACTCACTGATGTGTTAGCTTAATTGACCACAACTTTAATTAATTAAGATGGATTTGATTCTTCCTTAATCATGATTAAAATCTATTTGGTTGTACTCATGGCACGTTGCTAAACTCTGGATCACATGCATCCATTCGTCAAGTATATTCGTATATGGGCATTTGTCAAACTCACAAGATGATCAATTCTATAGATCTAGGACCACTATGCTTCCTTTTTCCTTTGATGTTTTTCTATTGAATCTTTTACTATCTTCTTTTGGCGGGAGGGTGTATGCAAAAGCTGCACCCACGAAAAGGTAGTAGATATCATAGAATAGGAAACTTCTTGGATGGAAAACTCCCATTCTAGTTGTCCATATCGTGTTATAGGATCAAGAGAGACTATTTGAATTAAGAGTTGTACGTTTTTCCCACCACTAAGAGTACAAATCATATTACTAAAGATCAAGTAATCAAGTATGATTCGTGGCGGTCGGTAAACGTATCGTTGGTAGAGCCAACCGACTGATTTCGGTCAGTAAATCGATCGATCATTTAAATTCCAAAAAAAAAATTGCCGAAAAAACTGACCGAAGTCGGTCGATATTTTGAATTATGTAATTAAAAAATGCACCATCTGGGAATCTAACTGGGTCTGTACTGTGGCATGATATTATTCTACTTCTAGAACATTGATGCATTTTGTTTTAAGACTTTTAATTTATTTATACTCTTTAATTGTATTTTTGCACGGAAATAAGCGACTGATATCGGTCGGTTTTATTAAAAAAATAAAATTACCAACCGAAATTGGTTAGTTTCTTAAAATGACCGGCCGAAATAATCGACCGATTTCAGTCGATTTTTTTAATATTAATTTTAAATAAAAAAAACGATCAAATTGGTCGGTTTCTTAAAAAATAAATTTCGTAGGACGTAAAAATAGTTTCCCACATTTTTGCACAAAAAAAAACGTCCGAAGTTGATTGGTTTCGTAAAATAACGAAAAAAATAAAATATTATGAAAAACCGACCTAATTCAGTTAGTTTTTCGGTTGGTTTTTTGACTCACCAAAGTCGATCGATCGATTGCGATCGGTTTTGACCGAATTTCTAGTAGTGTTAATTATGCTTAAAGTGAAGACCTTTTGAATGATCAAAGAAATTGTAAAGGTTGATGAGCATTTGGCCAATTCAGTAAGAACAAGTTCCAAAAATATAAAAGACGTAAGTTAATATATGGTCCCACAGCTCATTAAAAATAAAATAAAAACCCTGGGAGATAAAATTATGAGGGGTGGAAATGCACGTAAAGCAAAAGAGATAAGTAGAATAGACGTAAGAGTCAGTTTTGAGTTAAAATCAGAATGGAGTAGAAGATAGAGATGGGAAATAAATGAAAGAGAAGAAAACAGGCTGGAGTTGACAAGGAGCTACGTTGATTTTTAGATGGATATCATATCATATAGGTCCAGCTTTAAACTGCAGAAATCAGACCCATATTTATTTACTACTATAAGCCTATAAAGTAGCCCAGCAGAAAAATCGAACCAAATCGATCAAAAAAATGATATTTTTTAATTTGATTTGGTTTTGGTTTTAATAAAAAAATAATCGAAAAAATTCAAACCAAACCGACTATAGGAGTAACTATTTTAAATTTATTATTATTACACACACACACATATATATATGTATATTTTTATATAAAGTTTCAAAAAATTTATAGTAAACGTTAAACATTTGCACTTTTAGTACCGTTCTTTACCTTTATATTCTAATTTGATTGGTAATTTTCTTTTGTTAAGTGTAAGAATCCATTTCATGTTAAAAAAATATATTTTTAATTGAGTTCTTAAATTATTCATCAATATATATAGATTTCTCAAAGGGCAATTGATTTGATAGTGTTACGTTGAAAATGTGGTCGACGAAATATGTTGGTAGTGTATGTCTTATATTTAAGAGAAAACCAACAAATAACCGAAAAAAATCGAAAAACCGACAAAACCCGACATATACCGAATCGAAAAAAAACTCGACTTAATTGGTTTGATTTGGTTCTAATATTTGAAAAACCAACTTACTTGGTTTGATTTCTTTTTAGGGAAACCGATTCAAACCGAACCATGAACACCTCTAATAACACTATAACTCCTCCCCTTAATTATTTTTGAACAGTAATCATAGGAGCTAGCTATATAGGGCTTGAGTTTGAGTGCAGTAATGTCTATTAACAAAAATATTTCTACTGTGCTTAGTAAAGAAACTAAATTAAACATGCATGTGAAATGATGTACTGTGAAGTATGAATATATATAACTAAATAAATAAATATTCTCCAACAACTCCAACTTTTTAAGTTTCAAATAAGGCAGTTTATTAACCCCCCAGTTTGGTAATTGGCTTCAATAAATATACCTTCTAACTCCAACTTTATAGAGCAAAATATCACAGAGTGCACAGTTGTTGCAATTATTAAACTTGGTACCACATAAATGATTAACCCAAAAAGTAAAGTAGCTACTTTATGAGATAATAGAATAGAAATAATGTCATTTTCCATTTGCGAAGAGAGTCAATTGGCTTGTACGACAATTGGGATAGCTGTGAACCAACTAGTATTAAATCGTTGCTACCAACGGAACAGATAAGAATATCATTTTTTTTCTTTTCCTTTTTTTTTGTATTTTTTCTCTTGGGAGATTTTACAAGAAAGGATGAAAGAACATTACATTTTTGAGGAAAAATTTGTTAGCTTTAACATTTTACGTGCAGATGATTATGTAAAGTTTTGTCCACAAATAAAAAAAATCAACAAAATGTCATCGGAAAGAAAGTTTTTCAATTTTTGCAAAAACATAAATAAAAAAACTTACTCACTCCAGAGCTGTTTTTCAACTTTTGCAAAAACTGAATATTTTCTAATGGTGTTTCATTGAAGGAAAAAATGAAAAATACATAAATACTTAAGTTATTGGGAAAAACAAATCCCAAAACAGTTCTTAAAATCAGACGCCAAAATTATCCTCGGGATATTATCATTTTTAGCCCGCGTCAGAAACTATTTACAATTGGTAACCAAAAAAGTATATAAAATTTGTATATAAAATACAGAATGTATATATATACACAAAAAATATACTAATTTTATACATTTTTTCGGTTATTATTTTTATAGCGATTATACATTATCCCTTATATGCTTAAAGCTTTTAACCATCATGGATCATCTTTCAGATCCAGTAGCCCCCGAGTCCAGACCAAACTTTACTAAATGCAATAGCGCAAATTTTAAACTGGATAACTAAGGATCAAGTAGTGGGCCTACTTCACCATGGATCAAATAGTGGGCCAAATTACTATAGATCAAGTAGTGGGCAATTCCAAATCTTCTGGGGTTTCTCTCTCTAGCAGTTTCTCTCGGCGCACGATTAGCGTGAAAGCTAACGTACGCCCACCGGAAAATGGGGAGGGGGCGGCCAGCAAAAAATGCTAAAAACGTTAAGAAAGATGAAATTAAGATTGCTGAGGGAAGAAGTGTTGCTGTGGGAATCAATGTTACCCCTAATCAACAAGGGGAAACTCTCACAGCAGCACCGGTATTAATGGAAGCGAAGGAAATCAAAGCCACCACTCCAACTGGAGCAAGTGGAGCCAGGGAAACAGGAAGCAGTAATGAAGGAGCACAAAAAACACAGAGGGCACAAACAAAAGGAAAAGAGCAGGAGAAACCAGATTCAGAAATATGGCCAGTGTTACTAGTAAGAGTAGAAGGGACTAAGACGCCACTGAATAATGAGAACACGCCGACTACTATGGGACTAAATACAATCTTAATTGGGAATCAATCTAGTGGAGAGGGAGGAGACAAAACAGAACGGCCTCTGGAGATGGCAACTGGAAAAGGAAACATACAATGGAGGCTACAACTGGAGCATAAGGAAAATGGAGGAAGAACATGGGCAAGTAAGGTAGAGGGAAATAAACTGGCTACTAAGGGAATGGAGCTTCGATTTGTTCCACCAACAATAATAAATGGGGAGAAGGTTGCAGAACCAACACATGCAGATGTGAAAACTGAGAATGAGAAATGGAAGTTTGCATTAATTGGGTATATTGTTGGAGGCACACCTACAATTAGGGGTGTTCATGGTTCGGTTTGGATCGATTTTTTCCTAAAAAGAAACCAAACTAAGTAAGTAGGTTTTTCAAATATTTGAACCAAACCAAACCAAAGTCGGTTTTTTCTCGATTCGGTTTATGTCGATTTTTCGGTTTTTTCGGTTATTTGTCGGTTTTTTCTTAAATATAAGACATACCCTACCAAACATACATTTCGGCGACCACATTTTCAATGTAACACTATCAATCAATTGCCCTTTGAGAAATTTATTATTTACCAAGATATATTGATGATAATTGAAACAAATAGTGATGAATAATTTAAGGACTCAATTAAAAATATATTATTTTTAACATGTAATAGATTCTTAAACTTAACAAAAGAAAACTACCAATTAAACTAGAATGTAAAGGTAAAGAACTGTACTAAAAGTGCAAACGATTAATATTTACTATAAAATTTTTAAAACTTTGAACAAAAGTATACATATATATAGGTGTAATAATAAATTTAAAATAGCTACTCCTATATTTGGTTTGGTTCGATTTTTTTTTAATTAAAACTAAACAGAAACCAAATTTGATCGGTTTTTAAATTTCAAAACCAAACCAAAAAGTATCGATTTTTTTGGTCGGTTTGATTTGGTTTTCGATTTGGTTCGAATTTTTGGATTTTTATGAACACCCCTACCTACAATTGCAGGAATAGAAAGATATGTTGCAGCTCAAGGGAACTTTGAGACTAAACCAAAAATATATTATCACAATACAGGATACTTTGTGATAAATTTCAGTTGTGAGGAAGACAAGAGTCAATTGCTATGTGTTGGTCCTCATATGATGAACAATAAGCCGATAATTTTGAAGGCATGAACCAGTGATTTTAATTTTGATGAGGAAGAATTGAAAACTATTCCAATTTGGGTGAAACTACCAAACCTTCCATTAAGATGTTGGAGTCCTATAGCTTTGAGCAAAATTGGAAGTGGGCTGGGTCTACCTTTGTATGTAGATGATTGTACTACTAATTCAACCAGAATTTCCTATGCTAGAATACTTGTGGAAATCGATGTTACAAGAGAATTTCCAAACAATGTTAAGGTTAAGGATCCGCAATGAAGGATATTTGAACAAGCATTATGGTATGATTGGAAGCCGATTTACTGTCCTAAATGCTTACAAATAGGACACAAATATCAAACAGAAAAGCAAAACCAGAATGAGAATAAGCCAGGGCCACAACAGAGGATGAAACAGCATCAACAGAAAACAGAATGGAAGATTGTTGGAAATATAGACAATAACAAGAGTTTGCAGATCAATGTGAGCACGTGATTTTTGTTTCGCACGACAATCGCTCCAAAAGGAAATAAAAAAAAATAAAAAATAATAATTGGCCCTGCTGTACAATTTTCGGATTTCTGTGCTTCACTTTGTTGATTTATTCATGACTTTTACCCATTTTTATTTTTTCTTATTTATTTATTTAAAATACAAAATGTGTGTGTCAGGCGTAATTCGAACCGTAATCCGGTCGTTAAAAAGAGAGAAATCATAAATAGGCATCTTCGTCCGTGATTTTGATTTGTTTGATTTTACCTGTTTTGAAATATTTTAGTGTGTGTGCAAATAATTGTATTGAGTGTGTATTTAATTTTTAATTTTGATTTTTTTGCTTAGTTTTGTTTTTAAAATAAAAAAAAAAGAAAGAAGAAGAAAAAAAATCAGCAATTATTCCGGATTGGGCCAATTTTAATAAATTGGCCCAAACAAACAACGTTCAAACCAAGCCTGCCCGGTCCAGGCCACCTGATGCCCAGGACGTCCAAACGACGTCGTTTGAGTCATACCTGATCTGGGCCGTTGATCTCAGAATGATCAACGGCCAAGATCAATTCCCCGTAACCCACCAATAAACCCGACCCGTTTCATCCGGACCGACCCCAACCCTTTACCCTTGAAACGACACCGTTCCACTTAAGCTATCAGATCCAGACCGTAGATCTAGATTGATCTAACGGTCGAGATCAATCCACCCATTAACTATATAAAGCCATAATCCTACCCTGCCCCCTATCCGAACCCCAGCCTTCGTCTTCAACCTCATCCCCTTCAAACCCTAGAGCCGCCCTTGTATCCCCCACCATGAAAACCGGCGGCATGAACGCCGGTGACCTCGCCATGAACACCATAGAACCCCCTCACCACCCTGAACATAGACCTGTCAACCGTTTGGTTCGAATCACCCCCAGGTCCTCGAATCTTCATTTGAAGATTCGAGTCAAAACTCGATCTACACCAAACAACCCCAGCTTCATACCAGACACTCCCCGGACCTTCCTCGTGACCAAACCATACTTGGTTTGGTCCGAATCTAACCAGGGAAGCACGAATATTAGATCTGAGTTTTGAAACCACAAGGTCCCTCGTCACTGGTTCAAACCGGTTCAAACCAAAGAGTTTAAGGTCTGATGGACTTTAATCAAAGTGTTTCTCATTTGAGAAACACTTCGATTAAAGCCCGTTCAGCCTTAAGAAAGTTGTCCGAGTCCGAGTTTGAGGTTTTGATTTTTCAAGATTTAAGGTGAGTTTCTTTCTCTTCTTTATTTGTTTTGGCCCATTTGATTGTGTTGAAGTCTGTTCATGCTTTGATTTTGTGTCTTTGAATTTTGTCAACTGTGCCCCGTCCATTTGCCTGAACTTCTTGTTTGTTTGAATAAGCCTTTCATTTGATCTGATAATGTATATGAATGTTGTGCAAGTAGCGGATTTTCAAGTTTGGACTGACTAATGACTCCTCGAGTGTATTTCTGCTTAGTCAGTATAATTCGAACCATGTTTAAATGTCTGATTTTTGGTTACGATTGTATGTGTTATAACTAGTATAGTCGAGTCGACATATGTCGTCAATTAGTTTCAGTTGTCCGAACGATAACAAATCAATGTACTTTTGATAAGCATGGTTTGAATCACTTAGGAACTGAGTTTAGTGCTTATAATTAGTAATTTGAATCAGAAGTGTAAAAGAGCAATGTTCTGTTTAGTCACAGTTCTGAAATTGGAGAGCATGTGCACTTATGCACAACATGTGCATTTTGTGCACAGCCTGTGCCCTGCCTAAATGTTTTTGAATTAAATAGTTTGACAGCATGTGCTGTCAGACTACGTTCTGCTGCCCATTACCTTACTTTAGTTCAAAAATATTAAACCTTGCCTAAAAGTAAGTCTGCCAGGGAATATCATGGGCTGGTGTTCTTATTTAAATAGTAAGTGGAATCTGAAAATAAGGGAGCACATGGGAGGATGTTCTGATTGATGATGGGAGGCTGATATAAAAGGGGGGATTGGGATAAGAGAATAGACAGAGACAGACAGACAAAAAAGGGAGGAGAGGAAAAGGATACCATCTGATAATAGAGGTCAGAGAGAGCATAGATAGAGGAGAGTTGAAGTTCTGGAGATACAGACAGAATTAGAGACAGGATTGAGAGATAGAAATACATACACACACACACAAAAGGATAGACATTGAACCTTAAGAGCTGAATAGGAAAAACACAAACAGAGATAGAGAGAGGTTAAGGGATAGAAGCTATACAACCAACAATCAGAAACCTTCTTCCTCCTATTGTTATTGGGTTTTCAGTTGTTTCAATTTGTTCAAGCCAATTCTGATCCTTTGAAATCTCAGTTGTGTCTATTAGTTGAGTGCTTTCATTGGTTTACTACTATCTGGAGTTCTGATTCTACTCCACTGGGTGTTGCTGTTATTTGGCTATTGCTTTCTATTGGCTATAGTTGCATCTCTGCACTCGAGCTGGGTTCTTGCTGTATTGCTTTGTCTGCTGCTATTTCTGCCCTGCTGCTACTGATAGTGCTGTGATTGCTGCTGCATTTTGTTGTCATTATATTCTGCTGACTCCCCCTTTCCTTCAATTGTCAAATATTTCCAGGTACACAACCTCTGAAACTTTGTATTGTTGAAAGTTTGAAGTTGAAATAAAGAAAAGAACAGTTGTTCATGTTATAACATTGGTGTTAAAAATAGGTCGAATGTTAGTGGGATTGTATTTTACTGCAAACTGCAAACACTTTGTATAAAACTAGCATACATTCTGCTGAGATGGACTGTTAGATAACACTGTTCAATAGCAATAACAATATGATAGACAGCATGTTTGATTTGGGATACGTTCAGTTCAGTATAATACTGTTTGGTTTAGTTACGACTCTATAACATAGAGTCATGGCAAACACTTGTATGTATTTTTGCCTAGACCACTGAATCGACAAATCTGTGGTATTAGGTCTGGGATAGATGTATTCCAAACAAACTCTCATGCAGTCATATTAAAAGTCTGGCTATGAATGCCAGTTTCGCTTGTCAGTTTATTTGTTCCAATGCCGGTTTGATATCAGGTTTCGGTACAGATTCTTCGTTTCGAAATGATGTAATGATTGTTGAGAAAAACTAATAATCATTTTTGAGTTCAATTAGTAGTAATTTTTCCTAATAAAACAGCCGATTTCTTTTATCAATTTCAAATAGGTTAGAGTGTTAAGAATAGAACTTGGAGGTCGTTAAAACATAACTCAATATATGTTGTTAGTTTGTTTGCAATCTCACTTAGCGAATTAATAATCATATTCACTTGTTGAAGACAAAGAATGCCGTAGCTTTCACCTCATGAACAATCAATCAGGTAATCAAACAAGTTTAGGTTCGGCAAACATAATAAGGATTCAGTCCGTATTTGTCTAAACCAGCAAAATTCGGCATCATCCTTCCCTTTAAAGATAAATGTAGTAAAAATGTAGTCCTTGTAGGGTACCCTTCTAAAATAATGAGACGAGCCTCGCCGAATCAAAAGGCAAATTGCGGGGCCCTCAATAATTGGTCATAATAAATACTTAGAATTTGGGACGGGCTGTTTAGTGAATTCCACTGCCCTCCCCGAAGACAATAACGCGTTAGATTCTTTAGGCGCGACTTAATCAAATTACATTCCTAAATTCGGGTGCGCATTTATGTGACCCAATTTCAAATCTCAATGGAGTCGAAATGTGTTAACAACTACGGGTGCATTGATTGTGACGTGGTTCGAGATACATTTTCACGACGTTGCAATTCTATAAAAATAAATGATAATAATAAAAGCGGTTAAAACTTAATAAAAGCACATAAGTCACAACATGTATTTAAATCAGATATTTAGCCATTATAACAATTTAAACGACCGTGCTAGAACCACGGGATTCGAGGGTGCTTAACACCTTCTCTCGGGTCAACAGAATTCCTTACTTAGAATTTCTGGTTCGCAGACTTCATTTGGAAAAGTCGAAAATTTCCTCGATTTGGGATTCAAGATAAACCGGTGACTTGGGACACCAAAAGCCAAACCTTTCCCAAGTGGCGACTCTGAATTAAATAAATAATCCCATTTCGAATATTGTCACTTAAATTGGAAAAACTCCACCCGCGCATTTCTAACCCTTCGGGGCGGGCGCGCAAAAAGGAGGTGTGACAGCTCTGGCGACTCTGCTGGGGATAAAACCCAGAACCGCTGGTTCAGGGTTCAAGAATTCGAGCTTAGAATAATTGTTATATTTGGCTTTATTATCTGATTTTTATTACATGTTTTTTGCGTAACGTGCTAAATGTTGTCTTTTACCGCTTTGATATTATCTGAACTGTATATAAACTGTGCCGAAACCTTTCTCTTCTTACTTCCGGGGAGAAGCTCGCTGGTCGGGACTCCCTATTCTGTTAATGTCAATACCTAAAATAAGAAAGAGGACGGACAAGTTACAAAGCCGGACGATCTCGCGGGTCCCCGGTACGTAGCCCCCTCCTCGACTCGAGTTGTCCGCTCGGGTGCACAGTCTAGAACAAATACCCAGGTTACGAACCTAGAATAACTTGACTTCATGCCGGATCCCTAGTAGGAACGCTTATCTACATCATGTTGCATTTGACTTAGGGGACTCAACACAGGGGTTGAGTCCGTCTAGGACAGGCAGCCTGAAACGAAAAGACCCCCTGGTGCATCCTATTTGTGTTGTGCATTTATTTGCTTCGGTTCCGCATGTCGACCGGTTCCTAAAAAGGGGAAAATAGCAGTGTAGGGAAAATAATTACTTATTTTTGGAAAATAAAACCAATGTCCAAGTAGTGTCAAAACCTCGCCGGAATTTTTTCTAAAAAAAAAAACTGTCTTTTATTGAGAGTTATTAAAAAAATAAAATAAAAATTTCTTTTATCACTTTCAAAATCAAAAAAAAAGAAAAAGTGTTTATTTTAAAAGTAAAAAAAAAATGGAAAATCCATAATTCAAAAAAGTGTGTTGTTTCTTTTGTAGTACCCCTTTTATAAATTCAGACTAATGATCCAAATATTGCATAAAAAAAATATTTTTTCTTTAGCCTTTATCTTTTTTCAAAATAATAATACTTATTCTTGATTTCTAGGTTTTCTCTATTCATGATATGCCCGAACTACGCCGGTTTGATTCTCACCGGATGTGAGATACGTAGGCAACCCTCGTCGGGTTCAACCCCATTTTTTCTAAAAAGCCAAAAATCAGTAAATAAATAAATAAAAGATGTGTCAAATTTTTAATAGAGTCGTAAATAAGTCAGGTGACATTGTTTTATCATAAATAGCCGAATGTTCCCGAAAGGGACGCCGGAAGGCTGACTTTGCATAAACAGCCACCTTTGGGTCTTGTTTAGCGTTTTTAGACCCGCACAGCCTTAAAATCTTTGTCTCCGAAGTGTTTAAAGGCCGTGGTCAAAGCTTGATCCTCTCTAAAAAAAAATATATATTTTTGAGTCAGTCAATTTTGTTAAAATCACCTTAATAAATGTGCAGGATGAGCACGATGCAAAATGAACATTTTTCAATAATGACCAAAATCCCTGTCAAGTTACGGCTATGGTGGAATGATCTAGGTGTTGAAGGACAAAATGAGGTTAAGAAATATTTGAAAGGTCTTGTGGGTCTGTTGGAAATCCAGCCTCGGGGAGATATCATAAGAGCTTTGGTTACCTATTGGGACCCGGCGCACAATGTTTTCCATTTCTCTGATTTTGAGCTCACCCCAACTTTGGAAGAAATGGCCGGATACATCGGGAATACTGAACTTCCGTTGAGGGAAAAATACTTGGTCGCCCCAAGAGTCGTCACGGTACATCGGTTCCTGGATTCATTGAAAATACCTAGAACAGTCCACAACCCGGATCTAGCAGCCAGATTCTGTACTCCATGCTTCATATATGATAGATACGGTCACGAGGGGGATTCAATAATCCAATCAACAAACTGTGCAGCAAAGGAGTTCGTCAGAAGTGGGACGAGCACAGACGGGTGGCGTTCATGATAATGTTTCTGGGTCTTCTGGTATTTCCGAGAAAAGATGGAAACATTGATTTGAAGATATCTGGGGTCGTCAGCACTTTACTCACGCAAAGTGGCAGCACTCTCGCGCCAATGGTGGTATCTGACATCTTTCGAGCTCTCACAGCTTGTAAAGCTGGGGGAAATTTCTTCGAAGGTTGTAACTTGCTCCTACAGATATGGATGACCGAGCACCTCTGCCATCATTCCGGGGTATTGAGCCATGGTTCCCCGGAAAAAACCCGCATAGAAGAATCTTACACGAGAACCAGAGAGATCATTTGGCCCAAAGGAGTCCGGGCATGGACCTCGTTCTTGCAAGCTCTTACTGCCAGCCAAATACAATGGACGTTGGGATGGTTGCCTGTTGATGAGATCTTATATATGTCGGCGGCTAAGACTCATTTCTTACTGATGGGGCTTAAGAGCATTCAACCTTACGCACCCGGCCGAGTTTTGAGACAGTCCGGAAGGTGCCAGACAGTACCTCATGAGGAAGATCTTAGCACTCAAACAGTTGAGATAAGTCCTAACGGACAGTTCCCAGAAGCGAAGATTCGCCAAATCTGGAATGAGGGTCAATATTTGAAATCAGATACTTGCGTGCGGGATCGAGCCAAGGGAGAAACGGCACCAGGTTACCTTACATGGTATAGAAGGGAACTCGAGCATGAAAGGCCAGCTAAGAGACCCCACATCCGGGATTTCACCGAGTCATCGCAAAGGCATTGGGATTGGTTAGCAGAGGAAAGAGGTTATTGTGCCGAAATCAGCAGATTAAAGCAATAAGTAGAAGGCATGAAATACGAGCACAACGTGCAAATTGCTACCGATCTGGGAGAGCGGAACAGGTTAACTCAAGAAAATGAGATGCTCAGAGCTCAGATCAAACAAATAAGGTTGGATGCAGATAGACAACCAAGGCGTCGATCGGACGAGCAGCTGATAAAAGGGCTAAAAGGTGAAATCAGGGAATGGCGAGATGGCTTGGAGAAATCTGAAAACATCATAGCAGAGTTCAAGGCACAGTGGGAAACAAGAGTAGATAAGCATCGCCGATGTTTGAACCAATTGAAACGTGACCACGAGAAGGTTGTTTCCAAAATAAAGAGGGAGACGGCTACACTTGAGTTTAAAGCAGTTAAACAGGCCAGGGATTTCCAAATGGAGAGTAGATACTGTTACGACTTGTTGGCCCAAATGAAGGAAGAAGTGCGGCAGTTGAGGGATCAACACATACAGGACTCACAGGTATTCAAGACGAGCAGTGATCAGATAAGGCACCTACTCATAGAGAAGAAGCAAACTAGAGATAGGATCAAGGCCATTGCCCATGCCATCACCAGACGATGTCTACGATGTGAGAACATGTCCAGCGTTACCGTCCTCTCGGCAGTAATGGGTTATGTCAAGCAGACTATGCACGAGCTGGAGCAACTTGAGAGGGATCTCACGCCTAGGACCGCGGCAAGGCCGAACGATGCCCCGCGGAAACCAATTTTTAAAACCATAATGCATTCATAGGTCAAATCTATATTTTGGCATCTTCTGCCCGTTTTTTTTTTTTTTTTCATCAAGGTGATTTTCAGTCTATTTTGAGTCTAGGTTCATTTTCCAAGTTTGATTTTTCTTTTGCAGAATGTAGCTTGTAATAGAACATTTCAACAATGAAGAGGTTGTTTCTTTTACGTCCATTTGTGTTTTTCGAACTACGTAATGATCTGATTCACGTAGGCATCGTGATACGTAGGCAATCCTCATCGGATCCGGTCGCATTTCTTTTACTACAAAAATAAAAAAAAAATTTCTTTTACTACGAAAATAAATAAAAATAATAATAAAAGGAAAACAAAAGAGAAAAGAAAAGAAAAGAAAAAAGGGGAAAAACTAATAAGAGGAAAAAATACCGGAATGACGCATGCTCTCGTAGCAAACATATAGTAATCCACTTAACTGTATAGGTGCATCATGCCCAACGTGAGATTAACTATCTATTATTTGCTGCAGAATTAACCGTGCGTTTGTCATTGAGCATTTTTTCCAGGGTTTTTGAAAAGACGGTTGGTTTGGTGAAAGTCTGGCCTCGCACTCATACTTCACGAGGTCAAGGAGAGGTGTTCAACTACCTATTGTTAGGACCAGAAGCAGTACTCACACTTACTTCACCAGGTCAAAAGGAAGTGTGGAAATGTCTTCGGAAATTCCATTGCAAACAGTCCCCGTCTCTGAGGAGAGCTCAATCTCAGCCGTCCTCACACCTGAATCCGCAACTGCGGAGGAAAATAGGATCCTACGGCTCCGCATGTTGGAAATGTTGGATGACTGGAACAATGGGAAAGAGCCGCCAAGTGTTGTCCCCGGATTCCCTGAACTATTCTCCAGGTCAAGTGGGACTTCTAATGTCCCCATAAATTACCCTGCCACCCCATTTGGGTACCCAGCCACCTTCGCCTTCTCTGCAGGATCACCTTCTGAGCCTCATCCCCGAATGTCGGCCAGTGATGCAAGCATGAACATCTTTACTGCATCGCCTTGCCCAGCTACGGCACAACCTGCCACATACAAGCCAAGCCTTGACTCATCCTCTTTTACATTCCGAGCACCGTCGTTCTCAATGGAACCAAATAGGTTCGCTACCAGTACTAATCCTCTACCACCTCAATGCGAGCTCGTACCAGGGCAGGATCAAAACCCCAGAGTTGTAGAACAAAACGAAATGGCCAAAAGGATGAGAAGCCTTGAGCAAAGTCTGAAGAATATGCAAGGATTGAGCGGGCAAAAGAGCGTCTCTTACGCCGACCTATGCATGTTTCCTCACATACACCTGCCAACGGGTTTCAAGACCCCCAAGTTCGAGAAATACGATGGGCACGGTGACCTCATTGCACATCTTAAGAAATACTGCAACCAATTGCGGGGAGCCGGCGGAAAAGAAGAACTGCTAATGGTGTATTTTGGGGAAAGCTTAGTAGGGATAGCTTCGGAATGGTATATGGATCAGGAAATGTCCCGATGGCATATATGGGATGATCTCGCCAGAGATTTTGTAAAGCAATTCCAGTATAACATCGACATTGCGCCAGACCGAAACTCTCTGTCGAATTTGAAGAAGAAGCCTTCAGAAAGCTTTAGAGAGTATGCTATTAAGTGGCGTGAACAGGCATCGAGAGTGAAGCCTCCCATGGATGAAGTGGAAATGGTCACTACCTTTCTCCAGGCTCAAGAGTCTGACTATTTCTAGAACATGATGTCGGCCATGGGTAAGCCATTCGCGGAAGCGATCAAGATTGGAGAGATGGTGGAGAACGGTTTGAAAACGGGAAGGATTTTGAGTCAAGCAGCCATAAGGGCAACCTCCCAGGCCGTCCAAAGTGGGTCTGGAGGAACAACAAGGGGGAAGAAGAAAGAAGAAACGACTATGGCAGCCTTTGAAGCAAGGGAGTATCGTCATCCCAGGCCCCATTTTCCGGGAAGAGCCCCACAACACTATTACCCCCATTCAAATTCGGCATATGCTCATCAACCTTATATGGTCATGAATGCCCAACCTTATAACCATCCACTACAACAAGCCAACCGAGGCCCAGCTCCACCTCCCAGAAATCAGCCTCCTTACCGCAACCACTATAACCCACAACCCCCGCAGAATAACTACCGCCCCCAAGATCCACCTCGACGACGGACTTTCACACCCATCGGTGAGCCATACTCAACTTTGTTCCCAAAGTTGGTCCAGTTGGGTTTCTTGCAACCCATCCCTCAAACAAGGCAAAACCCGACATCTCCTTCTTACAAAGCCGGAGTCAGATGCGCCTATCATTCAGGGGCCGAGGGACATGATACAAACGACTGCTGGTCATTGAAAAGAGTGGTCGAAAATTTGATAGAGCAGGGGAAAATAGTGCTAAGGGACGAGGAGATCCCGAATGTAACAAACAATCCATTGCCCGCTCACAATAATGGGCCGTTGATCGGCATGATTTGTGAAGACAAAGAGTTCGACCCTGCTTTGAAAGCCATAATTGCCATTGTCGACACAGGGAAGAGGCTTGAAATAGACCAAAAATCAAAAAAAGGGGAAGAGGCCAAGGTCGCAGAGAGCAAGTCTGAAAAGAAGGTGGAAAAGAAAGTGGTACCAGCAAAGGGCGGAGTTCTTTACGTACCGCGAGGTCAAGCTGAGAAGACGCAGAGATCCGGGATCAAAAAGACAAAACCTATGTACGTGCCAAAAGGGGCCTATGTGGTCCGGGGGACGATTCAACCACCTCGGCTGAATGAGCCAGTGGTTATCGGACGCGTGCCACAAAAGCCAATGACCAACCCGACCACAGTGCCGTGGAATTATAAAAAGACTTTGGTGATGTACAAAGGGAAAGAGGTCGTGGGAGAACTTCCAGAAAGTACTTTCATTAGAGGGTACTCAAATACCCAAGAACTGAACAACGCCACACAAAGGCGCTTTCCTCCAAAGAAGCCTGTGAGTGTTGAAGAGGCGGAAGTGTTCTTCCAACAAATGAAGATGCCGGATTACGAAGTGATAGATCAGTTGCGCAAGCACCCCGAGCAGGTGTCCATGCTATCATTATTGACAAGGTCGGCCGAGCATCAAAAGATCTTACTGAAGACCCTGAATGAGGCATATGTGCCGGTTGAAACCTCGGTGGAGCAATTAGAGCGGATGACAGAAAGATTCTTCGCCGTCAACCAAATCTCCTTCAGCAAGAACGATCTACCCCCGGAAGGAGCAGCACACAACAAGGCATTGCATTTAACAGTCAAATGTGAGGACTACTATGTCAAGCGGGTAATGCTGGATGGGGGATCAGGTGTTGACATTTGCCCGCTCTCCACGCTGCAAAGAATGGAAATTGAGACCGGAAGAATCCGACCCAACAACGTCTGCGTAAGAGCTTTCGATGGTATCAAGAGAGACACCATGGGAGAAATAGACCTGCTGCTGGTCATAGGACCAGTCGAATTTCGAGTCACTTTCCAAGTGATCGACATGGACACATCTTACAATTTCCTCCTTGGCAGGCCTTGGATCCATGCGGCAGGAGCCGTGCCTTCTACTCTTCACCAGATGGTGAAGTTCGAGTATGAAGACCAAGAGATCGTGGTCCATGGAGAAGACGAACATGCCATTTATCGGGACCCATCTATCCCGTATCTTGAACCAAGAGAAGGGAGCGAGCATACGGTCTATCAAGCTTTCGAGGTGGTATTGGCAGAGCAGCACGAAGAGGGAGTACCTTGCCCCCAGCCTTTCTTGTCTAACGCTTCGGTTATGGTGGCCAAAGAGATGATCCGACACGGATTTAGGCCAGGGAAGGGGCTTGGACGAACCCTTCAGGGAATGACGGAACCCATTACTTTACCAGTCATCAAGAAACCTTTTGGACTAGGTTTCAAACCTACTCCAGCAGACGAAAAATGGGTAAAGAAAAGGAGAAATGAGGGCTGGAAGTTGCCTCAACCACTGCCGGATTTACATGCGACTTTTGTCAGGCCAAGGTACACTGAAGAAGAAGAAGATGAGGTCTTCACAGCTGAGGAAATCGAGGAAATATGTGGGGCAATGAGGGAAATGCTCTACGAGGTCCACATGGTTCAACCAGGCGAAGGCACGAGCACTGCTGAGATGATGTACATGGGGCCAAACGCCAAGCTCCAAAACTGGGAGATCACGCCATTCCCAACTAGACGGAAGTCCGGGTAGACCTGTCCTGCCACCTTTCCTGTATCACAAGTTATCTCCGGGACATAACTTGAACGTTTTCTTCTTTTCAATTGTTGTTCCGAATTCCTAGTTGTAAACGTTGTTGTCTTCCAATTTTCCAAAGAAAATAAAAAAAATCATCATTTTTTTCCTATTCTTTCTCTGTTCTGATCTTTATTAGTTTTCCTTTCATCTTCCTTTTCAGTCCTAATAATGCGGCTTTAAATATAACATGCTTGCGGACTTCACGCCCAGATCACAATGAGCTGTTTAACTGCGAATTAATGAACCCAGAACCAGAATATGATGCGGAAGAGGCTTTTAGAGAGATTAAACCGAGAGTTGGAATATTTTGAGAATAAACCTAAGCCAAATCTAAATGACACTGAACCGGTAAATCTAGGAACCCCGGAAGAAATCCGGGAGACCAAGATAAGCATTCACACGGACAAGAAAACGAGAGAGGCGATAATTCAACTTCTTTTCGAATTCAAAGACGTGTTTGCTTGGTCATATGATGACATGCCGGGACTAGGTGTCGATCTAGTGGTTCACAAATTGCCGATTCATCCTGATTGTCCTCCGGTTCAACAAAAGCAACGAAAGTTCAAAACCGAGGTCAGTGACAAAATTAAAGAGGAGATCACCAAGCAACTGAAAACAGGAGTGATCCGGGTAGTCCAATATACAACATGGTTGGCGAATGTGGTTCCAGTACCGAAAAAGGACGGGAAAACTCGGGTATGTGTAGATTACCGAGATCTGAACAGAGCAAGTCCCAAAGATAATTTCCCGCTGCCCAACATCCACATCCTCGTTGATAATTGCGCCAAACACGAGATACAATCCTTCGTAGATTGTTACGCTGGATATCATCAGGTGCTGATGGATGAAGAGGACGCCGAGAAAACCGCTTTCACCACGCCTTGGGGCACCTACTGTTATCGGGTCATGCCATTTGGTCTAAAGAATGCTGGGGCTACTTACATGAGGGCCATGACCGCCATTTTCCATGACATGATGCATCAGGAAATAGAGGTGTACGTAGACGATGTGATAGTCAAGTCCAGGACGCAGGATAACCACATCCAAGACTTGAGGAAATTCTTCGAGAGGCTAAGGAAGTATGACTTGAAGCTAAATCCAGCCAAATGCGCTTTCGGAGTTCCGTCAGGTAAACTTTTGGGTTTCATCATAAGCAGGAGAGGTATCGAGCTAGATCCGACTAAGATAAAATCTATCAAAGATCTACCTCCCCCAAGAACGAAGAAAGACGTGATGAGTCTTTTGGGCAGGCTGAACTACATCAGTCGGTTTATTGCCCAGCTGACAAGCACGTGTGAGCCCATATTCAAGTTGTTAAGAAAAGACGCGGCGATTAAGTGGACAACGGAGTGTCAAGAAGCCTTTGATAAAGTCAAAGAGTACCTTTCGAATCCCCCAGTCTTGGTCCCTCCCGAACCAGGGAGGCCACTTTTCTTGTATCTGACAGTCTTGGAGAACTCTTTTGGCTGCGTCCTCGGGCAACACGACGTAACCGGGAAAAGGGAGCAGGCGATCTACTACCTGAGCAAGAAATTCACCAGCTACGAGGCCAAATACACTCTGTTGGAAAAGACATGCTGCGCTCTCACATGGGTTGCTCAAAAGCTGAGGCATTATCTCCAAGCCCACACTACATTCCTCATAAGCAGGTTGGATCCCTTGAAATATATATTTCAGAAACCAATGCCTACTGGGAGACTGGCTAAATGACAAATCTTGCTTACGGAATTCGACATAGTTTATGTCACTCGCACGGCAATGAAAGCCCAGGCGTTAGCAGATCATTTGGCCGAAAACCCGGTCGATGAGGAATACCAGCCATTGGATACCTACTTTCCAGATGAAGAGGTAAACACCGTAGAAGTGATCTCAGAGGAAGCTCATGTTTGGAAGATGTTCTTTGACGGAGCCGTGAACGCCAAGGGTATAGGGATTGGGGCAATTTTGATCTCACCTGCCGGTCAGCATTATCCCGCCACAGCTAGACTTCGTTTCTTCTGCACAAATAATACAGCTGAATATGAAGCCTGCATTATGGGCATACATATGGCAATCGATCAGGATGTCAAAGACTTACTGATTATGGGAGATTCTGACCTGATCATCCGGCAAGTTCAAGGCGAATGGGAAACTCGGGATGTCAAACTTATCCCATACCGCCAACATGTGGAGGACCTCAGCAAGCACTTTACCTCAATAGAATTCAGGTATATTCCGAGGTGTCACAATGAACTGGCAGATGCACTTGCTACTCTGGCTTCTATGCTACCCTACCCGGGCGACGCCCACGTCGATCATTTGGAAATCCAAATCAAGGAAAGACACGGTTACTGCAGTGTAATCGAGGCGGGATCAAATACGCAGCCTTGGTACCATGACATCAAGAAATTCCTGAAGACACAAGAATACCCCGAGCATGCAACTGGAGATCAAAAGAGGACCATTAGGCGACATGCAAGTGGTTTCTTTTTGAGCAGTGAATTGTTATATAAGAGGACTCCGGACCTCAATCTCTTAAGATGTGTCGATATCGAGGAAGCGAGAAAGATCATGCACGAAGTACATGCAGGTGTGTGCGCACCTTACATGAACGGGTATGTCTTAGCAAAGAAGATCCTTAGAGCAGGTTATTACTGGATGACCATGGAAAAGGATTGCTTTAGCTTTGTTCGGAAGTGTCATCAGTGTCAGGTGCACGGTAATTTGATTCATGCACCTCCCACGGAACTGCATCCCATGTCCGCACCTTGGCCATTTGTCGCTTGGGGCATGGACGTCATTGGACCAATTGAACCAAAGGCTTCGAATGGACACAGGTTTATACTGGTTGCCATCGATTACTTCACAAAATGGGTAGAGGCTGTCACTCTCAAGTCGGTCACCAAGAAAGCTGTAGTGGATTTTGTACACTCAAATCTTATCTGTCGCTTCGGTATTCCTGCGACTATCATTACAGATAATGCAGCAAACTTGAACAGTCACTTGATGGGAGATGTGTGCGAGCAATTCAAGATAACACACAGGAATTCCACTCCTTATCGGCCAAAAGCCAATGGTGCTGTGGAAGCTGCAAATAAAAGCATCAAGAAGATTTTGAGGAAAACAATACAAAGTTCCCGACAGTGGCATGAGCAGTTACCTTTTGCATTATTGGGGTACCGCACTACGGTACGCACATCGGTGGGAGCGACTCCTTATCTTTTGGTTTATGGGACCGAGGCTGTAATACCGGCAGAGGTAGAAATTCCTTCGCTTCGAATCATTGTCGAAGCAGAAATCGAGGACAGCGAGTGGGTTAAGACTCGGTTAGAGCAATTGACGTTGATTGATGAAAAGCGGATGGCTGCAGTGTGTCACGGACAGTTATACCAACGAAGGATGGCCCGTGCTTACAACAAGAAAGTCCGACCCCGGAATTTCGAAGTAGGTCAGCTGGTAGTGAGGCGTATTCTGCCGCATCATGAAGAAGCAAAAGGAAAGTTTGCCCCAAATTGGAAAGGCCCATACATCGTAAGGAAAATATTGCCAAGAGGAGCATTGTATTTAGGTGACATCGAAGGAAATGACCCTGACACAGCGGTGAATGCAGATGCAGTCAAGAGATACTACGTCTAGATCATACTCCAAGCAGTCCTGACACATTTGAGAATGGCGAAGGTTTTATCCCCCACTACTCCCAAACACTACCCAATCCTCTCTACAAAAAGAAAAAAAGAGAAACAAAAAAAAGAGAAAAAAAAACAAAACAAAATTTGATTGAGGCCTGAACTACGTTTGACTTGATTCCGAAAGGATACGTAGGCAGCCTCTCCCTGAGGTTCAGTCATACCAACAATAAAATTCCATTCACCCTGAAATTGAAAACTGGGGCACGTCGAGCAGTTGAGAAGTTAGTATCACTACCTCTCTCAAGCACAAGCCTTCAAATCAATTACCAAATATGGTGGGGAATCAATAAGCGTCACAAACGAAGACCATCACACTCTGAATTGAGAGAGATAAAATGAGAGAGTCTCGGCGGTGAAAACCTTCGGGCACCACGAGCCGACGGGAGAAGAGAAACCAAAATGAGAGAGCTTGTTTAGTAAAAACTCGTAAAGAGTGCTATCAAGCGATGACAGGAAGAGAAATGAGAGAGGTCAGCCAGCGAAAACCCGCAAAGGGCGCTGTTGGCCGAAAAGAATGACGCCACCCCAAGAAAGTTTCGGCGGAGTGCCACCAGTTTGGAATCACAGATCCGTTCTGGTTCAGGAAAACGCAATCTTTAGAAGGTCAGACGTCCAGTCCAAAAAGCATGTCATGTCATTGAAAGCCAGCATTATCTTCCTCAGATAAGTCTTTCTCATCCCGAAAAGGTTCCTCCTTTTCTGATTTGTTTTCTCTTTTCTTTGTTTCTTTTCGAATCCCTTTCGCATTTTAACCCCGAGTTCAGGACACACCGGAAAGGACAGGTGGCAGGTTTGTTTGCGCGGAATCCCGTCTCATGAAGGAAAGCACCTCATCTCGTTGATATGATTACCCAAGCATGATGAATCATGACGTTTGATGGTGTTCCGGAGTAAAGGAAAAAGAGAGAAATCTTGAAATCTTCCCCCAGCGAGTCCACCTTCGGACAAATCCCCACAGAGTCTCCCCCGTACAAATCCCCACAGAGTCTCTATTGTACAATCTCCCACAGAGTCTCCCCAATATAAAAAAAAAAAAATGGAATCTCCCCAGCACATCCCAGCGAGTCCTTTTGTAAATATACCCCAACAAGCTTACCCCAACAAATCCTAGAAATCCCGCTTTGAAATAAATCCCCAGCATGCCCCATTGTACAAAAATCCACACAAAGAATCCACTTTGTAAATATTCCCCACAGAGCTTCCCTTTTGTACAAATTCCTACAAAATACCTCCAATAAAATCCCCGTTGAGAACCTCCAAGCAAAACGGGACACAAAAAAAAAAGGAGCCTTACGAGGCAAGTCATCGCAGAATCCGGAAATACAAGCCTGAGCAGTCTAAAGGTTTCGCCATTCGAATCAAATCAATGGCAGGACTTCGCAACATAAATAGAGACGCAACAAAGCAATTGGGAACGATCAAGGTCACCGAACCGACCGTCATCTCCGAACTAACAATTGTTCTTTGTCTGATAAGTTGAAACAGGTTTTAATCCAAGACAACCGTGCAAGAAGCAGGTGTCGCCCAAAGAAGAAGGTACACGGGTACAAGAAACATTTTGGCAATAAGGAATTCACTCAAAAGGTAAGTTCCCGCAAAACTCCCTTTCATCTTCTATTAAAACAAGAAAACTTAAAAATAGATCGTGTAGTATTCTCGAGCTTTATCCCCAGCCAATCAGCATTAGGGTTTTAAACCCTAAACTGAATTTTCCTTTTAGTCAGCATTAGGGTTTTAAACCCTAAACTGAACTTTTTCCTTTCAGCCAGCATTAGAGTTTTAAACTCTAAACTGAGCTTTTCCATGCCATCAGCATTAGGGTTTTAAACCCTAAACTGAATTTTCCTTTTAGTCAGCATTAGGGTTTTAAACCCTAAACTGAACTTTTCCTTTCAGCCAGCATTAGAGTTTTAAACTCTAAACTGAGCTTTTCCATGCAATCAGCATTAGGGTTTTAAACCCTAAACTGAATTTTCCTTTTAGTCAGCATTAGGGTTTTAAACCCCAAAACTGAACTTTTCCTTTCAGCCAGCATTAGAGTTTTAAACTCTAAACTGAGCTTTTCCATGCAATCAGTATTAGGGTTTTAAACCCTAAACTGAATTTTCCTTTTAGTCAGCATTAGGGTTTTAAACCCTAAACTGAACTTTTTCCTTCCAGCCAGCATTAGAGTTTTAAACTCTAAACTGAGCTTTTCCATGCAATCGGCATTAGGGTTTTAAACCCTAAACTGAATTTTCCTTTTAGTCAGCATTAGGGTTTTAAACCCTAAACTGAACTTTTCCTTTCAGCCAGCATTAGAGTTTAAACTCTAAACTGAGCTTTTCCATGCAATCAGCATTAGGGTTTTAAACCCTAAACTGAATTTTCCTTTTAGTCAGCATTAGGGTTTTAAACCCTAAACTGAACTTTTCCTTTCAGCCAGCATTAGAGTTTTAAACTCTAAACTGAGCTTTTCCATGCAATCAGCATTAGGGTTTTAAACCCTAAACTGAATTTTCCTTTTAGCCAGCATTAGAGTTTTAAACTCTGAACTGAGCTTTTCCATGCCATCAGCATTAGGGTTTTAAACCCTAAACTGAATTTTCCTTTTAGTCAGCATTAGGGTTTTAAACCCTAAACTGAACTTTTCCTTTCAGCCAGCATTAGAGTTTTAAACTCTAAACTGAGCTTTTCCATGCAATCAGCATTAGGGTTTTAAACCCTAAACTGAATTTTCCTTTTAGTCAGCATTAGGGTTTTAAACCCTAAACTGAACTTTTCTTTTCAGCCAGCATTAGAGTTTTAAACTCTAAACTGAGCTTTTCCATGCAATCAGTATTAGGGTTTTAAACCCTAAACTGAATTTTCCTTTTAGTCAGCATTAGGGTTTTAAACCCTAAACTGAACTTTTCCTTTCAGTCAGCATTAGAGTTTTAAACTCTAAACTGAGCTTTTCCATGCAATCAGCATTAGGGTTTTAAACCCTAAACTGAATTTTCCTTTTAGTCAGCATTAGGGTTTTAAACCCTAAACTGAACTTTTCCTTTCAGCCAGCATTAGAGTTTAAACTCTAAACTGAGCTTTTCCATGCAATCAGCATTAGGGTTTTAAACCCTAAACTGAATTTTCCTTTTAGTCAGCATTAGGGTTTTAAACCCTAAACTGAACTTTTCCTTTCAGCCAGCATTAGAGTTTTAAACTCTAAACTGAGCCTTTCCATGCAATCAGCATTAGGGTTTTAAACCTTTAACTGAATTTTCCTTTTAGTCAGCATTAGGGTTTTAAACCCTAAACTGAACTTTTCCTTTCAGCCAGCATTAGAGTTTAAACTCTAAACTGAGCTTTTCCATGCAATCAGCATTAGGGTTTTAAACCCTAAACTGAATTTTCCTTTTAGTCAGCATTAGGGTTTTAAACCCCAAAACTGAACTTTTCCTTTCAGCCAGCATTAGAGTTTTAAACTCTAAACTGAGCTTTTCCATGCAATCAGTATTAGGGTTTTAAACCCTAAACTGAATTTTCCTTTTAGTCAGCATTAGGGTTTTAAACCCTAAACTGAACTTTTCCTTTCAGTCAGCATTAGAGTTTTAAACTCTAAACTGAGCTTTTCCATGCAATCAGCATTAGGGTTTTAAACCCTAAACTGAATTTTCCTTTTAGTCAGCATTAGGGTTTTAAACCCTAAACTGAACTTTTCCTTTCAGCCAGCATTAGAGTTTAAACTCTAAACTGAGCTTTTCCATGCAATCAGCATTAGGGTTTTAAACCCTAAACTGAATTTTCCTTTTAGTCAGCATTAGGGTTTTAAACCCTAAACTGAACTTTTCCTTTCAGCCAGCATTAGAGTTTTAAACTCTAAACTGAGCTTTTCCATGCAATCAACATTAGGGTTTTAAGCCCTAAACTGAACTTTTCCTTTCAGCCAGCATTAGAGTTTTAAACTCTAAACTGAGCTTTTCCATGCCATCAGCATTAGGGTTTTAAACCCTAAACTGAATTTTCCTTTTAGTCAGCATTAGGGTTTTAAACCCTAAACTGAACTTTTCCTTTCAGCCAGCATTAGAGTTTTAAACTCTAAACTGAGCTTTTCCATGCAATCAGCATTAGGGTTTTAAACCCTAAACTGAATTTTCCTTTTAGTCAGCATTAGGGTTTTAAACCCCAAAACTGAACTTTTCCTTTCAGCCAGCATTAGAGTTTTAAACTCTAAACTGAGCTTTTCCATGCAATCAGTATTAGGGTTTTAAACCCTAAACTGAATTTTCCTTTTAGTCAGCATTAGGGTTTTAAACCCTAAACTGAACTTTTCCTTTCAGTCAGCATTAGAGTTTTAAACTCTAAACTGAGCTTTTCCATGCAATCAGCATTAGGGTTTTAAACCCTAAACTGAATTTTCCTTTTAGTCAGCATTAGGGTTTTAAACCCTAAACTGAACTTTTCCTTTCAGCCAGCATTAGAGTTTAAACTCTAAACTGAGCTTTTCCATGCAATCAGCATTAGGGTTTTAAACCCTAAACTGAATTTTCCTTTTAGTCAGCATTAGGGTTTTAAACCCTAAACTGAACTTTTCCTTTCAGCCAGCATTAGAGTTTAAACTCTAAACTGAGCTTTTCCATGCAATCAACATTAGGGTTTTAAACCCTAAACTGAATTTTCCTTTTAGTTAGCATTAGGGTTTTAAACCCTAAACTGAACTTTTCCTTTCAGCCAGCATTAGGGTTTTAAACCCTAAACTGAGCTTTTCCATGCAATCAGCATTAGGGTTTTAAACCCTAAACTGAATTTTCCTTTTAGTCAGCATTAGGGTTTTAAACCCTAAACTGAACTTTTCCTTTCAGCCAGCATTAGAGTTTTAAACTCTAAACTGAGCTTTTCCATGCAATCAGCATTAGGGTTTTAAACCCTAAACTGAATTTTCCTTTTAGTCAGCATTAGGGTTTTAAACCCTAAACTGAACTTTTCCTTTCAGCCAGCATTAGAGTTTTAAACTCTAAACTGAGCTTTTCCATGCAATCAGCATTAGGGTTTTAAACCCTAAACTGAATTTTCCTTTTAGTCAGCATTAGGGTTTTAAACCCTAAACTGAACTTATCCTTTCAGCCAGCATTAGAGTTTTAAATTCTAAACTGAGCTTTCCCATGCAATCAGCATTAGGGTTTTAAACCCTAAACTGAATTTTCCTTTTAGTCAGCATTAGGGTTTTAAACCCTAAACTGAACTTTTCCATGCCATCAGCATTAGGGTTTTAAACCCTAAACTGAACTTTTCCTTTCAGCCAGCATTAGAGTTTTAAACTCTAAACTGAGCTTTTCCATGCAATCAGCATTAGGGTTTTAAACCCTAAACTGAATTTTCCTTTTAGTCAGCATTAGGGTTTTAAACCCTAAACTGAACTTTTCCATTCAATCAGTATTAGGGTTTTAAACCCTAAACTGAATTTTCCTTTTAGTCAGCATTAGGGTTTTAAACCCTAAACTGAACTTTTCCTTTCAGTCAGCATTAGAGTTTTAAACTCTAAACTGAGCTTTTCCATGCAATCAGCATTAGGGTTTTAAACCCTAAACTGAATTTTCCTTTTAGTCAGTATTAGGGTTTTAAACCCTAAACTGAACTTTTCCTTTCAGCCAGCATTAGGGTTTAAACCCTAAACTGAGCTTTTCCATGCAATCAGCATTAGGGTTTTAAACCCTAAACTGAATTTTCCTTTTAGTCAGCATTAGGGTTTTAAACCCTAAACTGAACTTTTCCTTTCAGCCAGCATTAGAGTTTTAAACTCTAAACTGAGCTTTTCCATGCAATCAGCATTAGGGTTTTAAACCCTAAACTGAATTTTCCTTTTAGTCAGCATTAGGGTTTTAAACCCTAAACTGAACTTTTCCTTTCAGCCAGCATTAGAGTTTAAACTCTAAACTGAGCTTTTCCATGCAATCAACATTAGGGTTTTAAACCCTAAACTGAATTTTCCTTTTAGTCAGCATTAGGGTTTTAAACCCTAAACTGAACTTTTCCTTTCAGCCAGCATTAGAGTTTTAAACTCTAAACTGAGCTTTTCCATGCAATCAGCATTAGGGTTTTAAACCCTAAACTGAATTTTCCTTTTAGTCAGCATTAGGGTTTTAAACCCTAAACTGAACTTTTCCTTTCAGCCAGCATTAGAGTTTTAAACTCTAAACTGAGCTTTCCCATGCAATCAGCATTAGGGTTTTAAACCCTAAACTGAATTTTCCTTTTAGTCAGCATTAGGGTTTTAAACCCTAAACTGAACTTTTCCTTTTAGCCAGCATTAGAGTTTAAACTCTAAACTGAGCTTTTCCATGTAATCAGCATTAGGGTTTTAAACCCTAAACTGAATTTTCCTTTTAGTCAGCATTAGGGTTTTAAATCCTAAACTGAACTTTTCCTTTCAGCCAGCATTAGAGTTTTAAACTCTAAACTGAGCTTTTCCATACAATCAACATTAGGGTTTTAAACCCTAAACTGAATTTTCCTTTTAGTCAGCATTAGGGTTTTAAACCCTAAACTGAACTTTTCCTTTCAGCCAGCATTAGAGTTTTAAACTCTAAACTGAGCTTTCCCATGCAATCAGCATTAGGGTTTTAAACCCTAAACTGAATTTTCTTTTTAGTCAGCATTAGGGTTTTAAACCCTAAACTGAACTTTTCCTTTCAGCCAGCATTAGAGTTTTAAACTCTAAACTGAGCTTTCCCATGCAATCAGCATTAGGGTTTTAAACCCTAAACTGAATTTTCCTTTTAGTCAGCATTAGGGTTTTAAACCCTAAACTGAACTTTTCCTTTTAGCCAGCATTAGAGTTTAATCTCTAAACTGAGCTTTTCCATTCAATCAACATTAGGGTTTTAAACCCTAAACTGAATTTTCCTTTTAGTCGGCATTAGGGTTTTAAACCCTAAACTGAACTTTTCCTTTCAGCCAGCATTAGAGTTTTAAACTCTAAACTGAGCTTTTCCATGCAATCAGCATTAGGGTTTTAAGCGCTAAACTGAACTTTTCCTTTCAGCCAGCATTAGAGTTTTAAACTCTAAACTGAGCTTTTCCATGCAATCAGCATTAGGGTTTTAAGCCCTAAACTGAATTTTCCTTTTAGTCAGCATTAGTGTTTTAAACCCTAAACTGAACTTTTCCTTTCAGCCAGCATTAGAGTTTTAAACTCTAAACTGAGCTTTTCCATGCAATCGGTATTAGGGTTTTAAACCCTAAACTGAATTTTCCTTTTAGTCAGCATTGGGGTTTTAAACCCTAAACTGAACTTTTTCCTTTCAGCCAACATTAGAGTTTTAAACTCTAAACTGAGCTTTTCCATGCAATCAGCATTAGGGTTTTAAAACCCTAAACTGAATTCTTCCTTTGTTCGGCGTTAGGGTTTTAAACCTTAAACTGAACTTTTTCCTTTTCAGCCAGCATTAGAGTTTTAAACTCTAAACTGAGTTTTTTCTATGCAATCAACATTAGGGTTTTAAAACCCTAAACTGAATTCTTCCTTTGTTCGGCATTAGGGTTTTAAACCCCAAACCGAACCTCTCCCCAACTAGCCGGTGTTAGGGCTCCAACCCTGAACTGAACATGCATATCCTCTTTCATCGATTTTATGGACTTCTTGGTGAATAATTAACGAAATTTTCCTAGTGAAACTGGGGCAGAAAATTTCGTTCGTTTGTTTTTTCTTCCCGCAGGTCTAACCTCTAGCCACACGGATCGAAATGACCCACGAGATGAGTCTCAACTCAAAATCAAAGAAGAAAAAGAAATGTCCCAAGATCCGGAGTAAATGGAAGGCGGATTGACTCCAGCATTTAATTGAGGTCTTGAACCCTGCCAATCGCGCCTCACTCAGTATCCCAGAGACTAACCAGGTCACCACAACTCGCAAGCATCAAGATTCAGATCGGAGTCTACAAGCAGAATCAGCTAAGACCCAAGATCAAGTCATAAAAGAATCATAGATAGGAATCTTGTAACTAGCAGTTGACATACACATAAGTAGTTAGCTCAGTTTCCAATTTCCATTTGGTTGTAATAAGGCGGTCAGTAACGTAGCAGTGACAACAGCAGCAGCAGTAGCAGCAAGCATCGCAATCCCGTGGTAGTCCCAGCTACCAAAACTTCTCGAACTACATTGACCTGATTCCTGTTTAGCCCAGGATATGTAGGAAATCTTTTAAGCAAGATTCGGTCAGATCTTTCAAAAAAAAAACACATGCTTCATACGGAGTGGTCTGTAGGCAAAAATCGCTCATACACGCTCACTTTATCTTTGCACGAAAACCCTTCGTGTTTCCGAACAAAGAGGGGCAGCTGTGAGCACGTGATTTTTGTTTCGTACGACAATCGCTCCAAAAGGAAATAAAAAAAATAATAATTGGCCCTGCTGTACAATTTTCGGATTTCTGTGCTGCACTTTGTTGATTTATTCATGACTTTTACCCATTTTTATTTTTTCTTATTTATTTATTTAAAATACAAAATGTGTGTGTCAGGCGTAATTCGAACCGTAATCCGGTCGTTAAAAAGAGAGAAATCATAAATAGGCATCTTCGTCCGTGATTTTGATTTGTTTGATTTTACCTGTTTTGAAATATTTTAGTGTGTGTGCAAATAATTGTATTGAGGTGTGTATTTAATTTTTAATTTTGATTTTTTTGCTTAGTTTTGTTTTTAAAATAAAAAATAAAAAAAAAAAGAAGAAGAAAAAAAATCAGCAATTATTCCGGATTGGGCCAATTTTAATAAATTGGCCCAAACAAACAACGTTCAAACCAAGCCTGCCTGGTCCAGGCCACCTGATGCCCAGGACGTCCAAACAACGTCGTTTGAGTCATACCTGATCTGGGCCGTTGATCTCAGAATGATCAACGGCCAAGATCAATTCCCCGTAACCCACCAATAAACCCGACCCGTTTCATCCGGACCGACCCCAACCCTTTACCCTTGAAACGACACCGTTCCACTTAAGCTATCAGATCCAGACCGTAGATCTAGATTGATCTAACGGTCGAGATCAATCCACCCATTAACTATATAAAGCCATAATCCTACCCTGCCCCCCCTATCCGAACCCCAGCCTTCGTCTTCAACCTCATCCCCTTCAAACCCTAGAGCCGCCCTTGTATCCCCCACCATGAAAACCGGCGGCATGAACGCCGGTGACCTCGCCATGAACACCATAGAACCCCCTCACCACCCTGAACATAGACCTGTCAACCGTTTGGTTCGAATCACCCCCAGGTCCTCGAATCTTCATTTGAAGATTCGAGTCAAAACTCGATCTACACCAAACAACCCCAGCTTCATACCAGACACTCCCCGGACCTTCCTCGTGACCAAACCATACTTGGTTTGGTCCGAATCTAACCAGGGAAGCACGAATATTAGATCTGAGTTTTGAAACCACAAGGTCCCTCGTCACTGGTTCAAACCGGTTCAAACCAATGAGTTTAAGGTCTGATGGACTTTAATCAAAGTGTTTCTCATTTGAGAAACACTTCGATTAAAGCCCGTTCAGCCTTAAGAAAGTTGTCCGAGTCCGAGTTTGAGGTTTTGATTTTTCAAGATTTAAGGTGAGTTTCTTTCTCTTCTTTATTTGTTTTGGCCCATTTGATTGTGTTGAAGTCTGTTCATGCTTTGATTTTGTGTCTTTGAATTTTGTCAACTGTGCCCCGTCCATTTGCCTGAACTTCTTGTTTGTTTGAATAAGCCTTTCATTTGATCTGATAATGTATATGAATGTTGTGCAAGTAGCGGATTTTCAAGTTTGGACTGACTAATGACTCCTCGAGTGTATTTCTGCTTAGTCAGTATAATTCGAACCATGTTTAATTGTCTGATTTTTGGTTACGATTGTATGTGTTATAACTAGTATAGTCGAGTCGACATATGTCGTCAATTAGTTTCAGTTGTCCGAACGATAACAAATCAATGTACTTTTGATAAGCATGGCTTGAATCACTTAGGAACTGAGTTTAGTGCTTATAATTAGTAATTTGAATCAGAAGTGTAAAAGAGCAATGTTCTGTTTAGTCACAGTTCTGAAATTGGAGAGCATGTGCACTTATGCACAACATGTGCATTTTGTGCACAGCCTGTGCCCTGCCTAAATGTTTTTGAATTAAATAGTTTGACAGCATGTGCTGTCAGACTACGTTCTGCTGCCCATTACCTTACTTTAGTTCAAAAATATTAAACCTTGCCTAAAAGTAAGTCTGCCAGGGAATATCATGGGTTGGTGTTCTTATTTAAATAATAAGTGGAATCTGAAAATAAGGGAGCACATGGGAGGATGTTCTGATTGATGATGGGAGGCTGATATAAAAGGGGGGATTGGGATAAGAGAATAGACGGAGACAGACAGACAAAAAAGGGAGGAGAGGAAAAGGATACCATCTGATAATAGAGGTCAGAGAGAGCATAGATAGAGGAGAGTTGAAGTTCTGGAGATACAGACAGAATTAGAGACAGGATTGAGAGATAGAAATACATACACACACACACAAAAGGATAGACATTGAACCTTAAGAGCTGAATAGGAAAAACACAAACAGAGATAGAGAGAGGTTAATGGATAGAAGCTATACAACCAACAATCAGAAACCTTCTTCCTCCTATTGTTATTGGGTTTTCAGTTGTTTCAATTTGTTCAAGCCAATTCTGATCCTTTGAAATCTCAGTTGTGTCTATTAGTTGAGTGCTTTCATTGGTTTACTACTATCTGGAGTTCTGATTCTACTCCACTGGGTGTTGCTGTTATTTGGCTATTGCTTTCTATTGGCTATAGTTGCATCTCTGCACTCGAGCTGGGTTCTTGCTGTATTGCTTTGTCTGCTGCTATTTCTGCCCTGCTGCTACAGATAGTGCTGTGATTGCTGCTGCATTTTGTTGTCATTATATTCTGCTGACTCCCCCTTTCCTTCAATTGTCAAATATTTCCAGGTACACAACCTCTGAAACTTTGTATTGTTGAAAGTTTGAAGTTGAAATAAAGAAAAGAACAGTTGTTCATGTTATAACATTGGTGTTAAAAATAGGTCGAATGTTAGTGGGATTGTATTTTACTGCAAACTGCAAACACTTTGTATAAAACTAGCATACATTCTGCTGAGATGGACTGTTAGATAGCACTGTTCAATAGCAATAACAATATGATAGACAGCATGTTTGATTTGGGATACGTTCAGTTCAGTATAATACTGTTTGGTTTAGTTACGACTCTATAACATAGAGTCATGGCAAACACTTGTATGTATTTTTGCCTAGACCACTGAATCGACAAATCTGTGGTATTAGGTCTGGGATAGATGTATCCCAAACAAACTCTCATGCAGTCATATTAAAAGTCTGGCTATGAATGCCAGTTTCGCTTGTCAGTTTATTTGTTCCAATGCCGGTTTGATATCAGGTTTCGGTACAGATTCTTCGTTTCGAAATGATGTAATGATTGTTGAGAAAAACTAATAATCATTTTTGAGTTCAATTAGTAGTAATTTTTCCTAATAAAACAGCCGATTTCTTTTATCAATTTCAAATAGGTTAGAGTGTTAAGAATAGAACTTGGAGGTCGTTAAAACATAACTCAATATATGTTGTTAGTTTGTTTGCAATCTCACTTAGCGAATTAATAAGCATATTCACTTGTTGAAGACAAAGAATGCCGTAGCTTTCACCTCATGAACAATCAATCAGGTAATCAAACAAGTTTAGGTTCGACAAACATAATAAGGATTCAGTCCGTATTTGTCTAAACCAGCAAAATTCGGCATCATACTTCCCTTTAAAGATAAATGTAGTAAAAATGTAGTCCTTGTAGGGTACCCTTCTAAAATAATGAGACGAGCCTCACCGAATCAAAAGGCAAATTACGGGGCCCTCAATAATTGGTCATAATAAATACTTAGAATTTGGGACGGGCTGTTTAGTGAATTCCACTGCCCTCCCCGAAGACAATAACGCGTTAGATTCTTTAGGCGCGACTTAATCAAATTACATTCCTAAATTCGGGTGCGCATTTATGTGACCCAATTTCAAATCTCAATGGAGTCGAAATGTGTTAACAACTACGGGTGCATTGATTGTGACGTGGTTCGAGATACATTTTCACGACGTTGCAATTCTATAAAATAAATGATAATAATAAAAGTGGTTAAAACTTAATAAAAGCACATAAGTCACAACATATATTTAAATCAGATATTTAGCCATTATAACAATTTAAGCGACCGTGCTAGAACCACGGGATTCGAGGGTGCTTAACACCTTCCCTCGGGTCAACAGAATTCCTTACTTAGAATTTCTGGTTCGCAGACTTCATTTGGAAAAGTCGAAAATTTCCTCGATTTGGGATTCAAGATAAACCGGTGACTTGGGACACTAAAAGCCAAACCTTTCCCAAGTGGCGACTCTGAATTAAATAAATAATCCCATTTCGAATATTGTCACTTAAATTGGAAAAACTCCACCCGCGCATTTCTAACCCTTCGGGGCGGGCGCGCAAAAAGGAGGTGTGACAATCAATGAAACAGAAAAAACAATTCAGCAGGAAACGATACAACAAGGAGTTGATGATGATGCTGGAGATTGGAGAGAAGTGAGGGAACGATCAACAGCAAAAAATCCACAGATTCCTCAGAATGGTAGTCATATAACAGTGTTGAATGGTTTCAAGATGCTAGTTGAAGGAGGAAAACCTAGGGGACAAAGCTCAAAGCAACATATTCAGACTTGTCCAGGGACATGTGGAGAGACAGGGGGAAACAGGTGTGAGCAGCTAATTTTTGACCATGTTTGAACTCTTTTCCCCACTCATCTCACCAGTACCTCACTTCTCGCTCCATCTTTCCCGCTCCCATTTTTTCCCACGCTGGTCCCCTTATCCCATTAATAAAGTTATTCTTTATCCCACTAATAAATTTATTCCCTATCCCACTTATAAAGTTATTCCCACTCCTTGTCCCTCACATGTTCCCCATACACTTCCCCATTTCCCCACTCGACTCATGCCTCAACCCCAACTTTTGCAAGACTCACTCACATTGCACAGATACACGATCATCTACACACACTCACATCCCAATCCCCATTTCCCCACTTTTTTCACATAAGTTATAAAGCACATACACATCTATATATAAAAGGAGGTGGAATCTGAAAAAAAAAGAGAACAGACGAGAGAATATTTGGAAAACGAGAAGAACGAAAAAGGAAGCATCAGTTTTGGGCGGTTAACAAGAACAAAAAATTCCATTCTCACAAAGCACACAAAGTTGGGATTTTCCGTTCAAGATCCAGGTCTCAAAAGTTTTCGGCTTATGGTTCACTGTTGTTCATTGCTATTTCAAAAGTTCGACATTGGATATCTATTTGTTGGAGTTTTCTCGATACAGTAAAAATTGTCACCACAAAGGTTCTTATTCTTCTCTTCATAGTTACAATCTGTGTTTAATAATTTGTGGAGAAGTTTAGTTCTATTGTGAATTTGTTCATTGGGACGCATATCTTTAATTCAAATTAATTATAAAAAAAAAAATTAAACATTTCTTGGTGACACTATATAACTTATGTGATTACCGAGAGAATTTTCAATATTTATTCCAAGTATTCAGTAGCTATGGTTTAAACATGTTTCTGAATAGGCAACTTTAGAGTATACTAACTCAAGAATTAGTATTAATCTATAGTTACGATATAATAAATTATTTAACTAATCTATGAAAAGTACACATCAAGTTTTCCATTCTACGACACTTTCGAACCCATTAAGATATGATGTTACTTGATATGGTATCATATAGTTCATGCCCTCATATTTGGATTTTATTTTTGAAACTAATTCAATGGAATTTTTTATAGCTTATGTTAAAGGTTTAGTTCGCTCTAATGTAACTTTATTTGTTCCCAAGGTCACGAGATTGGAAGTTCGCTCTAATGTTCCAAGCCCAAGGTTGTATGTCCTTGGAGGCCACCCCATCACAAGGCAGAAATAGGGAAGTACAAATGGTATAACAGACCCGATCATAATCAGACCTGCCATGCAACCCCCTGTGACAAATACAAAAACCATTCCTTGGAACTACAACAAAACTGTGATGACGTACAAAGGCAAGGAAATCATAGAAGAAGTGGGGGAAACTGGAGGTTTGACTCGATCACGGAGGTGTTACTCTCCAGAGGAGTTAAGGAAGGCCAAGCAAATCAAAGAGGGACAATTGCCAATAAAGAAATCTGTCACGGAAGAAGAGGCAGAAGAGTTTTTGAAAAAGATGAAAGTTCATGACTACTCAATCATTGAATAGCTAAGAAAGACTCCTGCCCAAATCTCTCTACTATCTCTGCTCCTACACTCAAAAGAGCATGTCCGTGTACTAATCAAGACCTTAAACGAGGCACATATCTCAGAGAAGACCACAGTGAATGAGTTGGAGAAGATGGCCAATAGATTTTTCGAGGTAAACAGAATCTCCTTTACTGATGATGAACTTTCCGAGGAAGGAGCCGGGCACAATAGGGCTTTGCACCTGGTCGTCAAATATGAGGGGCATTATGTAAAGCGAGTCATGGTCGATGTAGGCTCGAGTGTAGATGTATGCCCTCTCTCTACTTTGTAAGGCATGAAGATCAACACAGACAGAATCCGACCCAACAATGTTCGCATCCGGGCTTTTGACGGTTCAGCAAGAGATACCATTGGGGAGATCAACCTCTCTATGACGATTGGGCCGGTTGACTTTGAAATTGTCTTCCAAGTAGTGGACATGGACACTTATTATAACTTTCTTCTTGGAAAGCAATGGATCCATATGGCTCGAGCTGTGCCATACACATTGCATCAGATGGTCAAGTTCGAACACAATAGGCAAGAGATTATTCTTCACGGAGAAGACGAGTCATCCATTTATAAAGACCCGTTAATCTAGTGCATTGAGGCCAAGGAAAGGTGTGAGTCCATTGTCTATGAAGCTTTCAAAGTGGTTTCTGTGGACCATGTTGAGTAAGGAAAGCCCATTCTGCATCCTCGTCTTTCCACCACATCTATAATGGTGGTTGCGGTTATGATGAGACAAGGTTATGAGCCATGGAAAGGCTTGGGGGCATCATTGCAAGGAATTTCGGATCCTATTTATCCGTTTGGTAACCGAGGTACTTTTGGTTTAGGCTTCAGGCCAACACAAGCAGACGAAAACAAATCCTAACACTGCAAAAAACATGGATGAGTCTTACAACAACCTATCCCTCCTATTTTCTACACTTTTGTCAAGCCACGACTCCGAAAGGGTCAAAATTCCTCGGCGCATGCAAACATTGTTGAAATTTGCCATGGCCTCAGCCAGATATTTTTTGATGTGAATATGATCCAGGCTGGTGAAGGCACTAGTCATGCCAATATGCAACTAATTGACCCAAATACCATGCTCACCAACTGGAAAACAACTTCTCTCCCCACAAGGAAAGAGTCTTGGTAGTTTGCTTTCACAACTTTTTTTTTGTATTTTGGGTTACTTTCAGGGTTGTAATCCAAACATCTCAGTGTGATTGTTTTATTTTAATGTTAACCCTTCTATCCTTTCGAATTCAATGAAATGCAGTTCAGTTTCGTAGTAAGTTTTGTATCTTTCCCTTTTCCTAATTCCTGTCATTTTATTTCCATTTCAATTTTTTAATGCCGGCTTTAATAACATGACATGCATGAGGAATTCACGCCCAGATCTTAAAAAGCTGTCTAATATCGAAATAACGCATCAAGAGGTGGAATATGATGAAGATGAGGTTGTTGAGGAAATAAAAAGAGAGCTGGAACAATTTGAAAACAAACCTAAGCCCAACCTCAATGAAATTAAGCCAATTAATATCGGATGTCTTGAAGAAATTAGAGAAATGAAGATAAGCATTCACACCGAACAGAAAACCAGAGATGCCTTGATTCAACTATTATTTGCTTGGTCTTACGATGATTGCCGGGTTTAAGTGCCGATATAGTGGTTCATAAGCTTCCTACGTATCCTGATTTTCCACCAGTCCAACAAAAGCAACGAAAATTTAAAATAGACGTAAGAGATAAAATTAAAGAGGAAATAATGAAGCAATTGAGTGCCAATGTGGTCAGAGCTATCCGATACACCACCTGGGTGGCGAATGTTGTGCATGTGCCGAAGAAGGATGGAAAGACAAGAGTCTATGTTGACTACAGAGACCTGAACAAAGCAAGTCCAAAGGATAATTTTCCTTTACCAAATATCCATATTCTTGTAGATAATTGCGCAAAGCATGAGATACAATCGTTCGTGGATTGCTATGCTGGGTACCACCAAATTCTAATGGATGAAGATGATGCAGAAAAACCCGCTTTACCACTCCATGGGGTACTTATTGTTACAGGGTCATGCCATTTGGTTTAAAGAATGCAGGGTCAACTTACATGAGGGCCATGACCACCATTTTTCACGACATGATGCCCAAAGAGATTGAAGTATATGTCAATGATGTCATCATAAAAGAAAGACATAGGCTGATCACGTGTGCGATTTGAAAAAGTTCTTCGAACGACTTCGAAGGTATGACCTTAAACTTAATCCATCTAAGTGTGCATTTGGAGTTCCATCTGGGAAACTCCTCGGTTTTATAGTCAGCCGAAGAGGCATTGAATTGGATCCATCTAAGATAAAATCCATTCGAGATTTGCCACCCTCGAAGAACAAAAAGGAACTCATGAGTTTACTCGGGAGGTTGAACTACATCAGTAGGTTCATTTCTCAGCTCACAACCATATGCGAGCCCATCTTTAAGTTGCTAAAAAAGTATTCCGCTATCAAGTGGACGGACGATTGCCAAAAAGCCTTTGATAGGATCAAAGATTATCTGTCAAAACCCCATGTACTGGTCCCACCGGAACCTGGTAGGCCTTTGTTTTTATATCTATCAGTGATGGATAATTCCTTTGGATGTGTTCTGGAGCAACATGATGCAACAAGCAAAAAGGAACAGGCAATCTACTATTTGAGCAAGAAGTTCACCAATTATGAGGTTAAGTACACCCTTTTAGAAAGCACATGTTGTGCCTTGACTTGGGTCGCTCAGAAGCTGAGACATTATCTTTTGGCCTACACTACTTACCTCATATCCAGAATGGATCCTTTGAAGTACATCTTCCAAAAGCCAATGCCCACTGGCAGGTTCGCAAAATAGCAAATCCTGCTCACAGAGTTCGACATCGTCTATGTCACTCGCACCGCTATGAAAGCACAGGCTTTGGCAGATCATTTGGCAGAGAATCCAGTTGATGATGAGTACATGCCACTTAGCACATACTTCCTAGACGAAGAGGTCAACTCAATAGAGGAAGAAGTTTCAGACGATCACCCTATATGGAAATGTATTTTGATGGGGCTGTCAACATCAAAGTAGTTGGGATCGGGGCAATCCTCATCTCACCTATTGGACATCATTACCCTGCAACAGCCCGACTTCGGTTCTTCTGTACCAATAATACGACAGAATACGAAGCTTGCATCATGGGTTTGAAAATGGCCATCCATCTGGATGTGCATGAACTATTGGTTATCGGAGATTCTGACTTGATTATCAGGCAATCCCAAGGTGAATGGGAGACTCGAGACGTCAAGCTTATTCTGTACAGACAATGTGTGCAAGACTTGAGCAAAAGATTCAGATCCATCGAGTTCAGGTACATTCCCAGGTTTCACAATGAGCTAGCCGATGCCTTGGCCACTTTAGCCTCGATGCTCCCTTATCCAGGCAACACTCATGTTGACCCACTAGAAATCCAAGTTCGGAATCAACACGGTTACTGCAATACAATTGAGACGGAACCAGATGGTGAACCATGGTATCATGACATCAAACGATTCCTGAAAACAAGAGAATATCCAGAGCATGCCAAAGGAGATCAAAAAAGAACTATAAGGCGGCTCGCCAATGGTTTCTTCCTGAATGGGGAAATTCTGTACAAGAGCACCCCATATTTAAACTTGTTGAGATGCATAGGTTCTACAGAAGTATAGCGATCATGACTGAAGTGCATTCAGGGGTATGCAGACCTCACATGAATGGATATGTTTTGACAAAGAAGAATCTACGGGCAGAGTATTATTGGCTTACTATGGAGCGATATTGCTTCAGATTTGTTCGCAAGTGTCACCAATGCCAGATTCATGGTGACCTGATTCACTCGCCTTCTTCGGAGTTGCATCCCATGTCCTTTCCTTGGCCGTTCGTTGCTTGGGGAATGGATGTCATTGGGCCGATCTAGCCAAAGACTTCAAATGGGCATAGATTCATTTTGGTTGCATTTGATTACTTCACCAAGTGGGTGGAGGCCGTCACTTTCAAAGCAGTCACCAAGAAAGCAGTGGTAGATTTCGTTCATTCCAACATCATCTATCGCTTTGGTATCCCAAAGACCATTGTCACTGACAATGCAGCCAATCTAAATAATCATTTGATGAAGGAGGTATGCGAAAAATTTAAAATCATGCATCGCCATTCTACCCCTTACCGGCTAAAACCAATGGAGCCATTGAAGCGACAAACAAGAACATCAAGAAGATTCTTCGGAAGATGATCCTAGGTTCTAGGAAATGGCATAAAAAGCTGCCTTTTGCTCTTTTGGGATACCGCACGGCTGGTTGCACATCTATTGGTGCAACTCCGTATCTGCTTGTATATGGAACTGAAGCTGTAATACCCGCTGAAGTCGAAATTCCCTCTCTCCGAATTATTATGGAATCAGAGATTGAAGACACTGAGTGGGTCAAGATCCGATTAGAACAACTGATGTTGATCGATGAAAAACGGCTATTAGCAGTGTGTTTTGGCCAATTATATCAGCAAAGAATGGCACGCGTTTACAATAAGAAAGTGCGCCTAATGCAGTTTGAGGTAGGCCAGCTGGTGTTGAAATGCATCCTTCCGCATATTATGGAAGCTAAAGGAAAGTTCGCCCCGAACTGGCAAGGACCCTACATCATCAAGAAAGTATTACCAAAAGGGGCCTTGCACTTGGTAGATGAAGAAGGACGGGTACCAGACATGACTATTAATGCAGATGCAGTCAAAAGATATTATGTCTGATATATACCCACTGTGGAACTTTCGCGCATGATTTTCTTAGATCGAGATGACGAAGGCTACCATTGCTCGCTACTCCAAATAGGTGTCACCATTTTGTTAAGCCTTTTGATCCGTATTTGTCTACCTATGTACTTGGGGAAAAAAAGCAAAAAAGCCAAAAAAAGAAAAAAGAAAAAAACAACAACAACTCTTTTCATTGAACTATATGAGACCTGATTTCAAAAGGATACGTAGGCAGCCTTACCCTGGGTTCGGTCCCATCAGAACAAAAAATCCATATTCCTAGTACTCCAAAACTGGGGCAGAAGTTTGTTTTATTTCACGGTTTTTCTGTAAAAACGGTTTCCAAAAGTTGTAATTTGTTTCAAGGTTCATTTCGCTTTTTTACCTTTCAAGAGCTTCCGATCGATGTGTTTGAGAATGTTTGAAGTTCACATGCCAAGGGCGTTGGGTAACCTCCCTCATGCAGTATCTTAGTCAAAAAAAATGAGAGAGTCTTATTAGTGAAAACCCGTACGGGCACTATAAGGCAACAATGAACAAAGAGATGAGAGAGACTTATTGGTGAAAACCCAGATGGGCACCATAAGGCCACGGTAAGTAGAGAAATGAGAGAGGTTAGTTAGCGAAAACCTGCAAAGGGCGCTACTAGCCGAATAAGGGTCTTCGATTCTCCGACATGAGCACAACCAAGACAAATTCAAGATGAGCATTTGCGGCAGATTTTGAGAATTAGACAGCTTAGACAGATCAGGCGTCCAGTCCAAAATGCATGTCATCATTCATTAAAGTCGGCACATACCTCCAGATAAGTCTCCATATTCCTTTCCCCGAAAGTGACACCTTTTGTTTAAGCACAGTTCTTTTTCGCTTCCAATTATTATTCTATTTTTACCCATAATTTTTCTTTGAGTCCATTTCGGTTTAATCCTGCATCAAAATCGAAGCAAAGAAAGGGCTGCAAAACTGGATACAGTTTCCCTGTAATGTCAAGCACAATTTGGGGCATATATGGCATTGACGAAGGCACGAATCCATCTGTGATCTCATTTGATAAGGCGAACAAAGTGTCTCAAAGAAACTGAAAAGGTCGCCTAAGCAAAACTTGCTTCATAAGAAAAGTTGATAAGCACTACAGACACAAACTGATACTGGGTGCAAGACAACTGAGCTTAATTTTAAAGAAAAAAATAGCCTTGCCTTAGTGACAAGGGTAGCGGTACCATGGACATCTCGGTACCACGCTGACAGAATCGGTTCTTCGACAGTAGTGGCCGTGAACCAAGCTACTTAGGGCATCAAGGCCGCAAACCAACCACCACTTTGAAAACTCACAAATTTTTCTTTGTTTGAAGCAGGAACAAAGCATGCAGAATGGTGATTCTAAAAGAACGAGTGTCACCAAACGTAAGTTCCTTAAAATCTCCATTTTTCTTTTACTTTTGGCATACGTCACTATTGTTCCCACCTCCTATTTTTAATTAGCTTAACCCAGGTAGAACCTTTTCACCTAGGGGGATCCATCTCATAGTTCCGGTTAGAAGTACTCTTCGGTCAGGTTGTTTTACATTTGCTTAACCCAGATAGAACTTTTTCGCCTAGGGGGATCCAGCTCATAGTTCCGGGTAGAAGTACTCTTCGCTTAGGTTGTTTTACATTAGCTTAACCCAGGTAGAACCTTTTCGCCTAGGGGTATCCAGCTCATAGTTCCGGGTAGAAGTACCCTTCGCTCAGGTTATTTTTACATAGCTTAACCCAGGTAGAACCTGTCACACCTCCTTTTTCCGCACCCGCGAGGGTGCAAGGGAGTTTTTCCAATTAAAGGACAATCGAGACGGGATTGGTTTATTTATTTCAGAGTCGCCACTTGGGAGATTTAGGGTGTCCCAAGTCACCAATTTTAATCCCGAATCGAGGAAATGAATGACTCCATATTACAGTCTGCGTACCAGAAATCCGGATAAGGAATTCTGTTAACCCGGGAGAAGGTGTTAGGCATTCCCGAGTTCCGTGGTTCTAGCACGGTCGCTCAGCTGTTATATTCGTCTTGATTATCTGATTTTATACAAATATGAACTTATGTGTAAATTTTATCTTTTAACCGCTTTATTATTATTGTTTTTAAAAGAAATGTGAACATCGCTTAAAACACGTCTTTGGACTGCGTCACATGAAATGCACCCACAATCCGGAACACGTTTTATTTGATGTTTTGGGATTTGGATTCGGGTCGCATGAAATGCACACCCAGGCTTAAGAAAGTAAAATATTAAACACGCGCCTAAAGAGACTATCGCGTTATTATTTTGGGAAAGACCGTGAAATTCGCTAAACGGTCCTTCCGAATTCTAATTAAACCATACATTTTGTGAGGGCCCCGCAATCTATACGTTTTATTTGGCGAGGCTCGTCTCATTTTTATTTTTAAAGGATAAACCTAAAATGACTATATTTTCTATTAAGTTCGTCTCTAAAATAAAAGAAAATATCTTAATTATTTACATGCTGAAAAACGTAACTTATTAGTTATTAGTTTACGGCTAATGCGAATGGAAAATTGCGATCGAGTTTGTACAAAGAAAAATTGCTTTCATTTTATATTCTGTTATTCAATAATACTAGAACATGAGATTGACCATAATATCAAAACAGATTAATTATTCTCCGATTAATTTAAACTAACATTATTAGATGAAGAAAGTATACATATGCAACCTCATTATTCATTAATCATTCAACTACATCTTTATACGAAGAAAAAAAAAATTATATTCAACCACAAATCTAAACAGGAGGAACTCAACAGGAACAAAGCCTGATTAATATTTCATTTTTTGCTTCAAGCCGAGATTGTACAAATGTGTACCTGGAAACAGCAGTACAAGAACAAAAGAAGGAGAAGTCAGCAGCAGTAATAACACAGCAACAGCAGATTCAGCAACACCGCAAACCAGTACAGTAGGAATAGCAGAAAACCCAGGAGACTATAAACGACTCCAAGTATAGAGAAGAAGTAAAAGGCAGGAAGGTTCTGACTATTTCAGATCTTAAGCGAGGCAATGAAGCAGTAACTATTCTTTTTCAACTTCAAAACTCTCCAAAATGAATTCTGCCCCTGTATATTCAGTGTATCCAGAATGTATATCGGGTGTATACTTCTCACTCCGCCCCCTCTTTTTTTTTCCTCTCTATCTAGTTTTTCCTCTCTTTTTTTCCACACTTCTTGTTTATCTTGTCTTGTGTTCAAGACTTCTTCTTATAACTCATCCCATAAACCTTTCAATTAATTAAAATCCATACTTTTTCTCTACCCAACCCATTATCTTTCCACTCATCCCCATTACATTAAATAAACATATCACACCACCCCATTATATTTTGTCCCCCATGCTTCATTTAAAATAATACAAGATTCCCCCTTTAAATTAAATCTTGTCCCCCCTTTATATTAAATAATCATATCACAACCCACCCCATTTCATTTTGTCCCCCATGCTTCAAATAAACAATTACAAAATGTACAATTCCTAAACTACCCCCTCCGACCTTATTGAAATTACCAAACTACCCCTGAACGTACTACAAATTTACCAAACTACCCATCAGCTATAACACATCAATTAATCAAACTTAACCAAAATATAGACTATATGATCAATTTCTAACAATGTTCAAACAACAATATGAACACGGATGAACATCATAACAACAATATCACATGAACACGATTTTAACAACAAATCACATGAACACAAATTGAACAACAAAGAACAACTAAAATTTGATTGAACAATATTTTAGCAACAAACAATCCTATTTTCGGATTCAACAACTACAACAAACAAGTATATTTAGATTTCTAACTTCAATCATATTGAACTTAAAATCAATTCTAACAACATTACAACCAACAATTCCTATATTAAACTTTATGAGACAAATTCAAGAAATAATCACAAATGGTAAACAAGAAATCAAGCTATACAAATTTCGGATTCAAGAACAATCAAACAAAGTATGAACATGAATTAAATCTATTTTAAACAACAAACATGATGGATTTAAACGATTAAAACAACATATTTCTCTAACACAACTAAATTCTTTAAACAAATAACAAGATCGACGAAGAAACAATTATGAACTTAAACTTGAACTTAACAATATTAACAATTTCTAACAATACATAAACCCATGAAACAAATTGAAGAAATAGTTAATTAAATTTCAATTTGAATCTAACAAACTTCAAACTAACAAATATTCATTTAAACAATAATACAAACATGAAATGAATATGAAAACAACTAATTAAACTTCTATTTTGAAATCTGAAAATTAATTTAACAAACAACATGAACACACTAGAAAATTATTTCAACGATGAATCAACGAACAAAACAAGGATTAAATCATTTAACGATTTTGGATCCGGAAAATATCAAACAAAAATATGGACAAAAATAAAACTCAAAAACTACTAACCGGATCGAAACGACGAACAACGACCAAACAAACAACGAACTTGACGATGAACTCACGACGTACAAGATCTTGACTCGACGAAAAACCCTCGACCAAACGAAGAAGACGGAGGGAAAGGAGCAGCAGTCCGCAGCTGGCCATGGCAGCATCAAAGCTTGCTCGTCCATGGCAGAAACGTGAGCAGCAGCAGTTGCTGCGTGATCTTGGCCGTGACGGAGACGAAGAAGAACAACGCAGCAGCAGTTGGGTTGTCGCGATGGATGTTCAGCCATGAACGACGAGGCATGAAGCTGGATGAGGCAGCTCAGGGCTTGAAGTTTGAACCACGAAGCAGCAGCAGCTGGGGGGCGTGTTTGGACGTAAGCAAAAGCAGCTGAAACGCAGCGGGGAAGCAGCCATAGTCGAGCAAGCTTTGAGCTTGACGAGCTTCAATGGCGGATAGGGCTGGGGTCGTTTAGTTGAGCCGGGGTCGTGACGGTGACGTGCGTGTGTGTGTGTAGTCATGGCTTCTTGAGGTTGAAGGCAAAGGGAAGCCATGGGAGGTGGAGAAGCTTGAGGAAGAAGAAGAAGATAGGAGGGGTGGGGGCGGATTGGTTTAGTGTTTTTAGGGTTTTCTTCTTTTAATTTTTGTTTTGTTTTTGTAAAATGTAAGACAAAGGGGTTTGGGTCTTTTGGGTTATGGACTGGGTCGACCCAGATCGAAATGGACTGGGTCGTAGGGAAGATTGGGCCATTTTTTGGGCCTGTGGCTTGAAATTGAAGAAAAGGCCCAATTCCGACTTTCTTTATATTTTCGCTCTCTTTTCTTCTTTTATTTTTCTAAAACTAAATTATAAAAATACTTAAACTATTATTAAGAACTAAATTAAGTTATAAAAGCGCAAATTAACTCCCAATAACAATTAACGCACAATTAAGTAATAATTAAGCATAAAATTGTATATTTGGACATTAAATGCTAAAAATGCAAACGATGCCTATTTTTGAAATTTTTAATTTTTGTAAAAATAATTTAATTACTAACAATTTTAGAATTAAATTCTACATGCAAAATGCGACATATTTTTGTATTTTTTATTAATTTAGCAAATAAACATGCACAGACAAATACAAATAATTATTCAAAATATCACAAAATTGCACACCAAAGAAAAATCATTTTATTTTTGAATTTTTTGGGAGTAATTCTCATATAGGGCAAAACTCACGTGCTTACACGCATTTATGCGACCCAAATCCAAATCCCAAAACATCGAATAAAAATACGTTCTTCGCTCAGGTTATTTTTACGTAGCTTAACCCAGGTAGAACCGTTTCGCCTAGGGGGATCCAACTCATATTTTCGGGTAGAAGTACTCTTCGCTCAGGTTGTTTTACATTAGCTTAACCCAGGTAGAACCTTTTCGCCTAAGGGGATCCAGATCATAGTTCCGGGTAGAAGTACTCTTCGCTCAGGTTATTTTTACGTAGCTTAACCCATGTAGAACCTTTTCACCTAGGGGGATCCAGCTCATATTTTCGGGTAAAAGTACTCTTTGCTCAGGTTGTTTTACATTAGCTTAACCCAGGTAGAACCTTTTCGCCTAGGGGGATCCAGCTCATAGTTCCGGGTAGAAAGTACTCTTCGCTCAGGTTATTTTTACATAGCTTAACCTAGGTAGAACCTTTTCGCTTAGGGGGATCCAGCTCATATTTCTGGGTAGAAGTACTCTTCGCTCAGGTTGTTTTACGTAGCTTAACCCAGGTAGAACCTTTTCGCCTAGGGGGATCCAGCTCATATTTCCGGGTAGAAGTACTCTTCGCTCAGGTTGTTTTACATTAGCTTAACCCAGGTAGAACCGTTTTGCCTAGGGGGATCCGGCTCATAGTTTCCGGGTAGAAGTACTATTCGCCCAGGTTTGCTTTTGTTAGTTTAACCGAGGTAGAACCTTTTTGCCTAGGGGGATCCGGCTCATAGTTTCCGGGTTGAAGTACTCTTCGCCCAGGTTTGCTTTTGTTAGTTTAACCCAGGTAGAACTTTATCACCCAGGGGGATTCAACATTTTTTTTGTCAGTAATACAGGGTGCCAACTCCTGGTTACATTTCCTTTTCAGTAATACATGGCACCAACCTCGGGTTACATTTCGTTTACCAGTATAGGGTACATTAATCCCTAGCTGAGCTTTCCAACATAGGGTCTCCACTCCCTAGTAGACTTTTAGTATAGATATAGGGCCCCACTCCCCAATCCCTTTTTCTCAAGGATACACAATCCTGATTTTATTGCTTTCAATAAAGAAGTAGTTTAGAATTTTGTTACAATAACTCACGAAATTTTCCAAGTGAAAACTGGAGCAGAAAAATTTCGTTCGTTTGTTTGCTTTGGTGTCTGAGCAGGTTTTACCTCGAGACATAGGGTTCGAGATTCCCAAAGAATGAGTCTCAATCCAGAATAAAGAAAAAGGAAAAGAAGTGAATCCAAAGTGCAGAAGCGAAGGAAAGATGTGGATTGCTCAAGACATAGTTGGAGTCACAAGCTCTGCATGTCCCGTTTTGATCTGAAAAGCTAAAGAAGAATGAACCAGCAGTTACAGCTAACGAGCATCAAGATTCAGATCAGAGTTTGCAGGAAGAACCATCCAAGACTCAAGATCAAGCTTTAGAAGACTCATAGATATGAATCTTGTAACTCATAGCTGATAGGTTTGTTCAGTTTCTTTTTATTTTTATTTTGATGTAATAATAGACTTACGGACCGGAGCCTCGGCGGGACCTCACTCGATTTCTCAACTCATCATTCCAACCTTTTCTTTGAACTACACGCGACCTGATATATAGGTCGCCCAAATCAGGACTTAGTTGCACCATATCTTTTATTTCTCCCTTTTGAATAATGGTACGACCAAAAATTAGTCATATTGCTCATCTTTTCTTTGCCTGAAAAACTCTTCATGCTTCCAAGCAAAGAGGGGCATGCTGTGAGCAGCTAATTTTTGACCATGTTTGAACTCTTTTCCCCACTCATCTCACCAGTACCTCACTTCTCGCTCCATCTTTCCCGCTCCCATTTTTCCCACTCTGGTCCCCTTATCCCACTAATAAAGTTATTCCTTATCCCACTAATAAAGTTATTCTCTATCCCACTAATAAAATTATTCCCACTCCTTGTCCCCCACATGTTCCCCACACACTTCCCCATTTCCCCACTTCACTCATGCCTCACCCCCACTTTTTGCAAGACTCACTCACATTGCACAGATACACGATCATCTGCACACACTCACATCCCAATCCCCATTTCCCCACTTTCTTCACATAAGTTATAAAGCACATACACATCTATATATAAGAGGGGTTGGAATCTGAAAAAAAAAGAGCGGACGAGAGAATATTTGGAAAAGGAGAAGAAAGAAAAAGGAAGCATCAGTTTTGGGTGGTTAACAAGAACGAAAAATTCCATTCTCACAAAGCACACAAAGTTGGGATTTTTCGTTCAAGATCCAGGTCTCAAAAAGTTCTCGTTGAGTTTTCGGCTTATGGTTCACTGTTGTTCATTGCTATTTCAAAAGTTCGACATTGGATATCTATTTGTTGGAGTTTTCTCGATACAGTAAAAATTGTCACCACAAAGGTTCTTATTCTTCTCTTCATAGTTACAATCTGTGTTTAATAATTTGTGGAGAAGTTTAGTTCTATTGTGAATTTGTTCATTGGGACGCATATCTTTAATTCAAATTAATTATAAAAAAAATAAACATTTCTTGGGGACACTATATAACTTATGTGATTACCGAGAGTATTTTCAAAATTATTCCAAGTATTCAGTAGCTATGGTTTAAACAAGTTTCTGAATAGTCAACTTTAGAGTGTACAAACTCAAGAATTAGTATTAATCTATAGTTACGATATAATAAATTATTTAACTAATCTATGAAAAGTACACATCAAGTTTTTCATTCTAGGACACTTTCAAACCCATTAAGATATGGTGTTATATGATATGGTATCATATAGTTCATGCCCTCATATTTGGATTTTATTTTTGAAACTAATTCAATGGAATTTTTTATAGCTTATGTTAAAGGTTTAGCTCATAATCTGCATTACATAATTATTGTTGTTACTTTTTTATATTATTTTGATTTGTTTAAGTATTATTCTTGCATTATTGTTGAAATTATATTATGGGAAAGTTATTAATAAACTGAACCTAGGTGAAAGTCAAGGCCAATTGATAAGAAAATGATTGTGAGTGATTGAGATATGTTATAAACTAATTCAAGACTCGTTGCAATAAATAAATAAATAAAATATATTTAAAAAATATACAAATGAATATTACAGATACGAAAGAGACGAATAAATTACAATGCTAGAAAAAACTTTAAATATTAGCCCATGTGTTTCTACCCGAACCTTGGATTGATATGCTTAAGTAATAGTGGGGTCATGCACGCATTCCCGCGTCTCGATGCCTTTAAATTTAAAATAATTATATTTTAACCATGTGTGCATTCCGTATCTTGGTTTAACATTTAATTCCAAAGAAGCATCCTTGTGTGCATTCCGCATCTTGGTAAACATAATTAATAAAATATAATAATTAATTAAGCGGTAATAAATAAGCCAATCAATAAAATACAAGAATAACTAAAAGTTGATTTAAGCCTTACATTAGTCAATAAAGCAACCGTGCTAGAACCACGGGACTCGGGGAATGCCTTACACCTTCTCCCCGGTCAACAAAATTTCTTACCCGGACTTTGTTTTCGCAGACCAATAATAATAGAGTCAAACATTCCTTTGAATAGGGATTCAAATAAAAGGTGACTTGGAACACCGGCAAAAATCAATTCCAAGTGGCGACTCTGTAAATAAAATAATCCTTATTTCAAATTTGTCACTTTAATTAAAAAAGTTCTTTAACCCACAATCCATAATACACATTATCTTTCGGAGGGGTGTGACAACAGGAATGACCATCATCCTCAAATATGCCAATGGTTACCTGGAATGTGAGGGGTTTCAATAAGGTGTTTAAGCATAAGGAGATGAAGGAGATATTAAAGAAATATAAAGTTGGCTTAATTGCAATTAGTGAAACTAGAGTAGAAGATAATAAAGTGGATAATATTATGAATAAAATTGTACCAAACTGGAAATGGTACACTAATGTAGGACATGGGCCAAAATAGAATATGGATAGTATGGAATCCCGAGGAGATTCAGTTCACTGTCATGGATACATCAAATCAAGTGATCCATGGACTAGTGAAAACAAAGACAAAAGAGTTTCAATTTTCAGCTGTGTATGGGTTACACACAATACACACTAGAAGGGAGATGTGGATTAAGCTAAGGAATTTGAATGCGCAAATAACAAGCCCATGGTTGATCATGGGAGATTTCAATTCCATAAATAAATCTGAGTTTTCAAAAATCATTATTTGTTTGAATTGGGTGTTGTTGCAAATAATTGGGAATATTATTTTAAATTTATATCTCAATTTTGAAGATGTATTGGTGAAGATTAGACTTGATTTTGGCTGAATTTCAGATTGAAACTCGAAGAAGAAGAAGAAGAAGAAGAAGAAGAAGAAGAAGAAGAAGAAGAAGAAGAAGAAGAAGAAGAAGAAGAAGAAGACATGACATATAATATACTTACGAAATTGTAGTAAAGTTGTATTATAATTGTATTTAAATTGTATTCTTTTATAGTTATATATATTTATTTGACTGTTGTATGAAAGTTAAAAAATAGTTATATAATGTATGAATCGTTGTATAAAATTTGTGTTTAAGTTATCAATACTATCTTTTTACATAAAGTTGTTTATATGTATAAAAATTGTATTAAGAGAGTAAGTTTTGATTGGAATTTTAGAGAGTAAGAAGCACATACCACATACAAAATATACAAAAGACATATTGTATAAAATTGTATTTAAGTCGTTTGATTGAAATTTCAGAGAGGAAGACGAACACGCCACATACAAAATATATACAAATGATATATCGTACAAAATTTGTATAAAAATTGTATTTAAATTGTATGATGTTGTAGTCATATTCAACTGGGTAAAAATAATGTATGAAAATTGTAGATAAGTTATAAATAAGTTTTATACTATAGAATTAGTTATATAAAATTTATTTTAGTCTATATGTTGCTGTAAACGTATTAAATTTATTTTTAATTTGTATGGTGATGTACTATACAAATTTATCATCGTCGGGTTTATATTGCAAATACTGGATATTACTAGCAAAGATTATGATTTGGTAGGAAGAAGGTATGAATTAGGTTTAAGAAAATACTTAAACTTTCTACTTTTTTCTAGTTATGGTAACTGATTATGTTAATAACTTAGTGAACCCATTTATTATGATTATAATTTGTGATATATATTAGGGCATAATAAAGTATACTACTAACCAATGTCAACTTACGAATCTGGTTTTGAAAGAAATCGTGTATAAGAAGAGGGAGCGAAGTTACAGAGAAGGTTAAGGATATAGTAGGGTATTTCAGAAATTACTAATTAATATTAGGGATACAATAATAGAAAAAAATGGTGTAATTAAATCCCCTAATTTAAGGCGCTGATAATGGGTTATCCATGAATAGAAGCGGCAGAAAAATAAGGAAAGATGAGAGGAGAAAAAAAAAAGCAAAAAGATATAACTGAATCCTCTAATTTAAGACGATAATAGTAGATTGTATATAAATTGTAGGAAAAACTTATTTAGTGCGGGTAATTTTTAAAACTGGAACAATTTTGATAATAAGATTTTATATTGTGTATAGGAAATAAAAAATCCCAAAATTAAAATCATCACCTCCTAACTATTAGAATCTCTTTTAAATGTAAATAAAACGAGGATAAGCAGTCAATTATGATTAGAAGCAAAGCCTCACTCCAGTCATCCATTTGACCATTCCTCTACAGTAGCCGTCATACAAGTAATGCTATATGTATTACATAATTTAATTACATAATTGGCAGATACTTTATCGAATTTTACTAAACTATAAAATTGGTCAAGTCACACTTCCAATTTCAAACCAAATGGAGGCCAGAGGAAGTTGAATATTTTATATTGATCTCCATTACTACTCAGCAGCCTCTTCCTTGTGCTTTGTATTTTGCATGTCTTCCCTAGATTCAAATACTTATTTTGTTTATTGATCAACAAATAATTTATTTTATGTAGATATTAGTAGTTGTTATTCATTTGGTCTAAACTATTGAAGTCTGCCAATGAGCTCATCATATGCTATAGCCTCCCTAACATATTATATTGCTTTTCCACATATTTGCTGACACATGGATTGATCCAAAAAAAACAGGAACCAAAAATACACTTTCCTTAAATACTTGTCACTTGTCACATTTATAGGGGGGAAGGTGTCAATAAATCCTGTGTATAGAGAGGGGTTTGATGTTAATCAATAATTAATCAATTATGTGTGCGTCTCGAATTAGTTGGTTCGTAAACATGAATCCACAACAGATGGTTGAGGTATTTGCCATTCGAACGACAATGCAAATATTTCTTGATTAAAAGATGTTTTATTTTTTGTTGAGTGCAAAACATTAGAATATTAAAAATTCATCGTCTGCAAATTTCTATAACAACAACAACAATGATCCAGTAAAATCCCACTAGTGGGGTTTGGGGAGAGTAATATGTATGCAGACCTTACCCCTACCCGAGGGGGTAGAGACTCGGGATAGAGAAGCTGTTTCCGAAATGCAAAATTCTGTAACGAAAATGATAATTGCTATAGATAGGATTTGTTTAACAATTAAGTAATAACTGACTTATAACACCAACCTTTAAAATATTGAGGAAAGAAAGGAAAATTAAATTTAAATTAGGCAACTGTTCATGAGAACGATCATGTCTAAACCTATATGTTGTAAGAAGAAGTCAGTATTGTGGTTTCGTTGTTTCACCAACTATTCTAATTTGGGGAATTGGAAATTTCCCTTTAAATATCTTGGTGATTTCGGTCAGAGAAATATTAGAAATTTGGTGGACAGAAATGGATTTGATTAAAGTCCAACAACCGGCCTAACGCCTATTAACAACTTGCATGCTAAGTGTTTAGCTTATTTGATTAAGAAATAAAATATCATTAACTAATTTATGGAATGGGATGATATTATGCAAACTTTGGTAACTCACCGAACTAATTAGGTTCTCTAAGTTAACAGATTTACCGACACCTTTTTTCGAAAATGTCCTCTACCAATCAAAACGAATCGTATTTAGATTAAAGACATTTTTTGATTTTCAGAAAACAAATAACGTAGTTTTCTGGAAACCCAAAACAACTCAAATTCGAGATATTTTGTTTGGTTTTTAAATTGCTATTTTTGGAAACATTTTACAAAGATATTATGTAAAGATCACTTGTGTATTATATTAGTTTTAGATGAACCTATATTTGGGTTAACTTTGGATTTTGGAAAATATTTTTAATTGATTTTGGGAAACCAAAATTAGTTTTTAATCCAAATATAGGTGTTTATTGTTTTTTTGGAAAAAAATATTAAAAACTTCTTCTTTTTTTTCATCATCAAAAACTTCTCTAACCTAGAGAAAGTAGGCTACCTCCTAAAAATTATTCAAAAATTATTGTTCAAAATTTCTAAGATTATTGGATTTCCAAAAATTTCATGAAAAGCAATTTCAATTAAATATGAACTTAATCAGTTTTTCCTCTGCCCCCAAAAAATAAAAATCACTACCAAATTTATCTGATATTTGGATTGAACAACACGAATTCCAGGTCCACCAATGGAAGCCTAACCATATGCGAACAAATTGGTCCATACGTTCCTCAAGGAACTTATGTCTGGTTCTATCAGATCGGTTAGGTGCTTAACAAATCAAACTAACACTTTTGTACTCATGTCTGTTCCTGTAATTATCTTATAAGTTACTTGATTGTGTAAATATTTTTAAACTATCAGACATAATTCTAAAACTCAAAGAAACTTAATTGATGCAATCAAAAGGCGACGCTTTTAAAGGATAAATATTTATTCCTCACTGGGTATTTATATCAATCCAATAAATATATGATACATGTCTTCACAAACATGATTATTCTTAAATTATAGTAATTAATACTTATTTTCACCTTGCATTATCACTTAACCATGATAAGCAGGGGCGAACTTATGATTCTTAGAGGATGGGTTCACCACTAGTTTGATAGTATAAAAAAATAGAATAAATGAGCTCAATAAGGATCAATATCCTTGGTCCCTAGGGAAAAATTGCAGCTACTTAACTAGTGAACCAACATAACAAATCTAACCATGGGTTTACAAAGGTAGTATTTAGACAAATTATATAAATTAGGTTCACGTGAATCTTTCTGTACACTGTAAATACGCCCCTGATGATAAGCTAGTAAAATTTGGTGTAAAGCACCTGGTGTGGTAAATGTAAGAGTAAATTTGTTAAACTTGGAATTCAATTTGAACACTTCTTGCTAGTCGTCTTAATTTACTTACTAAGTATGACGCACTTGGATTAGTGATCACGCAAACTTGCCAAAGCGATAGGTGCAATATTACTAACGTACCACGTAATAAAGTGATTTTATTTCACCTTGCTATGATCTGTTAAACTACTAGAAAAACACTAACAAAAATCTTCTTTGTTGTGCAGATATTTGGTGTCTGATAAAATCGAAAAATTAAGAAATTGGCGAAAGAAATGCTTGAAAGGCATCTTAGTTAGTAAGATATATATAAATGGTTACGTTGAGAAAATTCCACAGAAAGAATGCATGTAAGTATGGGACAAGGCATTGATGTGGATCTCATCCACGCAAAGGAAGAAAGTAGTACTATATGCTTTGCTTGTGGCTTCCAATTTCCAAAATTTCAGTCCTTATATCTAGAGGGGGGTTTACACTTTAAGTTACTTAGATACAGCTAGAGTAATTCAATTTATTGTCACTGTTTAACCAAAAATCTGAGTCCTTGGTCAAAGCTAAAAGAAAAATTCGGGTTACTGATAATTAGGAGACAAAAAATAAAATACTTTTGAGAACAATGGTAGAGGGTAAATAGATAAGTATTTCAGTGTATTCTCAATAGTATATCGTGTTACAAATGATGATACTTCTTCCTTTTATAGATCATTCTAGGTAAAGGAATAAAGCATCAGTTTTAATGACATAATCATGAGCAATAAATGACATTAAATAAGCCGTTATACAATCATTCCTATTAAATACCAACTTTATAACGTATCAGACATTTAATAATGAATTTGGACTCCTTTCTGTCATCTGATCCTTGCTTTTAATGCCTTCTAATCCGTTGATTGTAAATAATTTAAATTGGTACGAGACTCGTATCTATACATCGTCTCGTGCCTATTTAAATTCTTCTTCCCGTGGCTGTTTTCACCGTGTTTTCACCGTGCCTCTTAGTCAATTGCTGTTCTTTGACCATTCAACTAATCCACGTGTCATGCCACATCATTTTTAATGTACATTCAGTTTTTTCCCAATACAGTCACAACTTAGCTTGTATGTGAATTTAAGCTACAAAGGTTTAAGATTATATTTCTTATTCCAAATTGCTAATATTTATTTATTTTAGTTGTTTTAAAAAAATAAAAATATTATATTCCTTTGATAAAATTCAAAAAATTAAAGAAAGTTTTTTTTTTAAAAAAATTAAACTGGTTTTGCATTAGCAAACATGTAGGTCAGTGGGAAGAAGAGGTGAACAGTAGAAGATTTCAACATACAAGTAGAGACAATTTTGACATAAGCAGTTGCATATTGTTGGACATAGGCAATGTAAATGGGAATAAATGTTGGATGATTACATAGTTTTCCAATGTTAGTAGGGATCCTCTTTCTCTATAGGAAGCAACTGGATTTATACCCTTCCTAAGATGAGAAAATCAGTAATAATATGTAGCATAGGTACTTAGATGGATTTGATTTTGGTTATTTTTGTGAGATCCAATGAGAAGGCGGTGTATAAAACTTTTCCCTTTTAACCAAAAAATAAATATTATTAATGATAATATAGGAGGTTAAAATTATTATTTTTTTCTAAAAATTTATGTAAAGTGCATGATATTATTCTTTCGAAATAACTAAAAAAGAAAAATGTGCCACATACACATATTTGTAATCTTTTCCAACTAAACGATGGGGCGCCTCTTTCAAAGTGTATCTCTTCCCTTGAAAGTATCATTAAGAAAATACTTACTTGTACCTTATATTCACACGAGATCATATAAACTTATCATGATTATGTAATTAAATGATGTGGTAATACATTTTTAATTAATCATAATAGTAATAAAGCAGTTTATGTGCAATCATAAATCATATATTTATTGAATTATTCTGTATTCAAACAGATGTGAGTGCGTGAGCATCCACCGCCAGAATATGTGCATCCGGCGAGGCTGTAACGTAAAGACACCTACTGAGATTACTTAATCCCCAAGGTGTAAACGCCGTAATACAGCAAAGAAGCATCACGAGTCTTGCCTGGCAGGCAAAGGGCAAACACCCCCCCAAATTCTCAACTTTGTTATACAATTCTTGATATAAATTAGGAAAAAGCAGGAAGGTTTCCAAGTTTAGAATTTGTTGACAACTCAAACTTACAAAACAGTCTCATCTATATATCATTCGTAATATTCTATCAACTGAAAGGGATGACTTGTACAATTTCTACTCCTTAAAATAATTCAATGAATTCCAATCCGCGTAATGTGGTGCTCAAGAATATATAGTATTACTAAACCACATTGACGCTGCACGTACTCTACACGTTGCATTCCTTGTTATATTTCACACTTAGATCATATCCATGCTCAATCCAAATTTCAATGGGAAAAGGCTTTCATTAATTTTCACTATTCCTTTCAGCAATTTTACCTCCGCAATTTACTGGCCAACTTTTGGTTTTGTTTGTTCGAAACAGAGACAAATCAAGTACACGTTCTGCATATTTAACTAAATCATTACTTTCAACTCAAATTATATACACTCAAAAAAACAATGTATTATACTTAATTAATTATGAAACTATTAACTCCTGGTCAGAAACACTCCAATGCACCATATATTCGTTGCGTGCTAAAATTGGTCATGAAAATAAATTGAGATGGACAAAACATTAGAAGCAAGACCAACTATGTTGCATGTTTTTTATTTCACTAACTATTTTACTTGTAATAATAATGACTAGAACGTGAAATTAGAAATAAACCCACATGGACAGCTTCTTATTCACCACTCAAATAGAAATATTCTGGCTCGTGCTATAGCATGCACCGCCACTACTATCCAACCGTCCTTTGAATTTCCACCTTACATACAGAAAGGCCCTCAATTATTATATCGCAAAAATTTGTTAATTAACAATTTAAATGATTGAGTAGAAGAATGAATGAATGAATTCATAATAAATAGAGATAAATAAATGTATGTGTAAAAAAAAAGAATATATAATTAAGAAAGTGTAAAACCAATGAATGACCTACTCCCTGTACATAATACCACCCTAAGAATAAACGGGTAAAACAATCAATAATTCCTTTTCCTAAAAATAAAATCACATGAACCAATTTACTAATTTGGCTAAAAACACAATCAATTCAATTCCCCTAAAGAAGTTTCAACCCAACGAAAACAATAAACGCGGTTTCTTTGCAGGCATAGGACTTTCCACCTCTTGGTCCATCGGCAACAGTTGACTTTTCCGTCCACAATCAATACTCAGACCCAGTTGCAATTCCGGCGAAGCAGGCATGTTCAGGTCAAAGTCACGTAGCGTGTGAGTCGACGCGCCGCCGTCTGAAGTAGTCAAGACGCTTCCACTATGACCGCCGCCGCCGCCGCCGCCTAAGTCGCGGCTGTTACCACCGAGTTTGCCTTCATAGTGGCGGCGCTTGTGCCCACCCAAAGCTTGGCCAGTAGGAAAAGCCTTGTGGCAAATAGAACAGACGTGTGAACGACCAGTTGGATTAAGAGCAGAGATATTAACGGCGCCAGTGGAAGTTGAAGTTGAAGGATTGTTATCATCAGAGGCGGCGGTAGCAGTAGTAGTAGTTTTACGGTGACTTGCTTTATGCCCACCGAGTGCTTGATAAGAAGAAAAAGCCTTGTCACACACGCTACACTTGTAAGATTGCTCTGCTTGCTCTGTTGCCACCTCTTTCTTATGAACCGGCGGCAACTCGGCGGTTTTTTTATCGGCAGGTTGTTGGGAAGTAGTAGCATCAGTTAAACCGGTTCTGGTTCCGGTTCCGCTGCGAGCGAGCATGATGAGACAGAGGGCTAAATACTCTTCTTCAGTCGGTGGGGCATCAATACGGGGCCGTTTTGATCGTTTTCCTTTTAGCCCAAGAATCCAAATTATGAATTTCATCATCATCTTCATAGCGTGGTGGTAGAGTCGGCGTTGCCGCCGTAGGTGACTTCAAAGCTTCAAGAGTCATAATATTCTCTTTAGTTATCAAATTCGAGGGAAAAAGAGGGTAATTAACTAAAGGCTAAAGCAAGAGGAAAGTAATGAAAGGAGTTTGAGTGAGAGAGTGAAGGACTGAGGAGAAGTATATATATAGGGGTTGTGTGGGGGAGTTGGAAGTTGCGTAAGGAATGGCGGTGAAGGAGTTGTACAGGTTAATGATATGTATTATTATAATATACACGTAGTTAACTAGTTATATGGATAAAGAATAGTATATACTAATATTTTTCCTAATTCCATTAGGTTAAGGAAGAATTAAGGGGGGTTTACACGTCTGGACATGAGTTGTAATAAAGGAGTATTAGTGAAGTCGGTCAAAGAAAGTGCAGTGGTAAGAGCCAAGAGGTTGATATGGTAAAGCAACGACTCAGCTTTTTCATTGACTTTTTCAGGTCAAAAACGAAATAGTGGAGCGTGTAATCAGTAGTTATCACCAAATTCACCATATGACTTGGAAGGAAATTAAGAAAGCAAAAAAGAAAATATTTTTCGAGACTTATTACTTCAGCAAATACGTAATCAAATATGCGTGCTTGCCAATTAAAGCCTCAAAATATTTTATTTACTTTGGAGATGCGGAGTGATTAATAAATGGGATTTTTTTTTTTTTTTGTAAAGGGCGTGAATGAGCATTAATACATACTGCATGAGTGAAGTATACATACTGCAGGAGTGAAATAAGTGGCGGATTCAAGATTTTGTGCAAGCATGTTCAATCTTAGAAGTACATAACATTAGTTGTAAAATATATTTATCAAGTGGGTTCAAAAAAATATTTGTAATAAATTTATGCAATTTTAATCATAATTTATACATATGCACAATATTATATTTTGATTAAGCGAGTTCAGTTGAACCCGTTTACCACCATGTGAATCCGCCACTGAGTGAAATATATACATACTAGTATGTATGAAATATATACATACTGACATATAAATTTCTTTTTATATTGTTAATAAAATTTGTAGATTTGAAGGAAAGCATTGATGTAACTAGTAAAGTTGTTGCTATGTGACCAAAAAGTCGTGAGTTCGAGCTATAAAAATAGACTATTGCAGAAATAAAGGGCAAGTGTACGTAGACTCTTGTCTTGCATATGCACCGGCTACCCTTTTTTCACACAACTATAAAGCCTTCACTTAAGAAAGTTTAATAAAATAGCACTACTACTCCACCAAGAATACTGCTTATATTCTCTCAATTTTCCACCGTGAAAATAGAAAATAATATTTTTATCAATAAATAAGTTTAGGTTGACGGCATGGAACTTATTTATGACGTGGTGCCTGCCTTAGCTAGGAACTTGCTTTATGGTTAGACATCCATCTAGAAAAGACACCTAAGTTGTAACCCTCTGTAACAAACTTACCCAAAATTAAACACGTGTTTTATGTATTTGTCCTTGACTAATATTACACACAATTCTAGAATGTAATAGATCTCCTAGGATTGGTAAGAAATACTTTTTTGACATGGAGTATACTTTCTATTTGTACTCTAGATAGCAGCTATTGTGATGTGGAAACTCGTAGATATTTATATCTACATACTTGTCAATAGCTGAAGCCGTTTTCCCGTCTATTTCCTTTTGTTTTTTTTGCCTTTTTATTTTAACCGGTGGATAAGTCATAATTGAGAAAGAATTTTTAACTTGGAACACAAATTGATTTCAAATTCAAACACGTACCTACGGCTGCTCGGTGGGCCGGGCCTGAATCGGACCGGGGCCGCGGTCCTAACGGGCCTGGTGGGCCGGTCTTGGTGGGCCTCCTGAGCCCGTCACGGGCTGGTCTTCAAGATTGAGCCCACGAGCCCGGGACCGTTTAGCCCGGGACCGGCAGGCGGGCCTGGGCCGGTCCTGGCGGGCCTGGCGGGCCCAACGGCTATTTTTAAAAAAAATAAATAAATAAAAAATTAAAATTCTCCAACGGCCATATTTAAAATCTAGCCGTTTGGGCTGAAAATATGACCGTTTTTAATTTTAAAAAATGGCCATTTGGCCCCCAAACTTATATAATTACACTTTTCCCCATTTCTCAACTATAAATACCCCCTCATTCTTTCATTTTTATTCACCAATTCATCAATATCTCTCAATCTCTCTACTACAATTACTTAATTTATTGTTGAAATTTTGTGAAAAATTGTGAAGTTGTTGAATTGAAGTTTTCAAGTGTTCAACGATTTTCAATTTTCAAGAAGTTGTTCGGCAATCCGGTAAACTCGTTTCAACTCTTACGTTTTTAGAATATATTTTTGTGTGGTTTAGTTTGCATAATTATAGTTAATATGGCATTTACTTTGAAAAAAATGTTTGGTAAAGGAAAAGATAAAACCGGTGAAAGTAGTGGCCAACCAACTACCCTTCCCCCGGCTCCCCGACCTAGAAAAGATAAGCAAGTTGAAAGTAGTCGCCAACCTAGACGTCCTCCTCCTTCCGTAATTCTTGATAGTGATCACCCTTGTTTTCAATTTACCGATAGTGAATTTTATCATAATGTTGCACCAGGTGATAGATTAGATGATGAAATTATGAATGCTCTTTATCCTAATGAAACCATCTTAGAAAATAATGAGGAAAATGAGGATGATGATGAAACCCAAGCACCGGATTTAGATGATACACCTACTAGTCCTCTTAATAACCCAAGTGATGCACCGGTCGACCCACCTGTAGAAACTCCTACTTTTAATAGAGAACCTGCTAAACGCCTAGAAACATCATTAGTTTGGAATTTTTTACTCAAGTAAGAGAAAAAAATAAGGCTAAGTGTAAAACTTGTGGGAAATTAATGTCGCATAAATATACTGGAGACCGTAGCGGCACAGGTAGTTTGACTAGGCACATAAAAACACACTCTAGAGATAAGGCTAGATTTTTTCAAATGAAAGCGCAGCTAGAGGGGACAAGTGTAGATTCTGCGGTTAACCCTAGTACAGGTTCAAATCTAGTTCAACCAGGAATTAACACTGTCACCGGAGGTATTTTATATTACGATCCAAATAGAGATCGTGAAGAATTAGCAAAGATGATTACTGTTATGTGCTTACCTTATACTTTTGCTTCTAATCCTAATTGGGTTCATTATATTAGAAGAGTGTTTAATCCTACTTATAAAGGTTGGCCTCGCGCAACAGTTAAGAGTGATATTTATAAATTCAAACATGAATATGAACAATATTTGCGGTATTTATTTACTCATATACCTAATCGGATTTCTATTACTACTGATATTGGTAGAAGTGGTAATGATTGTGATTACCTAACTGTTACAAGTCATTGGATAGATGAGGAATGGATAATGCAAAAACGCATAATTGCATATAGAATAATTAATTCGCGTCACACAGGTAAGTTTATAGCTAACACTGTTGCAGATATTTGTAGATATTTTTGCTTTAGCGATAAAATAATGGCAATTTCAATGGATAATGCTTCTAGTAACACCAGTGCTATAGGCATGCTTACAACAACACTAAATCCTGCATTTACTAATATTTTCCATGTTAGATGTATTTGTCATATTTATCATTTAATTGTCGGTGATGGTATGCGAATATTAAACATAGAAATTGAAAAGGTTAGAATGGCTCTTAATTGGCTTTTTTATTCAAACCGTAGAAGTAGACTTAGAGAGTATTTTAAAAAATGTGATGAATATGGCCTTAGAGAAAGAAAGGTTCCTAAACCTTGCCCGACTAGATGGAATTGTATGTACGAAAGTTTAGTAGTAGCATATGAATATAGAAACCCAATTAATGCAACGTTTAATTCTCGGGTAGGTGGTGAGGATGATGATGAAATGCTTACCACTCAAGATTGGACTAATGTTAAAATTCTTTTAGATTTTTTAGAACATTTTCAAATTGCTACAAATGCATTTTCTGGGCAATATTATCCTACTATTTCAAACTGTTTAGTTTTTATTGCAGCACTATCTGATTTGTTTGTTGAATTTAGTGAGGGTGGGGATATTTATGAACTTGCTATAAATGAAATGAAACAAAAGTTTAAAAAATATTTTTTTCCTATCCCTCCTATTTATGGTCTTGCTGCAATGCTAAATCCTACAATGAAATTGGGAGGTCCTCATTTTTGGTATTCAAATATTTATAAGGCTTTAGATCTTTCAAATGAGGAAATTGCGACACTTGCAGATGCAAAAGCTTCAATTAAGATTAACGCTCAAACAGTTTATAATGCTTATCAACTTGCCTTAGAGCATGCTAGGCCAACTATTCCAACCCCTACTTCGTCTAGCTCACAATCCTCTAAAAGAGTTGCGGGCTTAAAAGCTCTTAAATCTTGGACGGAGTTCAGGGGGTCTCAAGGTGAAAATTATGATGAAACTTCACATCTAAATGAGCTTCAAGTTTATTTGTCTCAGGGACTTGAAAAGGAGAATCCAGACGGCTCTTTTTATCTTTTGGAATGGTGGAAGGCAAGGGAAAAACATTTTCCTGTTCTTGCAAGGATGGCTCAGGATATTTTATCAATCCAAGCTTTAACTGTTGCATCAGAGAGCGCTTTCAGTCAAGCAAGACTTTAAATAGGTGATCATAGAGCGTCTATGAGGGATAGCTTGGAAAAATCAGTATTGTTTAGAGATTGGATCCGCTCGGAAAGAAGAAACTTTGGAATTGCAGAAGCACAACCGGCGATAGATGAAGCTTATGAAGAAATGATGGCGGAACTTGCGGAGGATTCGGTTTCACCTGGAAGTGGTGATGAACAAGCTTCTTTTCCACCACCACCAACGCAACCTCCTCCGAACCTTGAAGGATTTATGAGATTTGTTAGAGATAATACATAGAATAATATGTAACTTGTATTTTGGCACATCTTCCTTAGTTTTTTTTCCTTCTAATGGTGGTATTAGTACCTTGTTGTGCTCATTCCATTGGGGGAAGGATGACTAAGAAAGATATGCCATTTTTTGGTAATAAAATTTATTGCTTCTACCCATGAGCTTCTTTTCGCAATATTTCTTTGTCTATACTTAGAATTGTTTATAAGCTACAATATATACATAATATACAATATATATACTACAAGAAAATATATAAGAGAATATATATACATAAGATACAATATATATACTACAAGACAATATATTATGCTACAATATATACATAATATACAATATATATACTACAAGAAAATATATAAGAGAATATATATACATAAGATACAATATAATATACTACAAGAAAATATATTATGCGAAAATATATACATAATATACAATATATATACTACAAGAAAATATATAAGAGAATATATATACATATAATATACAATATATATACTACAAGAAAATATATTATGCGAACATATATACATAAGATACAATATATATACTACAAGAAAATATATTATGCGAATATATATACATAAGATACAATACATATACTAAAAGAAAATATATAAGAGAATATATATACATAAGATACAATATAATATACTACAAGAAAATATATTATGCATGACAATTTAGTGTTTTACTATTGTTTTGTTATTTTCTTTTTCGTCAAGCACTTTAATAATTAGATATACATATATACTACATATATATTTTTAATATAGCCATGATACTACAAGAATTTGTCTTAAAAAAAAAATAATAAAGTCTGCTAGGCCCACGAGCCCGGCACGTTAAGCACAGGACCATGTGGGCTTAGGCCCGTCACGGGCCGGTTCCACCCATTGAGCCCACGAAGACCGGGACCGCCAGGCCCGGGACCGCCAGAGCCCAGGACCACGAAGCCCGGGACCGCGAGGCCCGGCCTGTTAGGCCCACTAAGGCCCGGGCCCGGGACAAAATACAGCATTACACGTACCTATAATAAATGAGCGTAGTTAAACGGCCTACTCTTGCTTGTTCATTAATCGGGCATTCCTAGCACCTCTATACACAACTAAAAAATCGGAATTAACGACTGATGATTCGATAACTAAGCAGAAAAATATGTTTATGTTATAAATAGAATTATATTTATGGTGAATGTCTATATTTAGAGAGATTCCAGGGTTCATTACTTAGTGGTAAAAGAACCCTTTCCCTATAAATAGAAGGTTCTATTCCATTGTAATTCATCCCAAAATTAATAAGAATTCTCTCTCCCTACTTTTCTCTGCAGTACTCTTCTTCTTTTATTGTTTCATAACACATTATTAGCACGCGACTCTAACCTATTGAGTAGAAGCTTTGGGATTGAGCATAATGATTGTCAATTGTTCCATGAACTTCCTTCATGATTAAATTCAGGATTAAGGTAAGTATTTTACTTTTCTCTTTCAAATTCTTGACATTCTATAATTTGATTTTAAATACAAGCAAAAACGATAAATTGTGATTGTAACTCTAATGGAGTTTGAAAGAAATTATAACCACCCAAAGTGGTAAAATTTCTATGCCTTGCCATGACCAAATTCATGTATGATTGTGGACAAAGAATTGAAAACTCGTCCCACTGAATTTACTCCATTCTCATTCCCTTTAGAGAATGTGATAGCAGTATGTGATAAGTCTGAAAGAAGATAAAAGTATTACTATGAATGTATCAATGGATGTGGACGTGACAATAGACTAAATTATAATCGTCATCATTGTGGTAATGAAAACAATAAGGATTCTCAAAATTATCCTTCACTCTGTGAAAGTAATATTTGACATCGATTTAACATGAGATTATAAAGCACATATAGATGATTATTGTCCATTCATGATGTGAATGTGACAACATCTAATTTATGAATACATATTCATTGTTGGAAGTATATGAACGTGCTAGTGGTAGTGAATATATCACACTCACCTCTAGAGGGAGGTTTGAGAGGAAATAAGAAAATAATGTCATTATTATGGCATAAATGGTCGTTAATCACATACTTATTGTACGCTAAAATATTTTGGCAAGGTAATTATTAAAAGACAACGGTAATGCAAGAAACAGATCTTGCATATAATTTTGACCATAACCATAATAGTATAACTTTCTCTTTAAAAGAGATATTCACCATATGGATATTGATGAATATGTGGTAGTACCAAATTAATTGAGAGCTCTGGAAGAGCCAATTATTACTATTTTGGAGAAACACAATTGATTACCAATAAGGTATTATGTTGTAGTAAATCTCAAAGAAACTTATTCAGTTTCCAAAGTACACGCGAAAGCGGTTGATTATATTGAGACTATAAATAAAGGAAAGATTTAATATCTTCTATTACTACAACTTGTAGCGGGATAATATATATGTGAACAACTACCCCCTTTATTCTCCAATTTGTACTACATAAATAAAAGAATGCCACAATAAAGTGGATGTTTATTGATTTAAAAACTCATATCATAATAAACTTGGTGTTTATTGATAATGCACATGTCATGTGTAAATCTGAAGTTTATCAATATTGATAATTTATTCAGTTGGCATAATTGGTTTAGCTATATTAATTTAAGTATGATGTGCAAAAATAAAAGAGAATCAACATGGGTAAATATTAAACGAATTCTCTTATATTGTTTGTTCTCATTAATTAATAGACCAACTAAAACTGGGATTGAATCCCATGAATGCTGGAAATATAAAAGGTGAATATGGACCCATTCACTTGCCATGTATACCACATAAGATGCATCTATGAGATGGTTACATGTGCGATTATTATTAACCCGCAATATGATGTTTTGCGAGGTAACTTGCTCAATAATTTAATGTCGAGCATAATTTCCAGATTTTCTACTCAAAAAAGTTTATCTTGATAAGTTGGTTTACATCACAGTTGGTTTAACAAAATAATTTATTGAGTGCCTCCACTTAATAGCTAAACTATTGCTTATGAGAACAAAGTTACCTATATCAGTTTGTATATTACATTTTCCCCTCACAAGTGGTTCGGGATCAGGAACAAAATAATTCCATCTTATTATTATTGATGTGTGGTGTATATTTTGATTAGCACCATGACACACAAAGATGGGCTCTCAAAGTTGAGGAAACAAGTTAGTTTTTCTAACATGAGGGGCAGACATGATAAACACTTGAGAAAAAATTACGAGGAACGGATTATCATTTGTATATAATAGATCCTCGAATATCATAATATGAACTTCAAGTTCATAAAAAGATAATTCGTTTGCAATATATTTCAAAGCATGCCATACGCATTTATATTCTCATTGCAAATGCTCATATTAAGTCCTAGAAGGACAAAGTCTATGGTAAGCTTAAACCATATAGACAAATCTATTTCAAATAAAATTCTTGATTAAGAAGATGAGCAAATGATCAAAATGATCATAATAAAGGAGGCAAGTGACCTAGAAGATCACATAACATAACACTTTATAAAGTCTCATGAGAGATTCAGGTACCTGAATATATGAATGAAGAGATTTCTATGTTATGTATTTATGAAAAAATATTGGAACCGATATAAAATGTTTGTCGACGACATCTATCATAGCGCTAAGTATAGATGAGGATCTTAAGTCTATCGAATATAGACACAAAAGTATTGGCCAAATGGAAGAGACATAATTCAAGTAGAATTGATTTCATATGAAAGACATATAATTTTGTCTATGTTGTTCAAATACTTGAAAGTATAAAGTCAATGGTATGTGCAATCAGTTTTCGATATCTTATATGTCTAGCATGACATAAAAACTTGATATGCATCTAAAGTCTATTATATGGCTTATATGACTTAACTTATATGACAATCCATGAAGGATTTAAGTCGCTTAAAGCATATACAATTCTTGGTCTTGAAGTACCATATCCTAAGTGCAATTTGTGCACAAAAGTATCTTGCTATAACTATAAGCATGATAATATGATAGCAAGAGTCTTTACCCCTATGTGAAGATAATGAAATGACGATTCCAACAAGATTAGATGAAGACAATACATCTATCAGGGATGATGATTTCAAGGTGAAACAAATTCATTGAAGTTAATATGGCTGAAGATGGTGCACAAGATTGAGATTCGAAAGCTCAAGGATGTGAATTGATGCTCTCATCAGGGAGAGTAATACGCGTTGTACTCTTTTTCCCTTACAAAGTTTTGTCCCACTGGGTTTTTCTTGCAAGGTTTTTAACGAGGCAATCAAAAGGCGTATTATTAGATATGTGTACTATTTTTCCTTCTCTAGAATTTTTTCCCATTGGGTTTTATTTTAGTTAAGGTTTTAACGAGACACATTATTTGTTGAATAGATATTCAAGGGGGAGTGTTATAAATAGAATTATATTTATGATGAATGTCTATATTTAGAGAGATTCTAGGGTTCATTATTTGGTTGCTAAGTCACCCTCTCCCTATAAATAGAGAGTTCTATTCCATTGTAATTCATTCCAAAATCAATAAGAATTCTCTCTCCCTACTTTTCTCTGCAATACTGTTCTTCTTCTTTTATTGTTTCATAACAGTTTAATCCTAATTAGTAACGAATTAGCCATAAATTATAAAGAAATTCAGTTAGTTAACGTAACTATTTCCACCTTTTTAGTGTATTTCCTTGTATGTGATATTGTTATTATTTAGAGAAAGTTCTATCTTGACCTTGATTTTCATAATTATTTAATTATTACTATAATTCATACTCCGTATTTATCCTCCAAAAATTAAAACTTGAATAATCAATGTTTAAATAATTTGACCCTCGCAAACAATGCCACATAAGATGGTAAAGAAAGTGTATGTTATCCTTTTGCGATTCAAGTACTAAAAGCTAGCTAGCCAGGTAGGATTGTGTTATACAAAATGTATTATGCATGCATCTCATGTAATTTGCAATAAATTGATTTTAATTTTGGGTCAAAACTTGCGACGACAACTGTAATGTATGAACAAGTACATACGTTGTTCATACTTCATACACAAAACCAATGACAATATATGGAAGAGTGACTATGGTGGCACTCAGTACTTTGGTCGAATCTCTATATAATCAACAAATTTAAAAGGAATATATATTTTTGCTAAACTCAAATCATGATCTGGTTAGTAATACCGGTTGAGTCCGAAACTTTTTTGATGTTTTTTTGGACAAAAAACACGTTTCTAATACAAAAAAAAGTTACATAACTAGGTAAAATGCAGTACTATATTGCGTTTTACTTTAACAGAAAATTAGCCGTTAAAGTAAAACGCAGTATAGTACTGCGTATTATTTAAAAAAAATTTTTTTACTAATTCGCAGTACTATACTGCGTTTTACTTATAATTTGGGCCCAGCTATATTTTATTAAAGCAATTCGCAGTACTATACTGCGTTTAAATAAAACGCAATATAATACTGCGTTTAGATAAAATGCAGTATAATACTGCGAATTGCTTTAATAAAATAAAGCATCTTCTTCTTCCTTGGACAACGACAGAACCCTCCCCCATTAAAAAATTCATCGAGCACTGCTGGTCCCCCCCCCCCCCGCGTCAAAGTTATAATAAAAAAATTGGGCCCCACCTGTCACCTAAAGAGCAAGGAGTGTAAGTCTCACACACAAGACAAGCTTTGGATTCCTTCTTTCGGGTGCAAAAATTCGATTTCAATCAAATTCAAAAAACTTAAATCGAGGTATTTCGATTTTGTTTATGTCGAAACTCGTATAGTACATGCATATTTGTATTGTTTAATGTGTTTCCATGTTAATTTGTGTTATGTTTGTTTTTAAATTTGTATCTTATTTATATCCGGATTGATTTATTAGCTTTAGTACAAAAAATTGTTAAAATTTGATAAATTATTTGTATTGTTAAAAAATTAATATTATTTATTTTGTTTGTTGTTCATATTTGTATTTTATGTTAGTTATTTTTATATGTAATAGTGACCTTTTAGCGTAGTAAAATAAATAGCTTTTTAGCGTAGTAAAATATAGAGCCTTTTAGTGTAGTGAAATATAGACCCTTTTAGTGTAGTAAAATATAGATCCTTTTAGCGTAGTAAAATATAGAGTCTTTTAGCGTAGTAAAATGTAGAACCTTTGGCGTAGAGTCTATGTAGTTTAAGTATGTAGTAACTACAAACTCTATTCAACTACACTTTACAAAATTAATTATTTAATTTATAACAATAAAATTACAAAAGTAACAAATTAATATATGTTGTAAAATTAACTCCAATATCGAGCCTGGAACCCATACATAATTATTCAGTTCAATTCAATAATTTTTAATTTAATTCCTTAAACTAACAAAATTCTAAAAATGTTGAAATTGACACGCATAATAATTAAGGATAACTCGGTGCTACCGGACCTAAAAAATCAAGCCTGGAACCCATACATAATTATTCAGTCCAATTTTAAACATAATTAATTATTTAATTTATTAAGCTAACAAAATTCTAAAAATGTTGAAATTGACACGCATAATAATTAAGGATAACTTGGTGCTACCGGGACCTCAAATATCGAGCCTGGAACCCATACATAATTATTCAGTCCAATATTAAACATAATTAATTATTTAATTTATTAAGCTAACAAAATTCTAAAAATATTGAAATTGACACACATAATAATTAAGGATAACTTGGTGCTATCGGACCTCAAATATCGAGCCTAGAACCCATACATAATTATTCATTCCAATATTAAACATAATTAATTATTTAATTTATTAAGCTAACAAAATTCTAAAAATGTTGAAATTGACACACATAATAATTAAGGATAACTTGGTGCTACGAGGCCTCAAATATCGAGCATGGAACTCATACATAATTATTCATTCCAATATTAATCATAATTAATTATTTAATTTATTAAGCTAACAAAATTCTAAAAATGTTGAAATTGACATACATAATAATTAAGGATAACTGGGTGCTACCGAGCCTCAAATATCGAGCTTGGAACCCATACATAATTATTCAGTCCAATATTAAATATAATTAATTATTAATTTATTAAGCTAACAAAATTCTAAAAATGTTGAAATTGACACACATAATAATTAAGGATAACTTGGTGTTACCGGGCCTCAAATATCGAGCCTGGAACCCATACATAATTATTCAGTCCAATTTTAAACATAATTAATTATTTAATTTATTAAGCTAACAAAATTCTAAAAATATTGAAATTGACACACATAATAATTAAGGATAACTTGGTGCTACCAGGCCTCAAATATCGAGCCTGGAACCCATTCATAATTATTCAGTCCAATATTAAACATAATTAGTTATTTAATTTATTAAGCTAACAAAATTCTAAAAATGTTGAAATTGACACACATAATAATTAAGGATAACTTGGTGCTACCGGGCCACAAATATCGAACCCGGAACCCATACATAATTATTCAGTCCAATTCAATAATTTTTAATTTAATTCCTTAAACTAACAAAATTCTAAAAATGTTAAAATTGACACGCATAATTAAAAATAACTCGGTGCTACCGGGCCTCAAAAATCAAGCCTGGAACTCATACATAATTATTCAGTCCAATTTTAAACATAATTAATTATTTAATTTATTAAGCTAATAAAATTCTAAAAATGTTAAAATTGACACGCATAATAATTAAGGATAACTTGGTGCTACCGGGCCTCAAATATCGAGCCTAGAACCCATATATAATTATTCAGTCCAATATTAAACATAATTAATTATTTAATTCCTTAAAGTAACACACACAATTAATTTTGTCTAAATTATAGTAGACGACATGGACTTTCCTCCGCGTGCGCATCCTGGACCTGCCGAGGATCAGCTACTAGTGTTGCACGGCGACCATAAGTCCTCCTTTGTATGGGAGGGACAACTATCGATGCAGGCTCTCCGCCTCAGGAAACCCGACGATTTGTGGGAGTTCATCGTGGAGCATCATTTTCATGCCCGCGTAGTCGTGCGCCTACAGGCTACGGGCTTCTATACGATTTTGGAGCTTGGACGGATGCAGCTTGATTGGTCTCTCATCACGGCCTTGGTAGAGCGGTGGCAATCGGAGACGCACACTTTTCATTTGTCCACTCGAGAGGCCACCATCACGCTGGAGGATGTTCATGTTTTGTACGGGCTGCGCGTAGATGGACGGGTTGTGGCACTGCCCGAATACATTAGATCCATGACGCGTGCGCAGTTTTTGGATATTATGGGGCAGTTTACTGGTTATACACCTCAGGGTGATGCTGGGGGCAGTCGCGTTGCTTTTTCAGCCATCAGAGATCATATGGCTGTTTTGCACCCAGACATTACCGGTGAGATGGAGGATCTCCATATTGAGAGGTACACGCGGTTGGCGTTGCTCCTGTTTTTTGGGTGTGTCTTGTTCCCGAACACTTCGGGGAGTCTCGTGAGTATTCGCTTTCTCCATCATCTTCAGCAGCTGGATGATTTACCCAGTACAGCTGGGGTGCTGCTATTCTCGCATACATGTATAGGAGCATGTGCCGGTCGAGCATGGGCCCAGCGGTGAACATATGTGATTTTCTGCCCCTCCTACAGGTGATAACATTTTCAAATACTCTGTTCATTACTCCGAATTCTATATGGTCGAAATGACTCATAAATTTTACATCAATCTTTTATCTTAGGTTTGGGCCTGACAGCGGATCATGTCATTGCAACCACCTCTACCACCACTTGCTCCCGGTGAGGCTTATCCGTTTCTCCCTCTAGCTTCTAGGTGGATTCTTCGGCGTGGGTACTACCGAGGGACAGATGCTCATCATAATCTCCCCCTTGTCATGGATGTGCTAGATATGCTTGTGGACGGACAGGTAAATATGTACCTGCACTTACTTGTTTTAAATTGAGTTGTGTTGCGCATACTCACTTTTATGTTATTATTTGGTAGTTCATCTGGATGCCATTCAGCAACGAGTTGCTAGCTCAGCTGCCCGTTTATTGCTTAGTCGATCGACTGCTTTGGAGCACCTCCGTACCGATGATCTTATTCGATATGGTTGAGTATCATGCCATAGAGCGTGTACTTCGCCAGTTTTATCGCCCTTAGCCTATACCGGGGGAGCCTGGATGGGTGGCTACACACTATCAACGGGATGACCGTGCCAGGCTGGACGATATATATATGGGATGGCTAGAGCAGCATGTCCGTATTTGGCAGGAGCGAGCTGACCGTATTCCGCCAACACCTACATTTACCTAGGAGGCCACTATTCATCTGTATGCGTCATGGTACCGCCGTCACACTCGACTGATTATCGGGAACCTCATTCATGTACTTGGCGAACGCTACAGACCATACGCTAGGAGGAACGAGGCACTGGTATGTTTTTTGGTTTATTAATATCGTATAATTATGATATAGCATTACTTAATTAATATTTTAAATGTTTCACAGGCTATTGGGCATCATCACCTCTACCAGTTGGGATAGGAGATGCAGCAGCATACCGACATCTCTACAGTCGTTGACTATGGACGGCGGGTTGCATAGTTGTCTCGTCGGACCCTGTTTCAGGCGAGAGATGCCGCGAGGTTGGAACACGAGGCTCAGTATACGGCGTTAGAGGACTACTATCGGGGTAGGGGTGTCTCACGAGTCAGTGGTAGGGCACGAGGGAGGGGTTCCCCACGAGGCAGGGGTGCCCCACGGGGTCGCGGGGGACGGCGAGGAGGTGGTCCCCAGCAAGGGGGCGTTGAGGCACCTGTCGACCCACCTGTTGAGGGACATGATTAGGACATTGGAGTTGAGGCGCTTGGAGATGATCAGCCGGGTTATATACCTCGGGTAGATGATCCTTCCAGCAGCATGCCTTCGTACAACCTTCAGCTATCTCTGCCAGCATCGCAGGTCACCCCGTCTGGAGCATTGTCGATCACGGGTACATTCGATAGGGATGTAGACCAGTACTTTGCATGCCCATCTACCGCAGCTGAGGATCGGCCCACCCAGGACGTGGATGGCAGGCGCAGGTTGAGTTATGCCTCATCCCCGACGGTTGATGCGGATCTACCACAAGCGCAGGTATGTTTGTATTACTTTAAAATTTCAATTTGTTTTCTTTTCCTTAATGAGCTGACATTAATTAATTTTTAACTTTCTTATGTAGGTTTTGTCCTAGCCCATCTTTGAGGCCACTACATGCTTTGATGAGGAAACCACGGATGCATATACTCAGGCGGCCGACGAGACCACGGTGAGAAAATGTTTTTTTGACTCAACACGTACAACACAAATATACTTTTTCACATGCTAAGATTACTACTTGTTTTGTAGGTTGCTGACTGTTCGACGGCATATTCTTCCGATCCTGCAAGCTGTGGTGTTGATGCTGCTACACATCCTCACATATAGAGGCGGCTTGATGACGATGATCCAGATAGTGTACCCGGGCAGCAGGGGATGCGACTTAGTCGGCAGTAGCACTAAAGCACACAGGCTGCGGGACTCACTAATTTACTTATGTTTTTACTTTGTGTAAATAGTGCAATATGTAAATAATGACAACAACTATTTTTTAACAACATTTTTATTTTAATTGCGTTTGAACAGCAATTTTACTTAAACAGTACACAAGAAATACAAACATTGCAAACGTAACACAAAAACAAACAGTAGAACTAAATCCATCACTGCACAAAAGATAACTAAAACCATAAAACGCATTAATATACCACGTTATACATATTAAATTTTTCTGCAATAAAGCAGCTTTTTTCACATGGTTTTTATTTTTTTCAGAACGACAAGACAACTCCATAAAATGCAGTACTATACCTCGCTTTATATATTAAATTTTTCTGCAATAAAGCAGCTTTTTTCACATGATTTTTATCTTTTTCAGAACGATAAGACAACTCCATAAAACGCAGTACTATACCACTCTTTATGTATTTTGTCTCGCCTATAAATAATGGCCTCATTGTAGTTATTTTGTGTGCTCAAAAATTAGTAAAAGCAAATATTTCATTAAAAGTAAGGGTTTTTTACTAAAAGCAAATATTTCATTAAATGGATCAACCTCTTCGTCCATCAAAGTGCAACTGTGGAAAAGAATGCTCAATGCAAAATTGTTGGAACGGTGGTGAAGTTGAACGCCGCTACTGGAGCTGTATGAACCAGTTATACAAGGTTCCCGGCGAACCTATTTATGATTTTGAGGAATGGGTTGATGAACCATGTTATCAGGAATGCTACAGAGAACAACTGCAGTTTCTTCATAATATGTGTTTATGCCAACGGGAAACACAAAGAGAAAGCGATAGAATTATTGTAGAAATGAAGGCGAAACTAAAGGAGGTGGGAGAAGAAAAATGGAAAGCACAATGGAATTGTGAAGCACAAAAGGAACGTACAAAAAAATATAAACGGGAAGTTGCGGAGGTGAAGGCGAAACTGAAAGAGATAGAAGAAGAAAAAGAACAAATGGAAGAACGATTTAAGTGGTTGGAACGGAGAATAAATGGCAACCGGGACTAAACATTGGCATGAATGTGTTTACTGTATTTTTCATATTTCATGTATTTTTATTATGTTGGCTTGTTATGTTTGTGTTTGTGTTGTAGTAATGTTTTATTTTAATTGAAGTGGCATGTATGACATGTATTGAAGTGGCATGTATGCCATGTATTGGCATGTATGGCATGTATGTGTACAAAATTTTATTTTAATTGAAGTGGAAGTTAAGTTTAAGTGCTTGTGTTGTTATATGAAACTATCAAACCACGCTTTACATATTACATTTTCCTACAATTAAACAGCTTTTTCTTCACTCATTCCAGATTGTGGAACATAATTTTATTTGATATATATTGCAACATACACAAGTACAAACACGTATTACAAAATAGTTGGGTACATTCGACGAACTTGCACCAGGAGTACATTCGACGAACTTGCACCAGGAGCCGAATTACCACGCCCACGCACACCACTTGAAGAACATTTACGACGGTCGTGTCCTGTTTGCGAGCATATGCCACATTTACGCGCATAAACGGTGTCACTAACATCCATTTGGTTCCGTATACGCGTTCTCTTTTGCACTTGCAGCTTGCGCAAATAGTCTTTGTTACATACCATCTTAAAAGTTTCCGGCGGCCAATAATACTCAGCACCTAATGGCTGCAACTTCCCACAATACGTGTCTATGTATGCAGCAACACTGTATTGCCTATCAATATAGTTTGTTGCCCCATATCCAACTTGTTGAAAGCACTTCAACGCATGTGCGCATGGCATGTGGTAGATGGTCCATTTCCCACATGAACATAACCTTCTATTTTCATTCACCGTCTGTAGATTATTCCCACGGTGTCCGCGAATAGCGGTCTTAACTTCAAAAATACCTCGTTCATGATCGTACTGAAGAAATGAATGCTACTGTGCTCGCCTCCTGGACCTTTCAAATCTTCTCATGGATATTGGCATTAATTGAATACCCCTATCCATCAATGTTGATGCAGTTGCATGCCTTTCAACAAACCTCTTCGCACTCCGTTTGAATATCATGCGGACCATGGCAGTGACAGGTAGTCCACGGGCAGACTTCAACAAGTCATTGAATGACTCCGACACGTTTGTAGTGAGGGCTCCCCATCGTCTGCCACCATCAGCATGCAATGTCCACATGTGAAGCTCATGCCCCATCAACCAAGTATAGGCTCGTGGTTCTAATTGTCGGATCGCTTCCATGCGCCTCGTGAATTTGCACTGCTGGTGCTCAGTTGAATCCATCCACATTAAGTAATGCAAGGCCTTATCAGGATATTTCTTCAGGAAAATGGCCTTCAGGTGACGCACACAGTAACAGTGGTATGCATATGGTTCCTGCCATTCAGGCAAGTGACGTACAGAACTTAAAATACCACCATGCCGATCAGATATTAGACAAATACCTGAACGTTGTTTGACAAGGTGCTACTTCAAGTGGTTCAAAAAAAGCGTCCACGTCTCTTCGCTTTCGTTGACACATATGGTAAAAGCCAGTGGAAATATTTGCCCGTTGGCATCTACTGCAACTGCAATCAAAAGCTTAATATCATACTTTCCATAGACATGAGTATCGTCTATGGAAATAACAGGAGGACAATGCACAATACCATCAATTGCTGGTTTAAATGACCAGAACACATAGTTGAAAATATATTCGGGTCTGTCCGGACTCCGCTCACGCCTCCATTCAACAACAGTATCCGGGTTAAAGTGTTGCAGTGCGTCCATGTACCTGGGTAGATTTGAAAAAGACTTATCCCAGTCGCCATAAATAAGTTCAAAGGCACGTTTGCGACCGAGATATGCCTGTCTTTTGGTTATAGTACAACCATATTCCTGGTGGACGGCTGTAATACACTCTTTAATCTTGAACCTAATGGACACTTCCAAATATGGAATCAAGACAAGAGAAATCAAGTCCACATCCAAGTTAAAGTGATTCTCATTGTATGTGTCCATTTCATATCTGTGCTCGCTAATAAATTTACCCTCTTTTCACAAACCTGATTTCTTCTTGGTGGCACGCAACATCCAGTGACAACACATAAAGTCTCTACGGCATACAACCTTGTATTTATCCATAGTTGACTCACTTACCGTCATCTCATGGTACTCTCTTATACTGTAGATTTTTACAGCCCTAATTAGGCGAGCTTTATCGGGGAAATACATGCCCTTTGTCATAATAGCTGGTCTAGACTCATCCCACATCGCTGACCGAAATTCATCATCATCCCTTGTGAGGGCATCCACATTCGGCATGCTTGGCAAATTATCAAGGTAGGGAATATTTCGCTCATGAAATGGCACGTGGGACTTGTACACTCTTGGTCTAGTGGGAGGTAGAGGAACGTGCTCCCTCGTCAGCTCAGGTTCAACATTCACTTCCTCCTCATCATCACCCTCATCATGGAAGGGTGTGTCATCCCCAGACTCATCCGCATTGTTGTCATAATCACTATCATTTTCCTGACTCTGCGCATCTGTCAAATCACGAGTAAATACGTCGTCTATGGGAAACTATGTGAGGTCAGAAACTCGTTTTCATTGCACAAAAAGAACAAAATCATAAGTTACCCAACTAGATAAATACTTTAGATATAGCTATATCACTTTACTTACAAGTCGTACTATCTTGACATTTTATGATGGATATTTTCTTGTTGGTGATGACTCCCGGATGGACCACCGTGGTCCAATACTCGAAAACTACGCATATTCCAACTAGGGGTGTGGTCATAACTTGTAAAATTCATATCCGGACGGTACCTCATATGAATAATATGAGTGTTAATAAAAGTCCAATTAAAACATAAAATAAACATCGCTAAAGCGTAGTAAAATTGAAGTTTATCAGTCGTCTTGTTGATTATATAAAGTCGAAAAATTATTTTGTGGCTGCTCATTCGCCGGTGGTGACAAGTTTAAATCAAGACAAGCTCTTTCATCAGCAATCTGTCCAGCAAAAACTGCTCCAGAAAACCCGATGACTGGGGGTTATCCCTACTATGCACGCCCTCATTATTGGGAACGTTTTCCACATTGACGTACATTTCCAATAATTTTACAATAAATTCCCTGTATTCATCCGGAATCCGCAAAAAATCTCTAAGAGTTTCATCATCCTCGATGTTAAACTCAGAATAATAAGCAAACCCCTGCGGAGTCACTGAATACGAAAATCTACTGGTTACTTTAAGGTTAACTGAACGCCTCCTATCACTCATTTTTTTACGTAACAACGATACCAATTTATCATACTCCATAGTAAGCGGTAATTTAACATGACACTGTGGAGGTGAGCTATACCTCACAAAGTTATTCTCCAGCACAACCTCACCCCTCCAATATAGTGAAACCCTTATTTTTGGCACTTCAGACATTGTAAAAAAATGATTGATAAGAAGAAAAGAGAAGTATGAACGTAAGTTTGAAGTAAAGTATTGAATGGATTTTCATAAAATTGAAACGCCTTTAAATAAAATTGACAAGAGGGGTTGCTCTAATTCGAGTCAACTCCCACTTCCAACCGAGAGGTTGTGAGTTCGAGTCTCCCCAAGAGCAAGGTGGGAAGTTTTTGGAGGGAAGGATGTCGGGGGTCTATTTGGAAACAGTCTCTCTACCCTAGGGTAGGGGTAAGGTCTGCGTACACACTACCCTCCCCAGACCCCACTAAGTGGGATTATACTGGGTAGTAGTTGTTGTTGTTGAAACGCCTTTAAATAAGGCAAGTCCGAGCTTGGGGTGTAGAATTTTTCTATGTAAAATGCAGTACAATACTACGTTTTATGTATTTAAATTATTGGTATGTCAGTTAATTGGTGGGGCAAAAAATCAGAGTAAAACGCAATATAATAGTACGTTTCTATGTAAAACGCAGTATTATACTGCGGTTTACAAAAAAAAAACAAATGTTGTCTACATTCTTAAGTGAAACGCAGTACTGTACTGCGTTTAAGTAAAACGCAGTATAGTACTGCGTTTAAGTAAAACGCAGTATAGTACTGCGAATTAGTAAAAAAAAAAATTTTTAAATAAAACGTAGTACTATATTGCGTTTTACTTTAACGGCTAACTTTTCGTTAAAGTAAAACGCAGTATAGTACTGCGTATTGCCTAGTTATGTTATTTTTTTTAGCATTAAAAACGTGTTTTTTGTTCAAAAAAGTTTCGGACTCTACCGGTTCCTTCTCTAGGACAACAAACAGTAAGAGCCCGTTTGGCTTGGCTGATTTAGGGTAGCTGATAAGCATTAGGTGCTGAAAAACACTTTTAAGTGTTGAAGCTGATTTAAAAAATAAGTAGCTAGACGTTTGGATAAAAGTGCTGAAATTAATAATAAGCAACTGAAGAACGGGGTATACGAAGAGTTTTATTTTAAAAAGAAGTATTTTAGGGATAGAATAGTACATATTTTGGTCAAACCTAAAGTGCTTATAAGCTGAAATTTGATAAGTTGGGGGAGACCAACTTATGGCTTTTGACTTATTTTTGACTTATAAGTACTTAACTTATAAACACTTTTAATTTTACCAAATGCGTAAATAAGCCAAAAAGTGCTTATAAGCCAGTTTAACGAGCTTATAAGCTTAGCCAAAAACCCTCTAAGTTTAATATAATATATTTAGTCACATCTATAATTAAGTTCTGACGCCATTCGTGACGCTTATTTGATGAAAGATGTTTTAAAATGGCTTCTTAATTCTAATCCCTTGCAACAAAGAGAACAAAGATACAAGTGAAGTGAAGAGTGGAATATTACTTTAGTGAAGGGCAACAGGACAAAAGCACGACACGCAACGAGGCCAATGTTGTGGGCGATGGATATTGCAACACGTGGAAATAAGAATATCTTAAGAAAAGGGAAATAACAGAACGACATGTGGCAGTAGGAGAAGGCATTTTGGGGGCTGTAGGTTACGTTCCTGAATGTTTGGGACAAGTAAAGATAAGAGAGTAGACAGAGGCATAGAGCCGTCCAAGCACCAACCAACAAAGTTGACAAACTCAACACTTGCTACTCTCACATTAAGTGTAATCTACCAAATTAATTTTACAAAGAATACTTGCTCTATACCACTTTAACCACAATAAAGCAATCTAATCATAAAAGTCACAATAAAGTGATCAGAGTATATAATATTTTTAAATACGCTTTAAGTGATAAAATAATAAGACAAATGAGTATCGTGTAGTAGTAGTAGTCACGGGCGGACCTAGGTGGGCGAAGCTAGGTGGGCTGAAGGGGATTGAAACCCCTTCGCCGACAATTACGCTGACTTTTAAAGTGCTTATCTTTTTTTGTTTTTAAAATTTTCTTGGTGAAAATCCTGTAGAGACGAGGCCTTTGATCCAACTCTTTTTTACATAAAGAAATGAAAATTCAAAAATTGGGGAATTCATCGGTCGGATAACAATTTTTTTTAATAGCACTCACGACAAAATATCCGGAATATGCATCTTTTTTTGGGACGGAGGCACGCATGCTAGAATAAATAGCCCCAGAAAAAACTACAAACTAGTCAAAGGACAGCTTGCCTTATTCTTCTCCCGTTCGGGACCCTTATTTTCTCGGAGATAGCCTGGTCTGAGCTAGAACAGCAGATTCGTGAGCAAGAGCGTATTTCACAGCTGATTTAACAACAACCATTTTTTCGATCATCTTTGACGCCTCCTCCGTGCCGAGGTTCAGTTGCACCATATCTGGTTCTTAGTAATGTCATATGTTCTTTTGCACTTCATCTACCGTCTGCAATAAAATAAAAACTTGTCTAAAGACTAAATGTTGTAGGGTACGTCTTAAAAGTGCTCCTACACTACACTGGAAAGAGGAAGTTAGGAGAAGATTCTAAACAATTCTATCGAGCCGAACAACAAAAAGAGAAAGATAGAATACCTTTCTTAGCTAGCCTAGCGTGCTAGAAACCTACCGAGAACAAGAGTCAGATCAAAAACATCCGCCACTAATAATAATATCTATTTGCTTAATGAAAATAGAGAGAACTTTTTCCCCCTCTAAAGTCGTCACACTTTTTTTCTAAAATTTTTATATTTTGTATTCTGATTCTGCCTCTTCGGGTAAGTTTAAGTCACCAAGAAACAGTTTCTTTGCTTGGGTATACATACTCTAGATTCTAGAATATTACGTTCACGAGCAATGAAATTAGGATTTGGGTTGATTATGTTAAAAATGAGTTATATTAAACCAATCAGGATAAAATCACTTTCTATAATTTATTTTTAAAAAAATACTATTCAATTTGTCGTAATCAATCAACCAATATGATCTATTGAAAACACCAGTGAAGATCCAAATATAATATTTAATTATTTTTTATTTATTTAAGAAGTTTGACCCCCTCTAACTTTCTTATAGCCCGTTTGGCCAAGCTGCAAAAATCAGCTTATTTTGAGAAGTGTTTTTTTTTTAAAAGTATTTTTCTCAAAAGTACTTTTGGTGAGAAGAAGTTTGTCTTTGACTAATTAGTTTGAAAAACACTTCTGAGCAACAATTAGTATTTGGCCAAGCTTTAAAAAACTGTTTTTAAGTGTATTTTTCTCAAAAGTGCTTCTCCGAAAAATGCTTTTGGAGAGAAACTACTTTTTTCTGCTTCTCCAAAACTACTTCTGCTTCTCCTCAAAAACACTTTTTTTCCTTCCAAAAGCTTGGCCAAACACCTTAATTTTTGGCCAAAAATGCTTTTGGCCAAAAAAAAGCACTTTTGGCCAAAAAGAAGCTTGGCCTAACAGGCTATTAATCTCTTTAATTTGGCCGCTGAATAATACAGTTCTATATATGTGAACAATGTCTACTACATTTGCTAGAGGCGAGGTAGTATTTAAATAATTAGAAAAAATAACAAAGTTTCCTAATATGATTGCATATGATCATTAACCGAATTAAGTATGATAACATGATAAGAAAAGATAAATTTTATTTTTAATTTAAATTCGAATTTTAGAATCTTATCTATAAATTCAAAATTATCTTTTAATTCAATTTTCATATATATAGTCAAATATTTGTATTTAACTAAAATAGTCAAATATAAAATAAAGTTACCATATACTATTAACTTTTATTAGCTTGCCACTTGGCTTAACCATAATGTCAATCAAATTAATTCACTTATCTAAAAACCATGTATAAATTCAAATGTACCGTTTTACGGGTAAACAGTGTTCTTGTTTACATATTAGCTCATTTTTTTAATAAAAAGAAACGTTAAGGAAATTCCATTTTGGTTACTTTAATACGTTTGGATAAAAGTCTCCGAGGAACACCTATTTTAAATGTAACGCTTTTTTTTAAATATATATTTTAAATCTCATTAATTTTAATATTTTTATTGTCTGAGGACATGTTATAGAAGTTGACTTAGCATGATTCTGAAGGACATGTTGTTATAGAAGTTGACTTAGCATGATTCTAAAGATCACAAAATATTTTTTTGTCACTTTTTTTTATTTTATTCTTTAAAGGAATCATAAAGCACTATCTTTTAGTGGTAATTAGATATCTACAGATCTCATTAATTTTAATATTTTTATTGTGAAGGACATGTTGTTATAGAAGTTGACTTAGCATGATTCTAAAGATCACAAAATATTTTTTTGTCACTTTGTTTTTATTTTATTCTTTAAAGGAATCATAAAGCACTATCTTTTAGTGGTAATTAGATATCTACAGATATCATTTGCTATATTACGGATTGTAGATACGTGTTCTGTTGTTATAAGATGTATTAAATGTATTTAAGCTACTGTATTCATGAATACAATAGCAAAAATAGGCGTGAATCAGGGAAGTCCGGCTAATCAGTTGTTGTATTCGACTGTATTCATGGCATGAAACATGGGATTACAGCTTGACATATTATTGTATTCGACTGTATTTACGGCATGAAACAGGAGATTACACTATTTTTAAATGGAAAGTGAATCAATTAACATAATAGACTCATAATATAACTCGACAAACGCAATTATAACACACAAAATTTGTATTTTCAGTTATAAAAAAAGATTCTCAACTGAAAAACACCCCAAAAGCATAGCAACTTCAGAGAAATTATGTAATACATTTGAATACATAAATTATATTAATTAAAAAAATATATGAATACATTCATGGAATACAACGAGACAGTGAATACAATGAAATTGTCACGACTCAAACTGGAGGGTCATGACTAGTACCCGACCATACTTGTCGAGCACCAACGTACATTTTATCTAACCTTTTTTTTATTATCTTTTAGGGTTGACGAGATCAATATAAATGGTAGACATGGATCATGGACAACCAACAATAAAATATGATGACATGAACATACATAGCAGGGGATGACCAGGCAATCAAGAAACTACATATAAGGTACGAGCTACCACGCTACCATGAAAGATTATACAACAAAAATAAGCCGACAAGGCATACCAAACTATACATGAGTCGACACTTGTCTATGAGCCTCTAAATGAACATAAGTGATGCAACATAGCCGGAACAGGGCCCCGACATACCCATAATATCTATAACAAAAATGCATACCAAGACCACGGCAAGTCCGGAGAAGGGATCTCGCCAATCACTGCTGAACTGGACAACCTACTATGGTGGGGGAGCTGCACCTGCCTGTCTATTAGGGCCTGCAACACGACATGCAGCGTCCACAAACAAAAAGACGTCAGTACGAATAAAGTACTGAGTATGTAAGGCAGGGAACCATAAATACGAACAGTAATGTAAGCAGGAATAAAGAATATACAACTTGGAACATCTGAGTACCTCTGAGGGCTACTAACATAAACTTTTAAAACATACGCCTCTGTGGGCATCATCATCATCATATCGTACCTAGCCATAATAGGCTCGGTAAAAACGTACCCGGCCATCATAAGGCTCGGTGGAATCGTACCCGGCCACGTGGAGCTCGGTAAAACCCAATTGATCAGCGATTGCACAATATGTGTCGTACCCGACAGACTATAGCGCGGCTCGGTAGAGTAAAATAGATACATATATATAATGCATGCTCGACTCATGGAATCACATTCTAAACTTTTCAGAGCGACGTAAGGTCAGTATCCTCTGTACACGTTATTAGGACCAACTCTTCATTACGAACCTTATAAGAATAAGGAAGTACCAACAACATTGATAACATAAGAATAAGAGAAGCAACATTAACATCAATCGTTCCATAAGAGGGAAAGCAATGTAAGTACTGCTAGCTTCTAAGAGTAGAGTATCTTTGGAAGCTCGTTCATTACATTATGTACAATCGGAGTCGTGCAAAAGAAGAAAAGGGATAGCCTCACATACCTTGTATATACTTCCCCAATCACAAGCTATGCAATTGTCACAACTCCTTAGTCTACAATAAGAGAAACGATACTATCGTTATCATTTAAGCGTCATAACTATTATGTATCGACCACAAACTATTTTACGTTGAAATGGACATCACCTACCCTATATATATGACTTCACACCATTCAAAACAATTACCAAACAGCCCAAACAACATCAATAATAAACATATTGAGCCACACAAAACAGTCCACACACAACCTAATTACATCATATATATGACGACCACCGTAGTGGTGTCAAACGATCCGGAAATGTTACGAATAACTATCAGCCCACAACCCTATATATATATGGTGTTTCTCCACACCCTTCCACCTCCAAAACTCCACAAAATAGTAGTAAAACACGCAGCCCAATAGCAACACAAAACAGTCCGCTACAAGTGAATAACTCGAACTCACGGCTTCCGATCACCGTCCCGTGAGTTCTTACATGTATAGAACGAATTACCATGAATTCACAGCAGAGAAAAATGTATGAAAGATGGCAGTAACTTACCTTACTTGTTGGATAACTCAGCCCTTCCCTTGGTTCTTCAAACTCTAGGTTTTACCTTCAAATAGAACTTGAAAGAGAGGGAAAATCGATTAGGGTTTGTGTGGGATTTTTGGGGAGGAGTTGCAGGGGTTAACTTTGGTTTTGAGGGTCTGAAATATGGATGAAATAACTGAATTCATAACCCCTTAAAAGTCCTCTCTTGGCCGACTTAGGTCTTTTAATTTTGTCCTATCATTTTGGCAAGTAGGTGATGCACCTGCTTGTCATCTACCAATCTGCGCTGGCTTGCAAAAATATAAATATCTCTATACGCCGAGATCGTATTGATAAACAGTTTAATGCGTTGGAAACTAGACTCATAGATCTTTAATTTGGTGGGTAGATCACCCCGTAATTCCTCGTAAATTAGGAGAAAAGCTTAGAAACATTTAACCTAATGTTTAAGTAAAATTATGAACCTAAGTTGCGACAACGTTTGTCGACTTTTGTTTCATAACTCGTTTGACTTCAAGACTTATGATACGGATATTATATGATTCAAATACCTTAATACATGACCTCTTGAGTGTATTAAGAACCTCTAAGTTTACCTGAAAATACGAGTTACAACATCCTTGATTCGTTTAACTTCTAATACTTGTTAATCACCCTTATACACCCTTGTATCACTTAAGACCAATAGGATTAAATTCTTATCATCTCAAAGGTAATTCCTTCTTGGATTTATGTTAACTAATATATGGCATGAACTAACGCGTGTGGATATGGGTTGTAACACCCTTCCCCCCTTAGAAACATTCGTCCTCGAATGTAAGGGTTTATGGGGAGTTTAAATCATTGTGGATTCCGGCCAAGTTTCTCCCATAAATAGAGGACAAACTTGAAAGCGGTTAACTCAACGTATGGCCTTACAAGAGTATGCAAAGCATTATGGACATGTACATTATCTGCATATCGCCATTTTGTATTAAGGAAGAGTATTCTCAAGTTATTGCTTACCTCATAGAGCCATTTCACCTTCCAATGTATCATGTGTTCCACCAGCATCCTTGTTATCTTCATTCTGGAATAGGTACGGGTATTTAAACTTCATCTCCTCTTCTGCTTCCCATGTTATTTCTTCCATATTCTTGTTCCTCCACAATACTTTGATGGAAGCTACATCTTTTGTTCTCAGCTTGCGGACTTGTCGATCTAATATAGCCACTGGCACTTCTTCATATGATAGGTCCTCTGTAACCTGTACATCTTTGATAGGGACGACTCGAGAAGGGTCTCCAATACATTTCCTCAACATAGATACATGGAATACCGGGTGGACAAATTCCAATTCGGATGGCAATTCTAACTCATAAGCAACCTGTCCAATCCATCGAAGAATTTTATACGGCCCGATATACCTTGGACTCAGCTTACCTTTCTTCCCAAAACGCATAATACCCTTCATTGGTAAGATCCTCAGGAAAACCCAATCACCAACCTAAAACTCCAAATCACGAAGTCAGACATCGGAATAAGATTTTTGCCTGCTTTGTGTCATCCTCAATCGCTCATGTATCACTTTCACCTTCTCAATAGCTTGGTGAATCAAATCTGGCCCATATAATTCTGTTTCACCGACTTCGAACCATCCAACTGGTGATCTACATCTTCTCCCGTATAGTGCCTCGTATGGAGACATTTTAATACTGGAATGGTAGCTATTATTGTAGGCGAATTCTATGAGTGGAAGATGGTCATCCCAATTTCCCTTAAAATCTAGAACACATGCTCGTAGCATATCTTCCGGTGTCTGAATGGTACGTTCAGCCTATCCGTCAGTCTGCGGATGAAATGCAGTGCTGAGATTCACTTGTGTGCCTAAACCCTTCTGAAAAGACCTCCAAAAGTTAGTTGTAAATTAAGCTCCTTGGTCTGATATAATAGATATCGGCACACCATGAAGCCTTACAATCTCCTTGATATACAACTTCGCATAATCTCCTGCCATGTAAGTTGTCTTACTTGGCAGAAAATGGGAACATTTTGTAAGTCAATCAATTATCACCGAGATGGAGTCAAACTAATGATAAGAGCGAGGTAATCCAATAATAAAGTCCATATTAATCACCTCCCATTTCCAGGTCGGAGTCTCTATATTCTGAAGCAACTCACCGGCTTTCTAATATTCTATATTTACTTGTTTCTGGGCTACAAATTCTGCAATAGACTTCTTCATGTTATCCCACCAATACTTCTCCTTGACATCATGATACATCTTTGTTGAGCCGGGATGGATGGAATATCGGGATTGATGAATCTCATTCATAATCTTCTCTCGCAACCCTGCCACATTAGGCACACATAATCGGCCCTGGTATCTCAGTGCCCCATCTCTTCCGATCTCAAAAGCCATACTTTTACACTGCTGAATGCTCTCTCTTAATCGTACTAAGATAGGATCTTCATATTGCCGTGCTTTTACCTCGGCTACCAAAGATGATTCTGATGTATTCTGTACAGTAACACCTCCGTCATCAGAGTCTAACAATCTGATTCTCATATTGGCTAGCTGATGAAGCTCTTTAGTCAACCCCCATCTACCTGCCTCAATATGTACTAAGCTTCCCATTGATTTACGGCTGAGAGCGTCTGCCACAACATTGGCTTTACCGGGATGATACAATATCTCGACGTCGTAGTCTTTCAGTAATTCAAGCCACCTACGCTGCCTCAAATTCGACTCTTTCTGCTTGAAGATGTATTGTAAACTCTTGTGATCTGTGTAGATGTCAACATGGACGTTGTATAAGTAGTGCCGCCATATCTTCAAAGCATATATTACTGCAGCCAATTCCAAATCATAGGTTGGATAATTCTTTTCATGTTTCTTCAATTATCTTGATGCATAAGCAATCACCTTCCTATGCTACATCAATACGCACCCCAAACCTATACCTGAGGCATCACAATATACCACATAACCTTTTGTTCCATCAGGGAGAGTGATCACTGGTGCGGATGTCAATCGATTCTTCAGCTCCTGAAAACTACGTTCACAAGTGTCTGACCACTGGAACTTGGTAGCTTTCTGTGTTAACTTAGTCAATGGTGATGATATAGAGGAAAACCCTTCTACAAACCGCCTATAATATCCTGCTAGCCCTAGGAAGCTGCGGACTTCTGATGGTGTTGTAGGTCTCGGCCAATTCTTTACTGCATCGATCTTCTGAGTGTCGACACTAATACCCTCGTCAGATATCACATGGCCAAGGAACGCTACTGAGTTCAGCCAAAATTCACATTTGGAGAGCTTAGCATATAACTTACGATCCTGAAGCGTCTGTAATACTATCCGCAAGTGGCCCGCATGTTCCACCTCCGAACGAGAATATACTAGAATGTCATCAATGAATACAATCATGAACACATCAAGATAGGGCCTAAATATAGTATTCATGAGATCCATAAAAGTTGTTGGGGCATTTGTTAGCCCGAACGATATCACCAAGAACTCAAAGTGCCCGTATCTTGTCCGGAAGGCCGTCTTTGGAATATCCTTCTCCTTAACCCTCACCTGATGATACCCTAAACGTAAATCAATCTTAGAGAAATACTTGGCACCCTAGAGTTGGTCAAACAGGTCATCAATTCTTGGAAGTGGATACTTGTTCTTTATAGTAAACTTATTCAACTGTCGATAGTCGATACACATCCGTAATGACCCGTCTTTCTTCCGCACGAATAGGACTGGTGCACCCCAAGGTGAAGTGCTAGGTCTAATGAAGCCCTTATCCAGCAAGTCCTTCAACTGCACCTTCAACTCTCGCAACTCTGTCGGGGCCATTCTGTATGGAGGGATAGAGATCGGTTGAGTGTCAGGCAACACATCAATGCTAAACTCAATCTCCCTTTCAGGAGGAAGGCTTGGGAGTTCATCTGGGAAAACATCTGGGAATTCGTTGACCACGGAGATTGATTGTAAAGTAGGCGGTTTCGCCTCCGCATCCCTAACGTGAACGAAATGATAAATGTAACCTTTTGAGATCATTTTCCTTGCCTTAAGATAGGAAATAAACCTACCTTTTGGTGTAGCAATATTCCCTTTCCATTCAATAATGGGTTCACCGGGAAATTGAAACCTAACCATCTTCATACGACAGTCAACATTTGCATAGCATGAGGCCAACCAGTCTATTCCCATTATCACATCAAAATCAACCATTTCTAACTCAAATAAATTTGTCGAGGTTTGACGACTACAAATCATCACATTGCAACATCTATATACCCTTCTAGCAATCACAGAATCTCCTATCGGAGTAGATACCGCAAGGGGTTTACTTATCAATTCAGGTTCAATGCCAAACTTATTAGCCACAAAGGGTGTAACATATGATAATGTAGATCCCGGATCAATCAGCGCATATACATCATAAGAAAACACAGATAATATACCTGTAACAACATCTGGAGACAACTCAAGATCCTATCGACATACTAGAGCATAGGTTCGATTTTGACCACCACTCAAACTCGGCACTACATCTCTACCTCTACCATGACCTGTCGACTGCTGAAAACCCCGTGCTGGAGGTCGAACTGATGAGGACAAAGCAGACACAAATCCAGTCGGCTGAGCCATACCATCACCTCCCCTGTTAGGACAATCCCGCATCATATGGCCAGGCTGTCCGCAAGAATAACATGCATCAGAACCTCGACGACACAGTCCAAAGTGGGCCTTGTCGCACTGATCACAACGTGGTGTTGTGGGTCTCGTCTGACTAGTATCCCTGCGATGTTGCGAGCCTGGTGCCTGCGAACTCTGACCTGGACCAGAATGGGTAAATCGATCATATCAAGGCCTTTAAAACTATGGAGGAGCACTAGCTACAGATGGCGCTGAACTCCTCGAAGACTGGGGCCTGACGCTGCCTCTGAAGTCATTAGAATACCTTGCAAATCTCGCCATCTTATGCTGGCCCCTATCCTGCTCCCTATCTGCCCTCTGCTGGCGCTTACGATCCTCTAGGGTCTGGGCGTAAGCCTGAATACGCGAAATATCCATGCCCTTCACCAAGGAGGCTGTCGTGCACTCATTTATCAGATGTGGTCCCAATCCGTTCACGAACAAATGCACCCTATCACTCATCTCGGCCACCATATGGGGAGCATACCTTGCTAAAGAATCGAACTGCATATTGTACTCTCGCACACTCATATTACCTTGTCTAAGGTTCAAGAACTTATCAGCTCTAGCTCGTCGTATCTCAACTGGCAAGTAGTGACGAAGAAAGGCCTCAGAAAATTCCTTCCACACAGCTGGAGGAGCGTTCGGACCCCTGGATCTCTCCCAACTATCATACCAGAGAACCGCTAAATCCCGTAGCCGATAAGAAGCCAACTCTACTGCCTTTGTATCACTAACATGCATAACCCGCAGTGTACGATGAACCAGGTCAATAAAAGTCTGTGGGTCCTCCTTGGGGTCTGATATGGTAAACACTGGAGGGTCTAAATTAATAAAATCACGAACTCTCGTACTAACTGGTTTATCAACAACACATGTATTCTGCCTCTGAGCCTGAGCAGCTACCAAGCTAGTCAATAACTGCAAAGCACTCCGCATATCCTGGTCTGTAGTACCAGACGGAGGAACTAGAGGTGCTGGGTGCCTCCTAATATCGTCTGAAGGAGACGGGGTAGATGAAGTATGAGACGACATCTCACTCTGAGCCTCACTTTGGATTGCTCTGGCTTGGGGCACCTGACTGGTACCCTCTCCCGCAGCTGTATCAAGCCGTCTACTAATTGTTTGCTTCCTAGTCGAAGGCATCGCTGAAAGAAAACAAGGTGAATATTAGAGACGAACACTTACAACTCAACTCTACGCACGATCTAGATTCATGAAGAAGGTAACAACCCTAGATGTCATGTAGCCTCCTGATTATAAATGTGGCGCGCTACACATCCATAATCAAGACTCTACTAGACACGGCTCATAGACAATCCCTAGGATAAACTTGCTCTGATACCAAGTTTGTCATGACCCAAACTGGAGGGCCATGACTAGCACCCGACCATACTTGCCGAGCACCAACATACATTTTATCTAACCTTTTTTATTATCTTTTAGGGTTGACGAGATCAATATAAATGGTAGACATGGATCATGGACAACCAACAATAAAATATGATGGCATGAACATACATAGCAGGGGATGACCAGACAATCAAGAAACTACATATAAGGTACGAGGTACCACACTCCCATGAAAGACTATACAACAAAAACTAGCCGACAAGGCATACCCAACTATACATGAGTCGACACTTGTGTATGAGCCTCTAAATGAACATAAGTGTTGCAACATTGCCGGAACAGCGCCCCGACATACCCAGAATGTCTATAACAAAAATGCATACCAATACCGCGGCAAGTCCGGAGAAGGGATCTCGCCAATCACTGCTGAACTGGACAACCTACTGTGGTGGGGGAGCTGCACCTGCCTGTCTATTAGGGCCTGCAGCACGACATGCAGCGTCCACAAACAAAAGGATGTCAGTACGAATAAAGTACTGAGTATGTAAGGCAGGGAACCATAAATACGAACAGTAATGTAAGCAGGAATAAAGAATATACAACTTGGAACATTTGAGTACCTCTGAGGGCTACTGACATGAAATGCATGATACATATGTATCTATACATAAATTTTTAAAACATATGCCTCTGTGGCCATCATCATCATCATATCGTACCCAGCCATAATAGGCTCGGTAAAAACATACCCGGCCGTCATAAGGCTCGGTAGAATCGTACCCGGCCACGTGGAGCTCGGTAAAACCCAACTGATCAGTGGTTGCACAATATGTATTGTACCCGACCGACTATAGTGCGGCTCGGTAGAGTAAAATAGATGCATATATATAATGTATGCTCGACTCATAGAATCACATTCTAAACCTTTCGGAGTGACGTAAGGTCGGTATCCTCTGTACTCGTTATTAGGACCAACTCTTCATTACGAACCTTATAAGAATCAAAAAGTACCAACAATATTTATAACATAAGAATAACAGAAGCAACATTAACATCAATCGTTCCATAAGAGGGAAAGCAATGTAAGTATTGCTAGCTTCTAAGAGTAGAGTATCTTTGGAAGCTCGTTCATTACATAATGTACAATCGGAATCGTGCAAAAGAAGAAAAGGGATAGCCTCACATACCTTGTATATACTTCCCCAATCACAAGCTATGAAATTGTCACAACTCCTTAGTCTACAATAAGAGAAACGATACTATCGTTATCATTTAAGCGTCATAACTATTATGTATCGACCACAACCTATTTTACGTTGAAATGGACATCACCTCCCCTATATATATGACTTCGCACCATTCAAAACAATCACCAAACAGCCCAAACAACATCAATAATAAATATATTGAGCCTCCCAAAATAGTCCACGCACAACCTAATTACACCATACATACGACGACTACCGTAGTCGTGTTAAACGACCCGGAAATGTTACGAATAACTATCAGCCCACAACCCTACATATATATGGAATTTCTTCACACCCTTCCACCTCCAAAACTCCACAAAATAGTAGTAAAACACGCAGCCCAATAGCAACACAAAACAGTCCACAAAACAGTCCGCTACAAGTGAATAACTCGAACTCACGGCTTCCGATCACCGTCCCGTGAGTTCTTACATGTATAGAACGAATTACCATGAATTCACAGCAGAGAAAAATATATGAAAAATGGCAGTAACGTACCTTACTTGTTGGATAACTCAGCCCTTCCCTTGGTTCTTCAAACTCTAGGTTTTACCTTCAAATAGAACTTGAAAGAGAGGGAAAATCGATTAGGGTTTGTGTGGGATTTTTGGGGAGGAGTTGCAGGGGTTAACTTTGGTTTTGAGGGTCTGAAATATGGATGAAATAACTGAATTCATAACCCCTTAAAAGTCCTCTCTTGGCCGACTTAGGTCTTTTAATTTTGTCCTATCATTTTGGCAAGTAGGTGATGCACCTACTTGTCATCTACCAATCTGCGCAGCTTGCGAAAATATGAATATCTCTATACTCCGAGATCGTATTGACAAACGGTTTAATGCGTTGGAAACTAGACTCATAGATATTTAATTTGATGGGTAGATCACCCCGTAATTCCTTGTAAATTAGGAGAAAAGCTTAGAAACATGTAACCTACTGTTTAAGTAAAATTATGAACCTAAGTTGCGACAACGTTTGTCGTCTTTTGTTTCATAACTCGTTTGATTCAAGACTTATGATACTGATATTATATTATTCAAATACCTTAATACATGACCTCTTGAGTGTATTAAGAACCTCTAGGTTTACCTGAAAATACGAGTTACAACATCCTTGATTCGTTTAACTTCTAATACTTATTAATCACCCTTATACACCCTTGTATCACTTAAGACCAATAGGATTAACTTCTTATCATCTCAAAGGTAATTCCTTCTTGGATTTATGTTAACTAATATATGGCATGAACTAACGCGTGTGGATATAGGTTGTAACAGAAATACATGGAATACAACGAGATACATTGAAATACAATGGAAAAAAAAGACAATGAATACAATGAAATACATGGAAATACAACGAGATACATTGAAATATATTAACAGAAAATTCAAGTTGCTCAGCCCTAAACTCTGTCGTCTTTGTTCAAGAACAAACCCTAATTTCCGGCGGATCCGCCATCGAGCAATGGTGGTAGAATAAGGATTCTGTTAAAGCTTGAATCTTGTATTGAAGATGACGGAAGTTGAGAACCTCGAGTTTATCCAATATTAGAACTCTTCTTTCTCCAGAAAATGAACCTCGAGAAGATGACGACGTCGAGCAATGGTGGCAGAATAAGGATTCTTCTTTCTCCAATATTAACATACCTATAGCTTTACTAATTTAAGACTTGCCGCAGTTAATTAAAATGACGACTAATTCTGAAGAAACCAAATTGAGCATGAAGCTTTTGATCGACACCAAGGCTCCTAGTGCTATCTGTCCAAATTGTCGAAACCATATCCCAAAAGACATCAAAGAGCATTATTGTCGCACCTCCTTTTTACAACCCCGCGAAGGGCGTAGGAGTTTTTTCCAATTAAAGGACAATCGAAACAGGATTTATTTATTTATTTCAGAGTCGCCACTTGGGAGATTTAGGGTGTCCCAAGTCACCAATTTTAATCCCGAATCGAGGAAAAGAATGACTCCATATTACAGTCCGCGAACCAGAAATCCGGATAAGGAATTCTGTTAACCCGGGAGAAGGTGTTCGGCATTCCCGAGTTCCGTGGTTCTAGCACGGTCGCTAAATTGTCATATTTGGCTTATTTATCTGATTTTAATACAATTATGAACCGATGTGCCAATTTTAACTCTTTACCACTTTATTATTATTATTATTTTTTTAAAAAAAAAAATTGTGAACATTGTTTAAAACATGTCTTTGGATTACGTCACATGAAATGCACCCGCAATCCGGAACACATTTTTATTCAATGTTTTAGGATTTAGATTTGGGTCGCATGAAATGCGCATCCGAGTTTAAGAAGGTAAAATTAATTAAATCGCGCCTAAAGAGTCTAGCGTATCATTATTTTGGGTAGGGCCGTGAAATTTGCTAAAACGGCTCCTCCCTAATTCTAAGCGATTAAATGTACATTTATTGAGGGCCCCGCAATCTATACATTTCATTAAGCGAGGCTCATCTCATTTATTTGGACAAATCTTAAAACGACTACATTTTTCTATAAAAATGAGTCTCTAAAATAAAGAAAGAAAATCCTAATTTATTACTAGCTTTTTATTATTTTAAGAAGACATGACATGCTAATTGCTTGATTAATACAAATATTGATGAAAAAGGAATTTCACTCTTAATTTCGAAATTATAAATAAAATAAAAATTCAACAACTAATATTCAAAATAAACAAATATAGCTAGATTAAAACTCAGCATTGTTATTTTTTTTAAAAAAAAATTATTGAGATTAATTATTCACAATCATTTGAAACTAGATTTAACCATAATTACTAAAGCTTATTAGAAAGTTTATTAGACTTAAACGTTCTCTTAATCTTGCTTAAGCTCAAGTCAAGCCTTAATGCCTAATTTACGATGTTTAATTTAAATTCGTGTCTTAGCTAAATTTAGCTACTTGTTCATGATCAACCTATAATCTTGAAGCCGTCATAACTAGTGAATTAACCTATTTTGCCGAACTGATTTATTACAGACTAACTTATGATATTATTTTCTTATTTCAGTTATTTTTAGTAATTCATGAGATAGCTTAAATACAATCAACAAAAGGAACAAAGAAATAAAAACGAAATTAAAACTTCAAATTTTCATTAATCATATGTATTCACGCTTCATATTTCGGATTACAATAAACAGCTTTTCAGTTATGTACCTGATATTGGAAGCAAAAGAAAATGAATATGAGAATCAGCAGCAGCAGTAAAATCAATACAACACAGCAACAATAGCCCAGCAACAGTAACAACCCAGTAACAGACCGGTGGAGTAGTAATCCAAAAAAAAAACAACAAATAATTCTGATTTCAAACAACAAAAGAAAACAGAATATTTTTTTTAGTTTTTTTTTTTATATTTGAAAGCTTAAATATTTTTCGGAATTTTCTATCTCTTAAATGTTCAGCCCTTTTCTCTCTCTTATTTTTCAGATTTGTTTCTCTCTCCCGTTTTTTTTTCTGTCTGTGTATTTCTCCTCTCCTCCCTTTTTATTCTGATTTCAAGACTTCTTATAACCCCTCTCATAAAATCTTTCCATTAATTAAAATCAACTCATTTTCTCTACCAAACCCATTATCTTCCCACTCATTCTCATTACATTAAATAACATATCACACCACCCCATTTCATTTTGTCCCCCATGCCTTATTTAAAATAATGCAAGATTCCCCTTTAAATTAAATCTTGTCCCCCTTTTATATTAAATAATCATATCACAACCCACCCCATTTCATTTTGTCCCCCATGCTTCAAATAAACAATTACAAAATGTACAATTCCTAAACTACCCCTTCCGACCTTACTGAAATTACCAAACTACCCCTGAACGTATTACAAATTTACCAAACTACCCATCAGCTATAACACATCAATTAATCAAACTTAACCAAAATATAGACAATATGATCAATTTCTAACAATGTTCAAACAACAATATGAACACGGATGAACATCATAACAACAATATCACATGAACATGATTTTAACAACATTTCAACAACAAATCACATGAACACAAATTGAACAACCAAGAACAACTAAAATTTGATTGAACAATATTTTAGCAACAAACAATCCTATTTTCGGATTCAACAACAACAACAAACAAAGTATGAAGATTTCTAAATTCAATCATATTGAACTTAAAATCAACTCTAGCAACATTACAACAAACAATTCTTATATTAAACTTTAAACAAGATTATGAGAACAATTCAAGCAATAATCATAAATGGTAAACAAGAAATCAAACTATACAAAATTCGGGTTCAAGATCAATCAAACAAAGTATGAACATGAATGAATCTATTTTAAGACAACAAACATGACGGATTAAACGATTAAAACAATATATTCCTTTAATACAACTAAATTCTTTAAACAAATAACAAGATCAACGAAGAAACAATTATGAACTTAAACTTGAACTTAACAATATTAACAATTTCTAACAATACATAAACACATGAAACAAATTGAAGAAATAGTTGATTAAATTTCAATTTGAATCTAACAAACATCAAACTAACAAATACTTACTTAAACAATAATACAAACATGAAATAAACATGAAAACAACTAATTAAACTTCTATTTTGAAATCTGAAAATTAATTTTAACAAAGCACATGAACATGAACAAACTAGAAAAATAATTTCAACGATGAACAACGAACAAAACAAGAATTGAATTCTTTAACGATTTTGGATCCGGAAAATATCAAACAAAAATATGGACAAAAATAAAACTCAAAAACAACTAACCGGAGATGAATCAACGACGAACTTTGATTGTAAACAAATCTGTCCGAGAACGAATCTCGCACCAAGATAACTTGACGTCGAAGACGACTACGAACGGACGACCAAAGAAGGTGGTCGTTTGGCATCGTTTAAAACGAAGAATGGCAGCCCGCCACAAGCAGAAGGCAGCAACAGCAACACTGCTGGAGCAGCAGCACGAAACAGTGGCAGCAGCGGTGTCGGAGAAGATGCAACGGCAGCCATGGGAGCTCGAGTTCGAGCTCGATGAAGCTCGTCCATGGCTGGACGCGGCGGGCAGCAGTTGTGGTGGTTTGTTTGGACGACACAGCAGCAACATGAAGGATGAAAAACGCAGCAGCAGCAGTGTTGGAGAAGAAGAAAACGCAACAGCAGGAGGAGAAGCAACTACGGGCAACAATGGTGGCGTAGAAGTTGCTCGACGAACTTGAAAAACGCAGCCATGGCAGCGAGGGGATGTCGTGGGGGTGAAAGTGGTTGTGTTGTGTGTGTGTTGACGTGAGGGGGGCAGGGGTGTGAGAGGGGAAGGTCTGCCATGGGAGGAAGGGATGTGAGCTTGAGGAAGAAGAAGAAGATAGGAGGGGGGGGGGGATGGTTTAGATTTTTAGGGTTTTCTTCTCTTATTTTTTTTTGTTTTGTTTTTGTTTTGTAAAAATGAAAGACAAATGGGGTTTGAGTCTTTTGGGTTATGGACTGGGTCGACCCAGTTCGAAATGGACTGGGTCGTAGGGAAGATTGGGCCAATTTTTGGGCCGTGGCTTGAAATTGAAGAAGAGGCCTAATTCCGACTTTCTTTATATTTTTGCTTTCTTTTCTTCTTTTATTTCTCTAAAACTAAATTATAAAAATACTTAAACTATTATTAATAATTAAATTAAGTTATAAAAGCGCAAATTAACTCCCAATAACAATTAACGCACAATTAAGTATTAATTAAGCATAAAATTGTATATTTGGACATTAAATGCTAAAAATGCAAACGATGTTTATTTTTGTAATTTTTTAATTTTTGTAAAACAAATTTAATTACTAAAAACTATAGAATTAAATCCTACATGCAAAATGCGACATATTTTTGTATTTTTTATTAATTTATCAAATAAACACGCACAGACAAATACAAATAATTATTCAAAATATCACAAAATATCACAAAATTGCACACCAAAGAAAAATCATTTTATTTTTTGATTTTTTGGGAGTAATTCTCATATAGGGCAAAAATCACGTGCTTACAGCTGCCCCTCTTTGCCCGGAGACACGAAGAGTTTTCGTGCAAAGATAAAGCGAGCGATTTTTGCCCATCCGAGTACTCCGTGTGAAGCATTTTTTGAAAAAGATTTGACCGAACCTTTGCTTCAAAGGTTTCCTACATATCCTGGGCTAAACAGGAATCAGGTCAATGTAGTTCGGGAAGTTTTTGGTAGCTGGGACTACCGTGGGACTGCGATGTTACTGTTGTTGCATGCTGTTATCACTGCTTACCGATCTCCTTGTTACACCGTGCTTAAAAGAAAACAAGAAGCTAGGCTAGACTAAAATTTGTTCTTGTTGCCTTGCTTTCTTGTCGGCTTGTGTTTCCTCCGGTGCTTTTCTTCCGATGCTTTTCTTCCTTTTGACACATGGACTTGAGTTTATGCTGGGACCTCTTGTTGCAACCTTCTGCTTCCCGGTGCTGGGGATTTTATTGTTTACTGCTGGGGATTCCTGTTGTAACCTTCCGCCTTCTGGTGGGGTTACTGATTCCAAACTCTGTAATACAAGACTAAAAAGTTGCTTCAATGAAAAATTATGAAATGTATGCCCGCATTATACTGGTGGGCGACCTAGAGCTGAAAGTATTCCCGCATTTTACTGGAGGGCGACCTAGAACATGAATGTATTCCCGCATTTTACTGGTGGACGACCTAGAACTGAAATGTATTCCCACATTTTACTGGTGGGCGACCTAGAACTGAAATGTATTCCCGCATTTTACTGGTGGGCGACCTAGAACAGAAAGTATTCCCGCATTTTACTGGTGGGCGACCTAGAACTGAAATGTATTCCCGCATTTTACTGGTGGGCGACCTAGAACTTAAAAGTATTCCCGCATTCTACTGGTGGGCGACCTAGAACTTAAAAGTATTCCCGCATTCTACTGGTGGGCGACCTAGAACTGAAATGTATTCCCGCATTTTACTGGTGGGCGACCTAGAACAGAAAGTATTCCCGCATTTTACTGGTGGGCGACCTAGAACTGAAATGTATTCCCGCATTTTACTGGTGGGCGACCTAGAACTGAAATGTATTCCCGCATTCTACTGGTGGGCGACCTAGAACTGAAATGTATTCCCGCATTTTACTGGTGGGCGACCTAGAACTGAAATGTATTCCCGCATTCTACTGGTGGGCGACCTAGAACTGAAATGTATTCCCGCATTTTACTGGTGGGCGACCTAGAACTGAAATGTATTCCCGCATTTTACTGGTGGGCGACCTAGAACTGAAATGTATTCCCGCATTCTACTGGTGGGCGACCTAGAACTGAAATGTATTCCCGCATTTTACTGGTGGGCGACCTAGAACTGAAATGTATTCCCGCATTCTACTGGTGGGCGACCTAGAACTGAAATGTATTCCCGCATTTTACTGGTGGGCGACCTAGAACTGAAAGTAAAAGGACAGAAATGTATGCCTCTATTATATGGGCGGGCTCCCAACTTCAATGCTAACTTAGGAGGAAATGCGTCTCCTATGGGTAAACTAAACTAGGAGGAAATGCGTCTCCTATGGGTAAAAGTAAATTTAGGAGGAAATACGTCTCCTATGGGCAAACTAAACTTAGGAGGAAATGCGTCTCCTATGGGTAAACTAAACTTAGGAGGAAATGCGTCTCCTATGGGTAAAACTAAACTTAGCAGGAAATGCGTCTCCTGTGGGTAAAACTAAACTTAGGAGGAAATGCGTCTCATGTGGGTAAAAGTAAATTTAGGAGGAAATGCGTCTCCTATGGGTAAACTAAACTTAGGAGGAAATGCGTCTCCTATGGGTAAACTAAACTTAGGAGGAAATGCGTCTCCTATGGGTAAAAGTAAATTTAGGAGGAAATGCGTCTCCTATGGGTAAACTAAACTTAGGAGGAAATGCGTCTCCTATGGGTAAACTAAACTTAGGAGGAAATGCGTCTCCTATGGGTAAACTAAACTTAGGAGGAAATGCGTCTCCTATGGGTAAAACTAAACTTAGGAGGAAATGCGTCTCCTATGGGTGAAACTAACTTAGGAAGTGCGTCTCCTATTGGCAGAACTAGACTTAGGAAGTGCGTCTCCTATTGGCAAAGGCGTGGAATGTATTCCCTTGTTATACAGGTGGGCGCCTAAAATATGCAATGGACAGACAAGAAAAGTATTCCTTTTGTTATTCAGGTGGGCGCCTGGCTTCAACAACTTTGAAAATAAAATCCTATTCGAGGGCGGATGAACCCAAAATATCCTATTCGAGGGCGGATGAACCCAAAATATCCTATTTGAGGGCGGATGAACCCAAAATATCCTATTCGAGGGCGGATGAACCCAAAATATCCTATTCGAGGGCGGATGAACCCAAAATATCCTATTCAAGGGCGGATGAACCGAAAATATCCTATTTGAGGGCGGATGAACCCAAAATATCCTTAAGACTTGAAAATGTCTTACCTCGAATACTTGCTGGGGATAACACTGTTGGGGAATTATTTACTTACCTGTTGGGGGGGTAAAATGTTATCAGTTGGGGATAACGCTGTCGAGGATAACACTGTTGGGGGATTCTGATTCTTTCAGAACTAGTGCTTCACTGAGCTCAAGTTTCATCCCTTTGCTGGGGAACAACTTCCTCCATAGAACTTATTATGTTGGGGGCAACACTGGTTCTAAGACCACTTCCCTTGAGACTGACGTTATCTTTATTCTTTCCCGCATGGGTACCTGATTTCCAGAAAATTTTCTAAGCGGAAGGAAAATTTTCTGCCCCAGTTTGATAATATCCCTTACGGCATGCATTTCTGGCATCAATGCCATTTCCTTTACCTGTTTCAAATCAAACAAAATTTATTAGTTTAAAACATGGTGGTTGGTTGTGATACCCCTACTGGGATGACTTTTCCCTTTCTCCTTCCTTGCTCTGCGTTCCACAGCTTGTTGGGGATGATATTATGTGCTGGGGATAATCCCTTCCTGCTGGGGATATCCGTCTTCTTTTGTGACATAACTCGGAAGCTGACATTTCCCCGACCTTTTAGTCCTAGTATGAATTTCCCAAATCATGCTCATTGCTCTCCTTGATTTGCCCACTGGCTTTGGCCTTGAGGTTTATAACTTTGGTTTTGGCAAGGATATCCCTTTTGACACTCGTCAATCCTTTTGTCAATTCCCTTTTGCTGGGGATATTTTCTTGACACTGGCCTCGCGCTTGTTCCTCGCTGACTACACCATTTGGATGCACTAGTCAGATCTCATTTTGTATAATTGGGAAGCTGATGACATATTTTGAAGTCAATTCACACTTGTTATGACCAGACAGACTCTATTGGGGAGTTTTTCTATGAAAGGAGAAAGATAAAAGAAACAAAATAAAAGACAAAGGAAATGATGACTCTTTTACAAAAGAAACTATAAATAAAAACCTATCAAACGCAGATACCGACTCTAATGGCCATGACATACGTATGTGGCCTATCCTCTACCGTCAATCATCTTTCAAGATCTTCAATTGGCGATTCCCCATTGGATTCTTAATCTTATTCGACTTGTAGTGCCCAAAGGGTTTTCACTATCAAGTCTCTCTCATTTTTTGTTCTTCTCTCAGCTTTCATCGCCTTATGGTGCCTGTGAAGGTTTTCACCGATATGACTCTCTCATTTGTATCACTTTCCAGCTGGGGATTTGGAGTGTTGTCGGTATGACTCTCTCTGCTGGAGATTAGAGTCCTTTCTGCTGTGGAACAGAATGTTATGTTCGCCGGTAAGACTCTCATTTGTCTGATTTGGCATCTTTTGAAGACTGGTCAGAAGGTCTTTCTTTGGACCGTAATGTGGGTTTTGGATAGGGCTAGAAAAAAAGGGTATTAAAGGCTCAAAAATGCATTAATTCTGGGTTATTAGTTACAACTTTCGGAACTAGATTTATTTACCACAAACGCAACTTTTTCCCCAGTTTCTTGCTTGGGGATATTTTACTTGATTGATTTATATTTTTTCAAAATTATGACCGAGCCGTGAAGCGCCTACGTATCCTCTTTGAGGAATCAGGTCAAACGTAGTTCCCAATTCCTCTTTTTTCATTTGACTTTCTTTTTTTTTTTTATCACTTTTCTTTTCTTTTCTTTTTCGTTTTGTTGTTTTCTTTTCTTCTTTTTTTTTCTTTCTTTTTTCTTCCTTTTTTTTTCATGTTTTCATACCATGCTCGCGTTTTCTAGTCGTTTTTACTGATTCCGAACGAGGGGTATGAAAGAAAAATAAGTAAGGCTCAAAAAGGGGTAACGAAGGATAAAGTGTTTAGGTAGCAGAACAAAATGCCTTCGTCATTCCAGTCTTCAAAACATGCCAAATGCAAACAACACAACAAACAATAGATTTATAGTCTCTTCCGACGGTGCTGGGCTTGACAATTATGTTAAACAATTGCTTTTCCCTTTGTTATTTCTAAAACATCGTTGAGCGACACTCTCATTATCATGAATGACCCTCACGCCAATTTGGCGAATCTTGATTTTAACGGTTTTCTTTGTGTTTAACTTGCCCCAGTTCCACATGACTCGGGCTTCAAATAATCCCAAACCATTCTTATTTCCTTTAAATGGTCTGATCGCCTTTCCAGGGTTTTACGATTAACTTTTAAGGTTTGGCCCAAACTGTGTGCGCATGTCATGTCACTAGAATCGGCACTGAACAAAAATGATAAAAGGCCTAAACAAAGAGATGACTGGAAATAAAGAAAGACCGTATTTTGTATTAGACTACCGGTGAAATGGTTTAAATAACAAAACAAACAAAACAATCCAGAACAAAATCCTAAAACAAACTGGACAAGACAATATCCGACTTATAACCCTAATAATCCGAACAACATAAATGTCAACAAAATAAGCCACCACAAGCTTCTCTCTTGTTAACCAAGGAACAGAGCGTCCTTCCACTTTATGAAGACTGGCATCTTAGCCACTGAGCTTTGCATCGATACTACCAAGACCATTACCAGCTTCAATATCATCAACATCCGTCGGCAAGTTCTCGAGGGGGCTCGAGTGCACCATGTCACTGTTATTAATCACAACCCGCCCTTCTTGGATCATTTTCTCTACTTCCCTTCTCCAACTATGACAACTCTCAATGTTGTGCCCTATGACATTGGAGTGGTAGGCGCATCGCGTTGCCGGATCAAAGCTCCTTGCAAGTGGATTTGGAGTACATGCGGGGAGTGGCTCAATCAAGCCAGCATGCTTTAGCCTTTCAAACAGACTTGCATAAGATACTCCGATAGGGGTGAGAGCCTTTCCTTGTTTCAACAACCTTTCGTTCCTAAATGCTTGATTGGGCCGGAAACCTGATCCAGGGGGCTTCCGGTAGGCTTGTGAGGGTGGATAGGCCTTCTGTGGAGCTGGGTATTTGGAAAGTGAAGCCCATCTTTGGGAACCTCGTGGAGAGAAGTAGCATCGGGGAGGGGAGTAGCGTGGGCGAGTGATGGAGCTACTTGGGTAGCTAGGAAAACTGTCATAAGTGGGTTGGGATGGAGAGTATGGGGGATGGGTAATGCCAGAGTTTGAAAAGCTTGGCGGTGGTGGGGGTGGTGCTTTCCCAGTTATCCATGCTTGATACATGTCTGCCACATGTTGTCTCAGCATTTTCACTTCTTCTACCAACCCGTTGTTCTGTTCGACCAATTGTTGTCGGTCATCAGTACCGACCCATCCTGTTCTGAGGTTCTGTGTCATTTGCTTTGCAGGGAGGAGTTACCACAACCAACCACTTTTCTATATATGAACACAGCAAAGGGAAGCCAGCATGTTAGTGTCAGGGCATTTGACAGATAATCATATATTAGAGATGCAATGCACCTAAGCAGTTAAACTGTTCTATCAGAAATGCGACGCACTTGCGCTTTCCTTTATTTTTCTTTCTTCCTTTTTTTTTTCTTTCAGTGGTGGTCGAATCTTATAGAGATTGCCTACGTATCATGACCCCGCATGAATCAGACCTTGCGTAGTTCGGACCAATAAAAGATAAGCAATACTAATCATTTTTTTTTCAATTTTCATATTGGGTTTCAAAGGTTTAAAAATGACCTACAAACTTGAAAATCAAACGACCCACATATTATAATCAAAAGTTTTACAAACTCCAAAACAAACGGCCAGCTTCCTTTCTCCGTTTGACAAATGCAACCAAACGGTTATTTTTGCAAATGTAACCCCTTCCAAATTTTGAGGCCGGAGAGGATTATTTTATGACACTTTACACACTTGTCCGTTCTTTTACGAAAATAGCCTTTCGACAACTAAAAGATACTCTGAGGCTATTTCGACAAGAACGGTTTAAGACGCGGCCGAAGCTGGCTCGGCTTATTATGACAAAATTCAAACGGTATTCACCTAACCGCCGACTATTTTTTTTTTTTTTTCAAATTACAATAAAAACCTGGTGTTGCAAACACGGCCCTTCAGCGCCTCGGGGACGAAGATTTTTAAGGATGTGTGGGTCAACTAGACCAAAATCCTAAACATGACCCAAAAGGTGGTTGTTTATGCAAAGTCGGCCTTCTGGCGTCCCATTCGGGAACATTCGGCTATGTCTTGATAAAACAACGTCACCCGACTTCTTTATGACTCTTAAAATTTGACATATTTTTTTTGGCTATTTTGTTTTAGCAAAAAGTGGAGGCTGGACACTGCCCGACTTATTTATGAAAAAAAAATTAAAATTTTGACATGTTTTTTATTGGTTTTTGGCTATTTTAGCAAAAATGGGGGTTGGACCCAACGAGGGTTGCCTACGTATCTCACATCCGGTGAGAATCAAACTGGCGTAGTTCGGGTATCGTGAATAAGTAAATGAACTAATATTTTTTTTATTGGAACTGTGAAAGAACTGCTCAAAGGAAGTATATATATATATATTTTTTTGATTGATTTCTTTTTGAAAGAAAAACTCGTAAAAATTCCTTTTCTTTTGATTTGAACTTTGAGAATTTCAAAAGTAAAAGGAAGTTTTTTTTTCGAATTTCCATTTGTCTTTTTTTTTATTCTAAAGAAAAAAAATATTTTTGGAATTTTACTTTTGATAAAAGAAATGCTTCTAAAAAATATTTTTTTGAATTTTGAATTTTCTTTTCAATTTTGAAAGAGGAATCAAAATATTTTCGGATTTTTTTCTTAAAAGAAAACATTTTTATTATTTTTGTTTTATCAACAATGGAAAATAAAGATATTTATATTATTTTTTGCAAGACATATTTTTTGGAATTTTATTTTGAATTTTCTTGGCAAGACAAATACTCTTTGCAACAAATAAAGATATATATATCTTTTGGAAATAAAAAAAACTTTTCGGATTTATATATATATATATATTTGCGACAAATAATGAAAGACCTTTTTTTTTTTTTGCATTTTCATAAGCAAATAAAATAAAATAAAAACCATTTTAAAAATAAGACTCTTTTTTTTATTTTCATTTTCTATTTTTCCTTTGCTTTTAATAAAACAAACTAATAAAACATTTTTTTTTCATTTTCTCAAAATTTCGGCAGAGTTTTGATAGTTATTTGGGCATTGGTTTTTTTTTCAAAAATAAACAGTCAATTCCCTAACCGCTATTTTTTTTTCAATTTTAAAATATTATTCATGATATTCAAAAGTCAGTCAACACACAAATCCGGATCAAATAAATGCGCAAGTAGCAGCAAGTAAGATGCATCAGGATGGTCATTTTTTTGGTACACCTGTCCTAGACAGACCCAACCCCTGTGTTGAGTCTCCAAAGTCAAATGCACGTGATGCAAACAATCGCTCCTACTAGGGATCCGGCATGAAGCTGAGTTATTCTAAGTGAAAAAACCTGAGGCATATTGATCTAGCCCTGGCTTACCCAAACGGACAGTTTGAGCCGAAGCGGGGGCAACGTACCGGGAGCACGAAAGTCTACCCGGCCTAGTTACTTGTCCCAACTTCGTCTTATTTGGTATGACTTTAACAGAAAGGTGGGCCACGCGCACGTGTGCACCATAAATTTAGAAGACTCAGAAAGAAGGGGGTTTCGTAGCAGTTGTATATATTCATAATTCAAATAATATTAAAGCGGTAAAAGTGTCATTTAGCACATTGGGCATATATCATGTAAAAAAAATCAGATAATAAATAAAGCCAACTATAACAATTATTTTAAGCTCGAATTCTTGAACCCTGAACCAGTGGTTCTGGGTCTAGTCCCCAGCAGAGTCGCCAAAGCTGTCGCACCTCCTTTTTACAACCCCGCGAAGGGCGTAGGAGTTTTTTCCAATTAAAGGACAATCGAAACAGGATTTATTTATTTATTTCAGAGTCGCCACTTGGGAGATTTAGGGTGTCCCAAGTCACCAATTTTAATCCCGAATCGAGGAAAAGAATGACTCCATATTACAGTCCGCGAACCAGAAATCCGGATAAGGAATTCTGTTAACCCGGGAGAAGGTGTTAGGCATTCCCGAGTACCGTGGTTCTAGCACGGTCGCTAAATTGTCATATTTGGCTTATTTATCTGATTTTAATACAATTATGAACCGATGTGCCAATTTTAACTCTTTACCACTTTATTATTATTATTATTTTTTTTAAAAAAAATTGTGAACATTGTTTAAAACATGTCTTTGGATTACGTCACATGAAATGCACCCGCAATCCGGAACACATTTTTATTCAATGTTTTAGGATTTAGATTTGGGTCGCATGAAATGCGCATCCGAGTTTAAGAAGGTAAAATTAATTAAATCGCGCCTAAAGAGTCTAGCGTATCATTATTTTGGGTAGGGCCGTGAAATTTGCTAAAACGGCTCCTCCCTAATTCTAAGCGATTAAATGTACATTTATTGAGGGCCCCGCAATCTATACATTTCATTAAGCGAGGCTCATCTCATTTATTTGGACAAATCTTAAAACGACTACATTTTTCTATAAAAATGAGTCTCTAAAATAAAGAAAGAAAATCCTAATTTATTACTAGCTTTTTATTATTTTAAGAAGACATGACATGCTAATTGCTTGATTAATACAAATATTGATGAAAAAGGAATTTCACTCTTAATTTCGAAATTATAAATAAAATAAAAATTCAACAACTAATATTCAAAATAAACAAATATAGCTAGATTAAAACTCAGCATTGTTATTTTTTTAAAAAAAATTATTGAGATTAATTATTCACAATCATTTGAAACTAGATTTAACCATAATTACTAAAGCTTATTAGAAAGTTTATTAGACTTAAACGTTCTCTTAATCTTGCTTAAGCTCAAGTCAAGCCTTAATGCCTAATTTACGATGTTTAATTTAAATTCGTGTCTTAGCTAAATTTAGCTACTTGTTCATGATCAACCTATAATCTTGAAGCCTTCATAACTAGTGAATTAACCTATTTTGCCGAACTGATTTATTACAGACTAACTTATGATATTATTTTCTTATTTCAGTTATTTTTAGTAATTCATGAGATAGCTTAAATACAATCAACAAAAGGAACAAAGAAATAAAAACGAAATTAAAACTTCAAATTTTCATTCTTCATATGTATTCACGCTTCATATTTCGGATTACAATAAACATCTTTTCAGTTGTGTACCTGATATTGGAAGCAAAAGAAAATGAATATGAGAATCAGCAGCAGCAGTAAAATCAATACAACACAGCAACAATAGCCCAGCAACAGTAACAACCCAGTAACAGACCGGTGGAGTAGTAATCCAAAAAAAAAAAACTTCCAGCTTTTATGAAACAACAATTAATTCTGATTTCAAACAACAAAAGAAAACAGAATATTTTTTTTTAGTTTTTTTTATATTTGAAAGCTTAAATATTTTTCGGAATTTTCTATCTCTTAAATGTTCAACCCTTTTCTCTCTCTTATTTTTCAGATTTGTTTCTCTCTCCCGTTTTTTTTTCTGCCTGTGTATTTCTCCTCTCCTCCCTTTTTATTCTGATTTCAAGACTTCTTATAACCCCTCTCATAAAATCTTTCCATTAATTAAAATCAACCCATTTTCTCTACCAAACCCATTATCTTCCCACTCATTCTCATTACATTAAATAACATATCACACCACCCCATTTCATTTTGTCCCCCATGGCTTATTTAAAATAATGCAAGATTCCCCTTTAAATTAAATCTTGTCCCCCTTTATATTAAATAATCATATCACAACCCACCCCATTTCATTTTGTCCCCCATGCTTCAAATAAACAATTACAAAATGTACAATTCCTAAACTACCCCTTCCGACCTTACTGAAATTACCAAACTACCCCTGAACGTATTACAAATTTACCAAACTACCCATCAGCTATAACACATCAATTAATCAAACTTAACCAAAATATAGACAATATGATCAATTTCTAACAATGTTCAAACAACAATATGAACACGGATGAACATCATAACAACAATATCACATGAACATGATTTTAACAACATTTCAACAACAAATCACATGAACACAAATTGAACAACCAAGAACAACTAAAATTTGATTGAACAATATTTTAGCAACAAACAATCCTATTTTCGGATTCAACAACAACAACAAACAAAGTATGAAGATTTCTAAATTCAATCATATTGAACTTAAAATCAACTCTAGCAACATTACAACAAACAATTCTTATATTAAACTTTAAACAAGATTATGAGAACAATTCAAGCAATAATCATAAATGGTAAACAAGAAATCAAACTATACAAAATTCGGATTCAAGATCATCCAAACAAAGTATGAACATGAATGAATCTATTTTAAGACAACAAACATGACGGATTAAACGATTAAAACAATATATTCTTTTAATACAACTAAATTCTTTAAACAAATAACAAGATCGACGAAGAAACAATTATGAACTTAAACTTGAACTTAACAATATTAACAATTTCTAACAATACATAAACACATGAAACAAATTGAAGAAATAGTTGATTAAATTTCAATTTGAATCTAACAAACATCAAACTAACAAATACTTACTTAAACAATAATACAAACATGAAATAAACATGAAAACAACTAATTAAACTTCTATTTTGAAATCTGAAAATTAATTTTAACAAAGCACATGAACATGAACAAACTAGAAAAATAATTTCAACGATGAACAACGAACAAAACAAGAATTGAATTCTTTAACGATTTTGGATCCGGAAAATATCAAACAAAAATATGGACAAAAATAAAACTCAAAAACAACTAACCGGAGATGAATCAACGACGAACTTTGATTGTAAACAAATCTGTCCGAGAACGAATCTCGCACCAAGATAACTTGACGTCGAAGACGACTACGAACGGACGACCAAAGAAGGTGGTCGTTTGGCATCGTTTAAAACGAAGAATGGCAGCCCGCCACAAGCAGAAGGCAGCAGCAGCAACACTGCTGGAGCAGCAGCACGAAACAGTGGCAGCAGCGGTGTCGGAGAAGATGCAACGGCAGCCATGGGAGCTCGAGTTCGAGCTCGATGAAGCTCGTCCATGGCTGGACGCGGCGGGCAGCAGTTGTGGTGGTTTGTTTGGACGACACAGCAGCAACATGAAGGATGAAAAACGCAGCAGCAGCAGTGTTGGAGAAGAAGAAAACGCAACAGCAGGAGGAGAAGCAACTACGGGCAACAATGGTGGCGTAGAAGTTGCTCGACGAACTTGAAAAACGCAGCCATGGCAGCGAGGGGATGTCGTGGGGGTGAGAGTGGTTGTGTTGTGTGTGTGTTGACGTGAGGGGGGCAGGGGTGTGAGGGAGGAAGGTCTGCCATGGGAGGAAGGGATGTGAGCTTGAGGAAGAAGAAGAAGATAGGAGAGGGGGGGGCGGATGGTTTAGATTTTTAGGGTTTTCTTCTCTTATTTTTTTTTGTTTTGTTTTTGTTTTGTAAAAATGATAGACAAATGGGGTTTGAGTCTTTTGGGTTATGGACTGGGTCGACCCAGTTCGAAATGGACTGGGTCGTAGGGAAGATTGGGCCAATTTTTGGGCCTGTGGCTTGAAATTGAAGAAGAGGCCTAATTCTGACTTTCTTTATATTTTTGCTTTATTTTCTTCTTTTATTTCTCTAAAACTAAATTATAAAAATACTTAAACTATTATTAAGAATTAAATTAAGTTATAAAAGCGCAAATTAACTCCCAATAACAATTAACGCACAATTAAGTATTAATTAAGCATAAAATTGTATATTTGGACATTAAATGCTAAAAATGCAAACGATGTTTATTTTTGTAATTTTTTAATTTTTGTAAAACAAATTTAATTACTAAAAACTATAGAATTAAATCCTACATGCAAAATGCGACATATTTTTGTATTTTTTATTAATTTATCAAATAAACACGCACAGACAAATACAAATAATTATTCAAAATATCACAAAATTGCACACCAAAGAAAAATAATTTTATTTTTTGATTTTTTGGGAGTAATTCTCATATAGGGCAAAAATCACGTGCTTACAGCTGCCCCTCTTTGCCCGGAGACACGAAGATTTTTCGTGCAAAGATAAAGCGAGCGATTTTTGCCCATCCGAGTACTCCGTGTGAAGCATTTTTTGAAAAAGATTTGACCGAACCTTTGCTTCAAAGGTTTCCTACATATCCTGGGCTAAACAGGAATCAGGTCAATGTAGTTCGGGAAGTTTTTGGTAGCTGGGACTACCGTGGGACTGCGATGTTACTGTTGTTGCATGCTGTTATCACTGCTTACCGATCTCCTTGTTACACCGTGCTTAAAAGAAAACAAGAAGCTAGGCTAGACTAAAATTTGTTCTTGTTGCCTTGCTTTCTTGTCGGCTTGTGTTTCCTCCGGTGCTTTTCTTCCGATGCTTTTCTTCCTTTTGACACATGGACTTGAGTTTATGCTGGGACCTCTTGTTGCAACCTTCTGCTTCCCGGTGCTGGGGATTTTATTGTTTACTGCTGGGGATTCCTGTTGTAACCTTCCGCCTTCTGGTGGGGTTACTGATTCCAAACTCTGTAATACAAGACTAAAAAGTTGCTTCAATGCAAAATTATGAAATGTATGCCCGCATTATACTGGTGGGCGACCTAGAGCTGAAAGTATTCCCGCATTTTACTGGTGGGCGACCTAGAACATGAATGTATTCCCGCATTTTACTGGTGGACGACCTAGAACTGAAATGTATTCCCATATTTTACTGGTGGGCGACCTAGAACTGAAATGTATTCCCGCATTTTACTGGTGGGCGACCTAGAACAGAAAGTATTCCCGCATTTTACTGGTGGGCGACCTAGAACTGAAATGTATTCCCGCATTATACTGGTGGGCGACCTAGAACTTAAAAGTATTCCCGTATTCTACTGGTGGTCGACCTAGAACTGAAATGTATTCCCGCATTTTACTGGTGGGCGACCTAGAACTGAAATGTATTCCCGTATTTTACTGGTGGGCGACCTAGAACAGAAAGTATTCCCGCATTTTACTGGTGGGCGACCTAGAACTGAAATGTATTCCCGCATTTTACTGGTGGGCGACCTAGAACAGAAAGTATTCCCGCATTATACTGGTGGGCGACCTAGAACTTAAAAGTATTCCCGCATTCTACTGGTGGGCGACCTAGAACTGAAATGTATTCCCGCATTTTACTGGTGGGCGACCTAGAACAGAAAGTATTCCCGCATTTTACTGGTGGGCGACCTAGAACTGAAATGTATTCCCGCATTCTACTGGTGGGCGACCTAGAACTGAAATGTATTCCCGCATTTTACTGGTGGGCGACCTAGAACTGAAATGTATTCCCGCATTCTACTGGTGGGCGACCTAGAACTGAAATGTATTCCCGCATTTTACTGGTGGGCGACCTAGAACTGAAATGTATTCCCGCATTTTACTGGTGGGCGACCTAGAACTGAAATGTATTCCCGCATTCTACTGGTGGGCGACCTAGAACTGAAATGTATTCCCGCATTTTACTGGTGGGCGACCTAGAACTGAAATGTATTCCCGCATTCTACTGGTGGGCGACCTAGAACTGAAATGTATTCCCGCATTTTACTGGTGGGCGACCTAGAACTAAAAGTAAAAGGACAGAAATGTATGCCTCTATTATATGGGCGGGCTCCCAACTTCAATGCTAACTTAGGAGGAAATGCGTCTCCTATGGGTAAACTAAACTAGGAGGAAATGCGTCTCCTATGGGTAAAAGTAAATTTAGGAGGAAATACGTCTCCTATGGGCAAACTAAACTTAGGAGGAAATGCGTCTCCTATGGGTAAACTAAACTTAGGAGGAAATGCGTCTCCTGTGGGTAAAACTAAACTTAGGAGGAAATGCGTCTCCTGTGGGTAAAAGTAAATTTAGGAGGAAATGTATCTCCTATGGGTAAACTAAACTTAGGAGGAAATGCGTCTCCTATGGGTAAACTAAACTTAGGAGGAAATGCGTCTCCTATGGGTAAACTAAACTTAGGAGGAAATGCGTCTCCTATGGGTAAAAGTAAATTTAGGAGGAAATGCGTCTCCTATGGGTAAACTAAACTTAGGAGGAAATGCGTCTCCTATGGGTAAACTAAACTTAGGAGGAAATGCGTCTCCTATGGGTAAAACTAAACTTAGGAGGAAATGCGTCTCCTATGGGTGAAACTAACTTAGGAAGTGCGTCTCCTATTGGCAGAACTAGACTTAGGAAGTGCGTCTCCTATTGGCAAAGGCGTGGAATGTATTCCCTTGTTATACTGGTGGGCGCCTAAAATATGCAATGGACAGACAAGAAAAGTATTCCTTTTGTTATTCAGGTGGGCGTCTGGCTTCAACAACAACTTTGAAAATAAAATCCTATTCGAGGGCGGATGAACCCAAAATATCCTATTCGAGGGCGGATGAACCCAAAATATCCTATTCGAGGGCGGATGAACCCAAAATATCCTATTCGAGGGCGGATGAACCCAAAATATCCTATTCGAGGGCAGATGAACCCAAAATATCCTGTTCGAGGGCGGATGAACCCAAAATATCCTATTCAAGGGCGGATAAACCCAAAATATCCTATTTGAGGGCGGATGAAGTAATCCCAAAAACAAAAGCTTTAAGCTTTAAATGAAATAACAACCATTAATACTAATTTCAAACAACAAAAGAAAACAGAATATATTTTTTTAGTTTTTTTTTTTTATATTTGAAAGCTTAAATATTTTTCGGAATTTTCTATCTCTTAAATGTTCAACCCTTTTCTCTCTCTTATTTTTCAGATTTGTTTCTCTCTCCCGTTTTTTTTTCTGCCTGTGTATTTCTCCTCTCCTCCCTTTTTATTCTGATTTCAAGACTTCTTATAACCCCTCTCATAAAATCTTTCCATTAATTAAAATCAACCCATTTTCTCTACCAAACCCATTATCTTCCCACTCATTCTCATTACATTAAATAACATATCACACCACCCCATTTCATTTTGTCCCCCATGCCTTATTTAAAATAATGCAAGATTCCCCTTTAAATTAAATCTTGTCCCCCCTTTATATTAAATAATCATATCACAACCCACCCCATTTCATTTTGTCCCCCATGCTTCAAATAAACAATTACAAAATGTACAATTCCTAAACTACCCCTTCCGACCTTACTGAAATTACCAAACTACCCCTGAACGTATTACAAATTTACCAAACTACCCATCAGCTATAACACATCAATTAATCAAACTTAACCAAAATATAGACAATATGATCAATTTCTAACAATGTTCAAACAACAATATGAACACGGATGAACATCATAACAACAATATCACATGAACATGATTTTAACAACATTTCAACAACAAATCACATGAACACAAATTGAACAACCAAGAACAACTAAAATTTGATTGAACAATATTTTAGCAACAAACAATCCTATTTTCGGATTCAACAACAACAACAAACAAAGTATGAAGATTTCTAAATTCAATCATATTGAACTTAAAATCAACTCTAGCAACATTACAACAAACAATTCTTATATTAAACTTTAAACAAGATTATGAGAACAATTCAAGCAATAATCATAAATGGTAAACAAGAAATCAAACTATACAAAATTCGGATTCAAGATCATCCAAACAAAGTATGAACATGAATGAATCTATTTTAAGACAACAAACATGACGGATTAAACGATTAAAACAATATATTCTTTTAATACAACTAAATTCTTTAAACAAATAACAAGATCGACGAAGAAACAATTATGAACTTAAACTTGAACTTAACAATATTAACAATTTCTAACAATACATAAACACATGAAACAAATTGAAGAAATAGTTGATTAAATTTCAATTTGAATCTAACAAACATCAAACTAACAAATACTTACTTAAACAATAATACAAACATGAAATAAACATGAAAACAACTAATTAAACTTCTATTTTGAAATCTGAAAATTAATTTTAACAAAGCACATGAACATGAACAAACTAGAAAAATAATTTCAACGATGAACAACGAACAAAACAAGAATTGAATTCTTTAACGATTTTGGATCCGGAAAATATCAAACAAAAATATGGACAAAAATAAAACTCAAAAACAACTAACCGGAGATGAATCAACGACGAACTTTGATTGTAAACAAATCTGTCCGAGAACGAATCTCGCACCAAGATAACTTGACGTCGAAGACGACTACGAACGGACGACCAAAGAAGGTGGTCGTTTGGCATCGTTTAAAACGAAGAATGGCAGCCCGCCACAAGCAGAAGGCAGCAGCAGCAACACTGCTGGAGCAGCAGCACGAAACAGTGGCAGCAGCGGTGTCGGAGAAGATGCAACGGCAGCCATGGGAGCTCGAGTTCGAGCTCGATGAAGCTCGTCCATGGCTGGACGCGGCGGGCAGCAGTTGTGGTGGTTTGTTTGGACGACACAGCAGCAACATGAAGGATGAAAAACGCAGCAGCAGCAGTGTTGGAGAAGAAGAAAACGCAACAGCAGGAGGAGAAGCAACTACGGGCAACAATGGTGGCGTAGAAGTTGCTCGACGAACTTGAAAAACGCAGCCATGGCAGCGAGGGGATGTCGTGGGGGTGAGAGTGGTTGTGTTGTGTGTGTGTTGACGTGAGGGGGGCAGGGGTGTGAGGGAGGAAGGTCTGCCATGGGAGGAAGGGATGTGAGCTTGAGGAAGAAGAAGAAGATAGGAGAGGGGGGGGGGGGGCGGATGGTTTAGATTTTTAGGGTTTTCTTCTCTTATTTTTTTTTTGTTTTGTTTTTGTTTTGTAAAAATGATAGACAAATGGGGTTTGAGTCTTTTGGGTTATGGACTGGGTCGACCCAGTTCGAAATGGACTGGGTCGTAGGGAAGATTGGGCCAATTTTTGGGCCTGTGGCTTGAAATTGAAGAAGAGGCCTAATTCTGACTTTCTTTATATTTTTGCTTTATTTTCTTCTTTTATTTCTCTAAAACTAAATTATAAAAATACTTAAACTATTATTAAGAATTAAATTAAGTTATAAAAGCGCAAATTAACTCCCAATAACAATTAACGCACAATTAAGTATTAATTAAGCATAAAATTGTATATTTGGACATTAAATGCTAAAAATGCAAACGATGTTTATTTTTGTAATTTTTTAATTTTTGTAAAACAAATTTAATTACTAAAAACTATAGAATTAAATCCTACATGCAAAATGCGACATATTTTTGTATTTTTTATTAATTTATCAAATAAACACGCACAGACAAATACAAATAATTATTCAAAATATCACAAAATTGCACACCAAAGAAAAATAATTTTATTTTTTGATTTTTTGGGAGTAATTCTCATATAGGGCAAAAATCACGTGCTTACAGCTGCCCCTCTTTGCCCGGAGACACGAAGATTTTTCGTGCAAAGATAAAGCGAGCGATTTTTGCCCATCCGAGTACTCCGTGTGAAGCATTTTTTGAAAAAGATTTGACCGAACCTTTGCTTCAAAGGTTTCCTACATATCCTGGGCTAAACAGGAATCAGGTCAATGTAGTTCGGGAAGTTTTTGGTAGCTGGGACTACCGTGGGACTGCGATGTTACTGTTGTTGCATGCTGTTATCACTGCTTACCGATCTCCTTGTTACACCGTGCTTAAAAGAAAACAAGAAGCTAGGCTAGACTAAAATTTGTTCTTGTTGCCTTGCTTTCTTGTCGGCTTGTGTTTCCTCCGGTGCTTTTCTTCCGATGCTTTTCTTCCTTTTGACACATGGACTTGAGTTTATGCTGGGACCTCTTGTTGCAACCTTCTGCTTCCCGGTGCTGGGGATTTTATTGTTTACTGCTGGGGATTCCTGTTGTAACCTTCCGCCTTCTGGTGGGGTTACTGATTCCAAACTCTGTAATACAAGACTAAAAAGTTGCTTCAATGCAAAATTATGAAATGTATGCCCGCATTATACTGGTGGGCGACCTAGAGCTGAAAGTATTCCCGCATTTTACTGGTGGGCGACCTAGAACATGAATGTATTCCCGCATTTTACTGGTGGACGACCTAGAACTGAAATGTATTCCCATATTTTACTGGTGGGCGACCTAGAACTGAAATGTATTCCCGCATTTTACTGGTGGGCGACCTAGAACAGAAAGTATTCCCGCATTTTACTGGTGGGCGACCTAGAACTGAAATGTATTCCCGCATTATACTGGTGGGCGACCTAGAACTTAAAAGTATTCCCGTATTCTACTGGTGGTCGACCTAGAACTGAAATGTATTCCCGCATTTTACTGGTGGGCGACCTAGAACTGAAATGTATTCCCGTATTTTACTGGTGGGCGACCTAGAACAGAAAGTATTCCCGCATTTTACTGGTGGGCGACCTAGAACTGAAATGTATTCCCGCATTTTACTGGTGGGCGACCTAGAACAGAAAGTATTCCCGCATTATACTGGTGGGCGACCTAGAACTTAAAAGTATTCCCGCATTCTACTGGTGGGCGACCTAGAACTGAAATGTATTCCCGCATTTTACTGGTGGGCGACCTAGAACAGAAAGTATTCCCGCATTTTACTGGTGGGCGACCTAGAACTGAAATGTATTCCCGCATTTTACTGGTGGGCGACCTAGAACTGAAATGTATTCCCGCATTCTACTGGTGGGCGACCTAGAACTGAAATGTATTCCCGCATTTTACTGGTGGGCGACCTAGAACTGAAATGTATTCCCGCATTCTACTGGTGGGCGACCTAGAACTGAAATGTATTCCCGCATTTTACTGGTGGGCGACCTAGAACTGAAATGTATTCCCGCATTTTACTGGTGGGCGACCTAGAACTGAAATGTATTCCCGCATTCTACTGGTGGGCGACCTAGAACTGAAATGTATTCCCGCATTTTACTGGTGGGCGACCTAGAACTGAAATGTATTCCCGCATTCTACTGGTGGGCGACCTAGAACTGAAATGTATTCCCGCATTTTACTGGTGGGCGACCTAGAACTAAAAGTAAAAGGACAGAAATGTATGCCTCTATTATATGGGCGGGCTCCCAACTTCAATGCTAACTTAGGAGGAAATGCGTCTCCTATGGGTAAACTAAACTAGGAGGAAATGCGTCTCCTATGGGTAAAAGTAAATTTAGGAGGAAATACGTCTCCTATGGGCAAACTAAACTTAGGAGGAAATGCGTCTCCTATGGGTAAACTAAACTTAGGAGGAAATGCGTCTCCTATGGGTAAAACTAAACTTAGCAGGAAATGCGTCTCCTGTGGGTAAAACTAAACTTAGGAGGAAATGCGTCTCCTGTGGGTAAAAGTAAATTTAGGAGGAAATGTATCTCCTATGGGTAAACTAAACTTAGGAGGAAATGCGTCTTCTATGGGTAAACTAAACTTAGGAGGAAATGCGTCTCCTATGGGTAAAAGTAAAGTTAGGAGGAAATGCGTCTCCTATGGGTAAACTAAACTTAGGAGGAAATGCGTCTCCTATGGGTAAACTAAACTTAGGAGGAAATGCGTCTCCTATGGGTAAACTAAACTTAGGAGGAAATGCGTCTCCTATGGGTAAAACTAAACTTAGGAGGAAATGCGTCTCCTATGGGTGAAACTAACTTAGGAAGTGCGTCTCCTATTGGCAGAACTAGACTTAGGAAGTGCGTCTCCTATTGGCAAAGGCGTGGAATGTATTCCCTTGTTATACTGGTGGGCGCCTAAAATATGCAATGGACAGACAAGAAAAGTATTCCTTTTGTTATTCAGGTGGGCGTCTGGCTTCAACAACAACTTTGAAAATAAAATCCTATTCGAGGGCGGATGAACCCAAAATATCCTATTCGAGGGCGGATGAACCCAAAATATCCTATTCGAGGGCGGATGAACCCAAAATATCCTATTCGAGGGCGGATGAACCCAAAATATCCTATTCGAGGGCGGATGAACCCAAAATATCCTGTTCGAGGGCGGATGAACCCAAAATATCCTATTCAAGGGCGGATGAACCCAAAATATCCTATTTGAGGGCGGATGAAGTAATCCCAAAAACAAAAGCTTTAAGCTTTAAATGAAATAACAACCATTAATACTAATTTCAAACAACAAAAGAAAACAGAATATTTTTTTTTAGTTTTTTTTTTTATATTTGAAAGCTTAAATATTTTTCGGAATTTTCTATCTCTTAAATGTTCAACCCTTTTCTCTCTCTTATTTTTCAGATTTGTTTCTCTCTCCCGTTTTTTTTTCTGCCTGTGTATTTCTCCTCTCCTCCCTTTTTATTCTGATTTCAAGACTTCTTATAACCCCTCTCATAAAATCTTTCCATTAATTAAAATCAACCCATTTTCTCTACCAAACCCATTATCTTCCCACTCATTCTCATTACATTAAATAACATATCACACCACCCCATTTCATTTTGTCCCCCATGCCTTATTTAAAATAATGCAAGATTCCCCTTTAAATTAAATCTTGTCCCCCCTTTATATTAAATAATCATATCACAACCCACCCCATTTCATTTTGTCCCCCATGCTTCAAATAAACAATTACAAAATGTACAATTCCTAAACTACCCCTTCCGACCTTACTGAAATTACCAAACTACCCCTGAACGTATTACAAATTTACCAAACTACCCATCAGCTATAACACATCAATTAATCAAACTTAACCAAAATATAGACAATATGATCAATTTCTAACAATGTTCAAACAACAATATGAACACGGATGAACATCATAACAACAATATCACATGAACATGATTTTAACAACATTTCAACAACAAATCACATGAACACAAATTGAACAACCAAGAACAACTAAAATTTGATTGAACAATATTTTAGCAACAAACAATCCTATTTTCGGATTCAACAACAACAACAAACAAAGTATGAAGATTTCTAAATTCAATCATATTGAACTTAAAATCAACTCTAGCAACATTACAACAAACAATTCTTATATTAAACTTTAAACAAGATTATGAGAACAATTCAAGCAATAATCATAAATGGTAAACAAGAAATCAAACTATATAAAATTCGGATTCAAGATCATCCAAACAAAGTATGAACATGAATGAATCTATTTTAAGACAACAAACATGACGGATTAAACGATTAAAACAATATATTCCTTTAATACAACTAAATTCTTTAAACAAATAACAAGATCGACGAAGAAACAATTATGAACTTAAACTTGAACTTAACAATATTAACAATTTCTAACAATACATAAACACATGAAACAAATTGAAGAAATAGTTGATTAAATTTCAATTTGAATCTAACAAACATCAAACTAACAAATACTTACTTAAACAATAATACAAACATGAAATAAACATGAAAACAACTAATTAAACTTCTATTTTGAAATCTGAAAATTAATTTTAACAAAGCACATGAACATGAACAAACTAGAAAAATAATTTCAACGATGAACAACGAACAAAACAAGAATTGAATTCTTTAACGATTTTGGATCCGGAAAATATCAAACAAAAATATGGACAAAAATAAAACTCAAAAACAACTAACCGGAGATGAATCAACGACGAACTTTGATTGTAAACAAATCTGTCCGAGAACGAATCTCGCACCAAGATAACTTGACGTCGAAGACGACTACGAACGGACGACCAAAGAAGGTGGTCGTTTGGCATCGTTTAAAACGAAGAATGGAAGCCCGCCACAAGCAGAAGGCAGCAGCAGCAACACTGCTGGAGCAGCAGCACGAAACAGTGGCAGCAGCGGTGTCGGAGAAGATGCAACGACAGCCATGGGAGCTCGAGTTCGAGCTCGATGAAGCTCGTCCATGGCTGGACGCGGCGGGCAGCAGTTGTGGTGGTTTGTTTGGACGACACAGCAGCAACATGAAGGATGAAAAACGCAGCAGCAGCAGTGTTGGAGAAGAAGAAAACGCAACAGCAGGAGGAGAAGCAACTACGGGCAACAATGGTGGCGTAGAAGTTGCTCGACGAACTTGAAAAACGCAGTCATGGCAGCGAGGGGATGTCATGGGGGTGAGAGTGGTTGTGTTGTGTGTGTGTTGACGTGAGGGGGGCAGGGGTGTGAGGGGGGAAGGTCTACCATGGGAGGAAGGGATGTGAGCTTGAGGAAGAAGAAGAAGAAGATAGGAGAGGGGGGGGGGGGCGGATGGTTTAGATTTTTAGGGTTTTCTTCTCTTATTTTTTTTTGTTTTGTTTTTGTTTTGTAAAAATGAAAGACAAATGGGGTTTGAGTCTTTTGAGTTATGGACTGGGTCGACCCAGTTCGAAATGGACTGGGTCGTAGGAAAGATTGGGCCAATTTTTGGGCCTGTGGCTTGAAATTGAAGAAGAGGCCTAATTCCGACTTTCTTTATATTTTTGCTTTCTTTTCTTCCTTTATTTCTCTAAAACTAAATTATAAAAATACTTAAACTATTATTAAGAATTAAATTAAGTTATAAAAGCGCAAATTAACTCCCAATAACAATTAACTCACAATTAAGTATTAATTAAGCATAAAATTGTATATTTGGACATTAAATGCTAAAAATGCAAACGATGATTATTTTTGTAATTTGTTAATTTTTGTAAAACAAATTTAATTACTAAAAACTATAGAATTAAATCCTACATGCAAAATGCGACATATTTTTGTATTTTTTATTAATTTATCAAATAAACACGCACAGACAAATACAAATAATTATTCAAAATATCACAAAATATCACAAAATTGCACACCAAAGAAAAATCATTTTATTTTTGGATTTTTTGGGAGTAATTCTCATATAGGGCAAAAATCACGTGCTTACAGCTGCCCCTCTTTGCCCGGAGACACGAAGAGTTTTCGTGCAAAGATAAAGCGAGCGATTTTTGCCCATCCGAGTACTCCGTGTGAAGCATTTTTTGAAAAAGATTTGACCGAACCTTTGCTTCAAAGGTTTCCTACATATCCTGGGCTAAACAGGAATCAGGTCAATGTAGTTCGGGAAGTTTTTGGTAGCTGGGACTACCGTGGGACTGCGATGTTACTGTTGTTGCATGCAGTTATCACTGCTTACCGATCTCCTTGTTACACCGTGCTTAAAAGAAAACAAGAAGCTAGGCTAGACTAAAATTTGTTCTTGTTGCCTTGCTTTCTTGTCGGCTTGTGTTTCCTCCGGTGCTTTTCTTCCGATGCTTTTCTTCCTTTTGACACATGGACTTGAGTTTATGCTGGGACCTCTTGTTGCAACCTTCTGCTTCCCGGTGCTGGGGATTTTATTGTTTACTGCTGGGGATTCCTGTTGTAACCTTCCGCCTTCTGGTGGGGTTACTGATTCCAAACTCTGTAATACAAGACTAAAAAGTTGCTTCAATGAAAAATTATGAAATGTATGCCCGCATTATACTGGTGGGCGACCTAGAGCTGAAAGTATTCCCGCATTTTACTGGAGGGCGACCTAGAACATGAATGTATTCCCGCATTTTACTGGTGGACGACCTAGAACTGAAATGTATTCCCACATTTTACTGGTGGGCGACCTAGAACTGAAATGTATTCCCGCATTTTACTGGTGGGCGACCTAGAACAGAAAGTATTCCCGCATTTTACTGGTGGGCGACCTAGAACTGAAATGTATTCCCGCATTATACTGGTGGGCGACCTAGAACTTAAAAGTATTCCCGCATTCTACTGGTGGGCGACCTAGAACTGAAATGTATTCCCGCATTTTACTGGTGGGCGACCTAGAACTGAAATGTATTCCCGCATTTTACTGGTGGGCGACCTAGAACAGAAAGTATTCCCGCATTTTACTGGTGGGCGACCTAGAACTGAAATGTATTCCCGCATTTTACTGGTGGGCGACCTAGAACAGAAAGTATTCCCGCATTATACTGGTGGGCGACCTAGAACTTAAAAGTATTCCCGCATTCTACTGGTGGGCGACCTAGAACTGAAATGTATTCCCGCATTTTACTGGTGGGCGACCTAGAACAGAAAGTATTCCCGCATTTTACTGGTGGGCGACCTAGAACTGAAATGTATTCCCGCATTTTACTGGTGGGCGACCTAGAACTGAAATGTATTCCCGCATTCTACTGGTGGGCGACCTAGAACTGAAATGTATTCCCGCATTTTACTGGTGGGCGACCTAGAACTGAAATGTATTCCCGCATTCTACTGGTGGGCGACCTAGAACTGAAATGTATTCCCGCATTTTACTGGTGGGCGACCTAGAACTGAAATGTATTCCCGCATTTTACTGGTGGGCGACCTAGAACTGAAATGTATTCCCGCATTCTACTGGTGGGCGACCTAGAACTGAAATGTATTCCCGCATTTTACTGGTGGGCGACCTAGAACTGAAATGTATTCCCGCATTCTACTGGTGGGCGACCTAGAACTGAAATGTATTCCCGCATTTTACTGGTGGGCGACCTAGAACTGAAAGTAAAAGGACAGAAATGTATGCCTCTATTATATGGGCGGGCTCCCAACTTCAATGCTAACTTAGGAGGAAATGCGTCTCCTATGGGTAAACTAAACTAGGAGGAAATGCGTCTCCTATGGGTAAAAGTAAATTTAGGAGGAAATACGTCTCCTATGGGCAAACTAAACTTAGGAGGAAATGTGTCTCCTATGGGTAAACTAAACTTAGGAGGAAATGCGTCTCCTATGGGTAAAACTAAACTTAGCAGGAAATGCGTCTCCTGTGGGTAAAACTAAACTTAGGAGGAAATGCGTCTCATGTGGGTAAAAGTAAATTTAGGAGGAAATGCGTCTCCTATGGGTAAACTAAACTTAGGAGGAAATGCGTCTTCTATGGGTAAACTAAACTTAGGAGGAAATGCGTCTCCTATGGGTAAAAGTAAATTTAGGAGGAAATGCGTCTCCTATGGGTAAACTAAACTTAGGAGGAAATGTGTCTCCTATGGGTAAACTAAACTTAGGAGGAAATGCGTCTCCTATGGGTAAACTAAACTTAGGAGGAAATGCGTCTCCTATGGGTAAAACTAAACTTAGGAGGAAATGTGTCTCCTATGGGTGAAACTAACTTAGGAAGTGCGTCTCCTATTGGCAGAACTAGACTTAGGAAGTGCGTCTCCTATTGGCAAAGGCGTGGAATGTATTCCCTTGTTATACAGGTGGGCGCCTAAAATATGCAATGGACAGACAAGAAAAGTATTCCTTTTGTTATTCAGGTGGGCGCCTGGCTTCAACAACAACTTTGAAAATAAAATCCTATTCGAGGACGGATGAACCCAAAATATCCTATTCGAGGGCGGATGAACCCAAAATATCCTATTCGAGGGCGGATGAACCCAAAATATCCTATTCAAGGGCAGATGAACCCAAAATATCCTGTTCGAGGGCGGATGAACCCAAAATATCCTATTCAAGGGCGGATGAACCCAAAATATCCTATTTGAGGGCGGATGAACCCAAAATATCCTTAAGACTTGAAAATGTCTTACCTCGAATACTTGCTGGGGATAACACTGTTGGGGAATTATTTACTTACCTGTTGGGGGGTAAAATGTTATCAGTTGGGGATAATGCTGTCGAGGATAACACTGTTGGGGGATTCTGATTCTTTCAGAACTAGTGCTTCACTGAGCTCAAGTTTCATCCCTTTGCTGGGGAACAACTTCCTCCATAGAACTTATTATGTTGGGGGCAACACTGGTTCTAAGACCACTTCCCTTGAGACTGGTGTTATCTTTATTCTTTCCCGCATGGGTACCTGACTTCCAGAAAATTTTCTAAGCGGAAGGAAAATTTTCTGCCCCAGTTTGATAATATCCCTTGCGGCATGCATTTCTGGCATCAATGCCATTTCCTTTACCTGTTTCAAATCAAACAAAATTTGTTAGTTTAAAACATGGTGGTTGGTTGTGATACCCCTACTGGGATGACTTTTCCCTTTCTCCTTCCTTGCTCTGTGTTCCACAGCTTGTTGGGGATGATATTATGTGCTGGGGATAATCCCTTCCTGCTGGGGATATCCGTCTTCTTTTGTGACATAACTCGGAAGCTGACATTTCCCCGACCTTTTAGTCCTAGTATGAATTTCCCAAATCATGCTCATTGCTCTCCTTGATTTGCCCACTGGCTTTGGCCTTGAGGTTTATAACTTTGGTTTTGGCAAGGATATCCCTTTTGACACTCGTCAATCCTTTTGTCAATTCCCTTTTGCTGGGGATATTTTCTTGACACTGGCCTCGCGCTTGTTCCTCGCTGACTACACCATTTGGATGCACTAGTCAGATCTCATTTTGTATAATTGGGAAGCTGATGACATATTTTGAAGTCAATTCACACTTGTTATGACCAGACAGACTCTATTGGGGAGTTTTTCTATGAAAGGAGAAAGATAAAAGAAACAAAATAAAAGACAAAGGAAATGATGACTCTTTTACAAAAGAAACTATAAATAAAAACCTATCAAACGCAGATACCGACTCTAATGGCCATGACATGCGTATGTGGCCTATCCTCTACCGTCAATCATCTTTCAAGATCTTCAATTGGCGATTCCCCATTGGATTCTTAATCTTATTCGACTTGTAGTGCCCAAAGGGTTTTCACTATCAAGTCTCTCTCATTTTTTGTTCTTCTCTCAGCTTTCATCGCCTTATGGTGCCTGTGAAAGTTTTCACCGATATGACTCTCTCATTTGTATCACTTTCCAGCTGGGGATTTGGAGTGTTGTCGGTATGACTCTCTCTGCTGGAGATTAGAGTCCTTTCTGCTGTGGAACAGAATGTTATGTTCGCCGGTAAGACTCTCATTTGTCTGATTTGGCTTCTTTTGAAGACTGGTCAGAAGGTCTTTCTTTGGACCGTAATGTGGGTTTTGGATAGGGCTAGAAAAAAAGGGTATTAAAGGCTCAAAAATGCATTAATTCTGGGTTATTAGTTACAACTTTCGGAACTAGATTTATTTACCACAAACGCAACTTTTGCCCCAGTTTCTTGCTTGGGGATATTTTACTTGATTGATTTATATTTTTTCAAAATTATGACCGAGCCGTGAAGCGCCTACGTATCCTCTTTGAGGAATCAGGTCAAACGTAGTTCCCAATTCCTCTTTTTTCATTTGACTTTCTTTTTTTTTTTTATCACTTTTCTTTTCTTTTCTTTTTCGTTTTGTTGTTTTCTTTTCTTCTTTTTTTTTTCTTACTTTTTTTTCATGTTTTCATGCCATGCTCGCGTTTTCTAGTCGTTTTTACTGATTCCGAACGAGGGGTATGAAAGAAAAATAAGTAAGGCTCAAAAAGGGGTAACGAAGGATAAAGTGTTTAGGTAGCAGAACAAAATGCCTTCGTCATTCCAGTATTCAAAACATGCCAAATGCAAACAACACAACAAACAATAGATTTATAGTCTCTTCCGACGGTGCTGGGCTTGACAATTATGTTAAACAATTGCTTTTCCCTTTGTTATTTCTAAAACATCGTTGAGCGACACTCTCATTATCATGAATGACCCTCACGCCAATTTGGCGGATGGTTTAGATTTTTAGGGTTTTCTTCTCTTATTTTTTTTTTTTTTTTGTTTTTGTTTTGTAAAAATGAAAGACAAATGGGGTTTAAGTCTTTTGGGTTATGGACTGGGTCGACCCAGTTCGAAATGGACTGGGTCGTAGGGAAGATTGGGCCAATTTTTGGGCCTGTGGCTTGAAATTGAAGAAGAGGCCTAATTCCGACTTTCTTTATATTTTTGCTTTCTTTTCTTCTTTTATTTCTCTAAAACTAAATTATAAAAATACTTAAACTATTATTAAGAATTAAATTAAGTTATAAAAGCGCAAATTAACTCCCAATAACAATTAACGCACAATTAAGTATTAATTAAGCATAAAATTGTATATTTGGACATTAAATGCTAAAAATGCAAACGATGTTTATTTTTGTAATTTTTTAATTTTTGTAAAACAAATTTAATTACTAAAAACTATAGAATTAAATCCTACATGTAAAATGCGACATATTTTTGTATTTTTTATTAATTTATCAAATAAACACGCACAGACAAATACAAATAATTATCACAAAATATCACAAAATTGCACACCAAAGAAAAATCATTTTATTTTTGGATTTTTTGGGAGTAATTCTCATATAGGGCTAAAATCACGTGCTTACAACATATATGCATGCTCCGATAGAATTGGAGAAATTGGGATCGGAGAGAACATAGGTGATGTGGGTGAGAGAAATTTTGAGATTTAGCATCGTGTTTTTTGGGAATGGGGGAAGAGAATGGCATGTATCAAAGTAGAGAGAGAAAGAAAATAGTGTAACTTAATAGCGTATTTAGTGGCTTAGGGTTAAGAGGTAACCAAAATTAGATATTTTGCTATAAACATTAAAATGTATCTATAGAATATAATTTTTTTAAAAGGTATTTATTTAAAATAAATAAGGTGTTAACCTTTGTTATTGGGGGTAAAAATTCCTTCTTTAAAATCATGTTCAGTCAAATATTACCATATAAAATGACACTACTAGAAAACTGCCAAAAAACGTCCAGGAATACTGATCGAAAATAGTCAAAAATCTTGAAAAATCGACTACTTTCCGACCGACTTTAATCCGTCCAAATAAGGTTGGTTGGTAACGAGTAGTGACTGAAGTCGGTCGCAAATTCCGGTCGATAGTGGTCGGTTTATTCAACCAAAAATTGACCAAATTAACTGACACATGTTCTAGAAAAACTAAAGATACCGAACGAAGGATGTCGGTATATTGAAAAATAATTTTGATTTATTTTTTAATTTAGTGACCGATATCGGTCGATATATTAATTTTACATCTTATTTGAAAATGAAATACCGACCGAAATCGGTCGGTAAATTTTTAGTCCTGGAGATTTCACGTTGCAGATACCGACCAATCTCGGTTGGTATTTTAATTTTTTGGGATTTTAATATTGAAATTTCTGACTGATTTCGATCGGTATGCGATCCAGAATACTGCTGATTTTAAGCTACAATACCTACCAATAACAACCTATAATGGCAGCATTGCATTGATGTCATTCAACCACATCCAATAACAACAATAACAATAATAAAATAATTTAATAATAAAACAATTTAATAGCAAAATACTATCAACAACATTTATAGAGTTGCAACAATATATTCCAACAAACTATTCACAAGTTTAAGACTTCACATAGCAATACACACCAATATATTTGAATTCTTTCACCTATATGGTTTATCCATTATCTTTCTACTTTTTAATTGAACCCGATACATATGGTTTGTTTAAAATAAAATAAAAAATTAAGTGCTTGGTTCAGGACTTAGAGTTTAAACATGATCGGGTTTCTCTCTGTATAGTTTGGAGCAAACGCAAATTACTTGGCAAAAGCAATACAGCAAAGGGTGCAAACTGCCACCACTCCAACTCATCGACAACTCTTGATTTCTTTTTCACTTAGTACAATTGGCTTATCATTTGTGGCAATTATCATGAGAATAAACCACTTGGTACCTAGCCAACTCACCCACTTCACTCAAAAGAAGGAAAAAACACATACAATAGTTGGTATTACTCTTTTCTAAAGTTCAGTATTGACAATAATAATTATAATTATAATATGATCTATCTCAATTTACAAACAATGATATAATCAATATTTAGGCGAAATTGTGATTTCTTTGTTGTTTTCACCTCAATTCCTTTGTATAATTAACATAGTACTGTACTTGATTTCTAAATTACTTCAAATTAATGTGACATGACCGCGACTCCTAAAATGAAGGTAAAAACGTTTATCACGTAAGTCGACCCCTGAATCAACTGAATCTGTTCCTTAACTGATTACAAACACGTGGTGTATCAAACTATTGGAATAATATAAAAAATTAAAAAGGAAAAAATCCTTTAAAATGTGGAAGTTACGTGACTCATTAGTGTATGACTCAGGGACTTCAATAGTAGTAGGTAGTGTTTATCCATTCAAATATAATTCTTATCCCCTTATAATTATTAACCCAGAAATATTAAACCCTTTGAATTTCACTTTTGCAAATAAACTAGAAGATATCACAAATAGCAGATGTTTTACCAATTGAGTTTCTCGTTCAACTCCAATACAACAAAAAAGCAAAGCTAATTGCGTGAGCTCTGAATCAGCAAAGAGTAGTATACGGCATATTTACTCATACACCAGATATACACTTCACCAAGATTGGAATACAGTATAAGGAATCCCTTTTGCCCTTCTCAACTCATTCCTTTACACAATTGAATTCCCTCCTTGCCATTCACTTTATTCTATTTTCTCTTGCTTTACTTTCTTTTTTCGAATAATTTGTATCGTGTTAATTTGTATGCACCTTGACTATTTCATCGATATCATTTACTTTCACTAACACATTTTTCAGGTCACTCTGCATTTTATTTTTTTCACTGAGCAAGTACGTAGTTCTAAGATATTAATTAAGTTAATATGTGTAATACCATATATGCACCGACTGGATATGAACTTAACAAATACTTGTATAGTTACGTACCTTTAACATACCCTAGCTACTAAGCTAGGCTGTTAAGATAATTATTTAAATCGATATCTTATGTGTAGTATTAGTTTGGCTTTTAGCTATTTCTCTAAGATGTGTACATTTCGTTTCTTGCATCGGGAATTACTGACTGATTCCCGGGGAAAAGGTAAACAAAAGTAAAGTTAATGACTTGTCAGAATGCGAGAACAAAAGAGTTGCGTTTCTAAGTTTTAGACGTATTTATCATGTGTTTATTATTAAGATTTCATTCACCGAATCGCTGGTGTATTAATTGGTTAATTTGACCCTATTGTTTTCCGTACTATAGCCAGTAATTCTCAACAAATGACATGAATCTTTCATTTGTTTCTCCGAATTAACTGAATGAGTAGTTAGTGGCAGTCTTTCGTGGTTCTTTTTAAGCGTAATTATAGTAGTAATTCTGAACATGGCAAGTTTTACCAACTCAAATTGTAAGTTGCTTAACATTATTGGCTTTCCCGGTTATTCCTTTCTGTACTGTATTGTTAAAACAACAACTTGTTAGCAAGGATAAGCACTCTTGATAATTTCTTTTCCCTACCCCACTATATTAATTCCGTACGGGGAGTCAATTCCATTAAGATGAAAGTAACTTTGACTCCTTGAGTAAACTTTGGGCCTTTGCCTGTCAAGGCCCAAGGGTATAGGTAGCAAACGTGCAAGGCCACCAAATCAATCTAGAATTGCAGCCAATTCTATCTAAATTCACAAATTAATCATGGGGCTCAAAATTTTGGGTCAGCAATAGTGGAAGTTTACTTTCTGTTGTAGCAGGGAAATTTTAATTTGTGTCTTATATAACTGACACTAGTTGTATGAGACATTTTTTTTTTGTCTCACAGTTTTGTCGACCCAGATTTTTGTAAACCCAGAAATGTAAGATTGGGGTCCACAAATTTGTGAGACAAAAAAGACCCTCACACAACTAATCAAGCCCCCGTTTCATTTGTCAATGATAAGCACATATCATGAGTCTCAAATATCCCAGCAAAGTCTCTGCCTTCGTCCTCATCAATCACCCTGCAAGAAAGAGTATTTTGAACTAGGGCCGTGCACGGATCGGATTTAGTACATTTCGGCTTTCGGATTTCAGATTCTAGAAAATGCAATTCCATTTGAATTATATTGGATCGGATCGGATTTTAAAGTTTGGATCGGATCGGGTTTCATATTGTATTATGCCTCAAAATTGCAAACTAATATGTATATTTTCTTTGTAAAAGAGGCAATACATTAAGAAAAATTCATGTTTATGCAATTATGAGAGTATTATGGTGCCAATATAGCTAAATCTAGTCATTGTAAAGGTAATAACTTGGAGAAAAATGTAAAGAAAGTACTGACTATCCGAAATTAAAGTGTAGTATTTATACATTGCATAATAATTTCGGATTTCGAATTTCAGATCGGATCGGATTATAATATACCAATACGCATCCGATCTGAAATCCGAAATTTTAATAAACACAATCCGAAATCCGATCCAATCCGAAATTGAATGGATCGGTTCGGATTTCGAATATCCGATCCGAATGAACAGTCCTACTTTGAACTCAACAAGCAACAAAGAAAGGGTGAACGCATTTGAGAAACGAGTATGTTTTCTATATTCTTTTACATCTTGCATACTCTTCCTTCATGTTTCTCACGATGATATTGGTGACCAGAACTATTGACGAGATACTTGCCCAGCCTAGAGGTACGAGTAGAGCTGCTGTACCAGGTGCTCAAGCAGCTTCGTCTGGGTTTTGGTGACTGAAATGTTAGTGACCATGCTGGGGAATATATTTTTTTTTTTTTAAAAAAAAAGCTTTTCCAATATACTTTATGAATGAAAGGCTGTTAACCCGGGCTTTGGTTGTATCCCAAAAGCTAAAGAAAAATCTCTAAGCAACCTGGCTTGAGCTTGAAGATAATGGAAGTTTTCAGATACTGTACGCAGGTTTATGAAAAGCAATGTCCAGAATGCAGATGGGCTGTACTAGTGAGATCACTTGATATGAATGTATACCACGCATTATGAAAAGCAATGTCCACTGGATAATTCAAGGTTTCCACTGGATGGCACTTCCAATATTTAGGTTTATGCGCTCTTAAAGTTACATGCAACATTGACCTGCTCTTTCCCACTGTAGTCCTTTGATTTTTTAGCGTCGCAAGAATGTATTCTCTGAACTGGCATTCAATCCTGATATAGATGTTTCTCAAAAATAAAAGCTATGCGCACAGCAATTTGGGTAACAAATATAGGTTGATAGTCAAAATCTGTTCCCATTCCTGGACTATTTGAACCCAGAGCGGTTTAGAAACAAAGGCCATTACGCCTATTGCTCCATTTTCCAGATTTAGGATCAACACAAGCGGGTCAGCAAATGAGACTACGGAGTCGAAAAGGTACAATTGCTAACTGGATAATTACAAATTTATAACTGTTCTCCAGAATTTCCCGCTAGAGAAATGAGTCCTGGAAGTCAAATTGAAATATTAAGTACATAAGAGTTTTTTTGTTTTCTAAAGTATGATAAACTAGTCAACTCGAGAGGATCGAGGAGGAGCTTCTGAAATAGTTTTCAAGTGGTAGGATTCGGCAAAACCTTTGGCTTTGGCTTCACTTCAACTTCATTTACGCTGCGGACAATTATGGCATCTGGCTCGTGGCTGCAAGGGTAAATCGTAGTTTAAGTCTTAATGGCTAAGTGAAATATGGAGTAACGAGTTAAAAAATTTCACAATAAAAGAGCCTGATAAGATGAGTTCATCCTTACGGCTTTTCTCCCTCTTCAAATGTATAACTTGATGCTACAGCCAAGAGTCTACCATCTCTGCTAAATGACAATGCTGCAATGCTTGAAGGATATTTAGGGTACTGCAGTTGGACCAGTAAAGACAATCAGCATATCAGTTAGTCAGATACAGAGTGATAGAGATCAAAAGCATGTTAACAATTATTTACCTGATATAGCCTCTTTTTGTTATTACCATCCCAGACATTAACATAACCATCACAACCCCCAGTGGCGAAAGTACCATAGCTGCAGTTCACATGCAAAGGGTTAGCCAAGAATATTATGATCAAGTCAACAGCGCGAATCAAAAACATGTATCACTCATCAAAATGTCGACGAACCAAACAAACAAACTCAAGGAAATTTATTTTCACAAAACAGGAAGTAATCAAATTCGAAATTACCAGATAGAACATGAAATGTTAGTAATAACAGACAACATTGCTGAAGTACTTAGTTAGCTACTCCAGTACAGAGGTTAATTGTAAAACTTCAGATATTTTAGGTAGACTGCTTATTCAGAAATTTCATAATTGAAGGCAGTGATGGTTCAGATGAGATTTATCATAAGAAGCATCAGCCATTGTTCAGTCTCAAGCATGCTAATAAAAACAATTTCATCTCTACTTTCATTAAGAAGCTTGGTCCACTGGAGAAAGTATACATACATGTAGTTCTCCACTTTCTATGCAGGTATTTGTCAATATATTTCAAAATAATATTAAATGCATTTGCTGAATGTGAAATGATTCCATTTATTTCCACAGGAATAATTAAAGTTGAGGCAAAGTTGGAACTCACATTGGGTGAAACGCAATTGCATTTACAGGGTAGACTATGTCCCTTCCAGCTTCAGTTTTCCGATGACATTTAAATGCATATCTGCACAGAAAATCATTATATATCAGTACATGCCAAACAGTGACAAATTATCCGCCTAGTTCACTGCAGAATCGCCTCATATCCACAGGTTTTGGAAAAACATTGGTGCATGGTTCACCATTTTTATTTCCAATTTCAGGAAAGACTAAATGTCTGTACCTCGTCATTCAACCGTTTGAACATACAAATGGCCACATAAAAATTCATACTATCTTAGAAGAAGAAAGCATTACAGCAGAAGTAACAACACATGAAGGTTTCTATTTCCCGTTCAATTTCCCTCGACTGCAGAATGGAACTCTGTTTGTACAGACTGGGGCATGGTTCACCATTTTTATTTTCAATTTCAGGATGACTGGGTGTCTGAGTCTCGTCAACCTTTGAATATACAAGTGGCCACATAAAAATTCACTGTTTATTGATAACGTAATGAATGGCCACATAAAAATTCATATCTTAGAAGAAGAAACAATACAGCAAAAGTAACAACATGTGAAGGTTTTATTTCCCATTCAATTTCCCGTGATAGTAGAATGGATCTCTGTGGTAAAAATTCTCTTCTATAGCTTCTTTCTATTTGGTAGCGGAGACAGGTGTCAATTTCTAAATTAACACCTTTTTTAATTCTATGTTTTAGGTATAAAGTGCCAACTAGAATATGCAACTACACAGGTTTAGGAATGTTGGTAAGTGCCAAGAAAAACCAAGAAAACTAAAATAGCGATCTCTTGAAAAGAATTACAATATGGATAAAGATTGTTAGGAAAAGTACATACTTCTTCGACTGACCGGCCTCAGAGAGATCAAAAAATTCCATCGCTACCCGGCCTTCAACAGAACTTAGAGCATAACCTGCAAATTCCTCTTACAGTGAGAACGGCTAGGCAATGCATCAAAGATATTAGAAAATCGATGATAACACAAATCTTAAACTGAATCTAATTTTGTGTCGAAGCTCTAGCATTCAATAACCAACGAGTTAATTTCTTAATGCCAAAGATTTACAACAAAACTTCATCTGCCATTAAGTATGCTTCAAATATTCAATACTATTCATTATGGAAGACTTCAGAGATTATTTATGCATCATTACGCTTTACATACAAATAGCAATGTAAATATGTTTCCGTGATAAATTTCATTTAGGATTCTCCAGACGTTTAGTTGACTGAATCAGATTAGCTCATTTACGAAGAACACCAGATATTTCGGAACTGCAAGTATAGATGAGTGATTTACAGTTGAAGCCTCACAGAGCTATAATAATTTTATTGACTACTAAGATCAAGAAAACACAATAATTGATACATCTAGTGCCTGTTCATTAATTTGACTTGAAAATCTTAAACAACAGAAGGAGGACTTTAATTAGTCACCTTGAATTGAAGATGTTCTGCATTCCTTTCTATTGTCGTACGAAATACAGCTTATGAAACAGATTCAATGGGTTTCCATTTTTCCTTTCACTAATTTAATTCAAAAAAGGTCCTTGACATCAAGGCATTACTTGAAAATTTTGAGTTGTGTTAATTGATAATCGAGTCAAAATATGCAGAAACTGGACAGAGTCCAATATTGAACCACTAGAGTTCCACAAGAGAGCAGAAAATAGAGACTAAGAAATAAACCTGTTCCGTTGGGATAACATCGCACACATCTCGTTTGATATTTCAAGGAAGATTCCCTGCGTTGTTCAGGTTGAGACATGTTCCGCAAGTCATAGACATTTACATGTCTTCCAGCAGTTGCTACTACTAAACGGTTCCCAACAAGGGAAAGAGAATAAACACGCTCTGGTTGTGTATACGTTCCAACAAGAGTACGTTCCTGTCCACTTGCACCTCTAGGATCCCAGCATTTCAAGGTTTTGTCCCAGCTGCCAGTTATCACTTGTCCTGCACCACAGAAGAAAGTCACATAATTCTATTGGGTTTGAAAGTGTACTGACTGTGAGTTGAAATAATAGAACACCACGTTGAGAGTTCCAATCAACATTTTATAGGATTCACACAGTCATCATGGACTAAGACTCATGGTTTGGACCATATTATACTAAGTAATGCATGAGAATGAGATTGACATTTGACCTCAACAGTGACAGATGTAAAATATGCATTAGTATGAGCGATAATGATATTTTACAGGAACTTCTACAAAGTCACAAATGGATTGTCACGTATAAAATGTTTGACATTTCAGCTGAAATACAACATGGCAAAAAAAGAGTCCAAGCAAATGAACTGCTTAAGAAATTCACACAGAAAGTAAATAATGGTTCAGAGTTCTATTTCGTAGCTTTACAACGTGGAACATAACATTCAACGCATTCAGATGTATAAGAATTGACTTGGAGAAAAATAAGCAACAATAAGAAACTTAGACAGCCAATCAGAAATTCTACAAGTGTCACGAGTATCTAAACTGACCAGTTGCATATGAGTAATCAATGCAGCGAACTGGTGCATCATGCCTTCCCAGGATATCCTCTCTTCCATAGTTGAACACAAGCCTAAAGTAGGGGAAAACATTTTCAACCGGTCAATGTCAAAATACTAGTAAATAAGAAATAACATTAAATATATGAGTGTACAATGACTAATTCTCAAACTACGATATCCATTTACGACCTTCGCACAAAATGATGATAATTATCATCAGGAAGTCATTTGAAAATGAAAAGGTCATATCCATCATCTAATTTCCAACATTATCACAGTTTTTCATCTCCTAATTATTTTCACCAACCAGAGAACCTAAAAATTAGCATAGAGCACTGAATCAAAGAAAAAGGCAATAGAGTACTATTCCAATTCGTCTAACCAGGATAATGCAGCAATGCACCGAATCCACACACTAGGTTAAATAAAAAATCACAACATCAAATTACCTTCTAACGGTATTATCAGCACTAGCACTGAATCCAGATGAATCATCGTGGAAGCAACAATCGAGCACTGGACCTCCGTGCATGAACTCTCCTCTCAACGCATTCGCACTCGCATCGTACAAACGAACCGTCTAACAAAACGCAAAGCAACTAAACTTAAAAAATCACACTAAAACAAACTAAGATCTAATAACCAAAAAAAATAAATAGATACAAATTAGAAATCGAATGAATTAGTCGAAATTTATGTCAAATGAGCTTAGGGATACAGAAAAGGGAGAGTGAATAACCTTATCCCAAGAGGAAACTAAAAGGTGATCGCTGTGATTGGAGAAACGGAGGTTGGATATGCCGTCCTTGGGCGGGCTTGCGAGCTCTCTTCCGGCAGACTGCGGCACCGCCGTCATGATATCGCTGTCGTTTGCTGATTTAAAAGAGAGGTAGAGGTTGCGAGAGCGTATGGAGTGTGTGACTAGGGTTTCACAGAGAGTGGAGGGAGGGGGAGAGAGAGAGTTTTTGAAAAATGAAAAAGTCACATGAATGCTTCCAGATTTTGAATTCAAATTGGGGCCAGATTGGGAGTAAGGAGTACTGATTGTTTTGGGGTTTTTAAATTTTGGCAAAAGAATTTTATAGAGCTTAAAAAGCGGGGTAGGGCCTAACGTCTTTTCCGTTTTGCTGCACTAGAGGAACTGAAGTACTCAAACGTGTCAAACACCAAAATATTTAATTTTGTTATTAGTTGGTAATTGAAAATTAGTCAAACAATCTGCTTGACTTGAAGGTTTTGCAATGTACTCCTAACCTACCATTTTAAAAAAAAAAAAAACTAGCAAAACAAACATGGCCATTTTAAATTTCTAAAAAATATTTTAAGAAGATGATCGACAAAATACCACATTAATAATTTAAGCTAGCGTTTGTCCATAGATTCCCAAATTTATTTTGAAAATTTTGATTTGGGTGAAATTTGGTTTGAAGATGAAAATGCGTTTGGACATACGTTTTCAAAACATAATTCCCAAATTTATTTTGGAAAAACATGTATATTATTAGCGCCTGTAAATATTTTGGCCCAAAACCAGCTATTGAGCAAGTTTTGGGATTTAGGATTTTTCCAAAATATAGGCAAAATTTATGGTCAAACATGTGTTTGCCAAATAAACCTAAATTTATTTTGGCAAAATCTATGGCCAAACGGGTCCTAAGTAGGCGTTTGGCCATAAATTTCTAATATTTTTCCCTTTATTTGAAATTTATGAAGTTGAAGTTGAAATGGAGTAGTTACAGTAGTATTTGGTTATACTCTTCGCAAAGGAGAGAAAAGAGTACTTTATGAAATTTATGAAGATGTAGTTGGAAAATAGGTATAGAGCATTTTTCCAAATTTGGAATCTAACCCCAAGTCGGATTTGAAAATTTTATATGATTTTGAAGTAAAGTATAAGTTATTCCCGAAAGAATTGTCTGTTTGACCAAGCTTCTCCAAGTTTAAAAGTACTTTTTTCAAAAAAAAAAAAATCAAAGTTGAAGTGTTTGGCCAAGCTTTTAGAAGAAAAAAAATGCTTTTGAGGAAAAGCAGAAGCAATATTGGAGAAGCAGAAAAAATAGGGTCTTTCCATAAGCACATTTTTGAGAAAAATACACTTAGAAGCACTTTTTAAAAGTTTGACCAAACACAAATTGTTGCTTAGAAGTGTTTTTCAAATTAATTAGTCAAACACAAATGTTTTTCACCAAAAGTACTTTTGAAAAAGACATTTTTGAAAGAAAGAAAATACTTCTCAAAATAAACTGATTTTTCCAGCTTGGACAAACGGGCTATAAGTGAATAAATTCATGGCCAAACAACTCCTAAGTTAGTCATTTCATGAGCTATTGAAGTGTTTTATGGAATTCTGGAGGTCGGAGCCATCTCTCTCAACTAAAGGTAGCAATTGCCAAAAATATTAAAAGGATAAAAATATAAAGACATGTAATTGATGCATTCTCAGCGTATATTTTCGAACTTTTACGGCAAGTATGCCTTTTTCTTGATTCAGCAGCGGTGGATCTAGAATTTTGAATTTCTGGGAGCTTAATTGTTTTTGACGAAAAGTTATTGCACATTATATAAGTACACAGCTATTTTAATACGACAGTGAAAAAAATTAATAAGAAAACTCAAATTTAATATTATGGACATCATGAATCTGTGTTGCATTGAGAATGCAATTGGATGAAAGAAAAAAAGTTTAGTGGATCTTTCTTTAAGAAGAATTTTTTTCTTTGCTATAGAGAGTTAGGTAAAACAAAAATAAAAATAAAAAGTTAAAACTAAAGGTCAGCATGCAAAAGCGAAATTAAAAAAAAGTAGTAGTGGGTTAAGAAAGTGTGCTTGAAAAATAAAAATAAAAAGATCTAATTTATTGAGGGAAATATTTTTATTTAAAAAAAAAAAAAAACAGGAAGAAAGTAGCCTAGAATATAAGAAAAAAGAAACAGTTTGCCTGGTTAAAAGTACACCAGACTAGGATTCAGTTTCGAACTCCCGCACTTTAACATAATTAAGCTTCCAGCATCCATTCTTAACCAAAGCACCCACTAAGGTTTTTGTTTTATTGTGTGCTTTCTGACATTTTATATCCACTTCGTTAAGTTTTCTATGGAACTATACCTACTCCAATTTAAGGTTAATGGGTGCTTAAACATCCAAAATTCATATATAGGTCTGCTCCTATGATTCAGAATATGGAAAAAGTTATGGAATAATTGGATTGATACATTGTTTCTATTTGCTTTTAAATTAATATGAAAAACGTACTTCACAACTATGACTATGAATCTACTAGGTTGGAAAAAAAAGGATTAAGACACTAACATTCAATTTCATGCCATGTAATTCTAATAATAATGTATTAACTAGTGAATTGTATCATTAAGCGTTGTAGCAAGTTAAGATGAATTTCGTTTGACAATAAATACTTTATGCTTTTAAAATTATTTTTTTTACCGTTTCCTTGTAACATGTCTAATTTTTTATCAAAAGATTGTGATGAACTTGATAAGGTTTATTTATGTGAATGTTTGAAACAACTAAAAGATAAATGGATTGTCTTGTCATTTTGTTTTAAAACTTACTTAATGAAAGAAACAAGTAAAAATTGCATGTGACGCCCTATTTGGTCGTTCCTTTTTAACTTGTAGCCGCTTTGTTTTTCTGTTTGTACTCACACCTGTTTTTTTGTTAAAAGCCTTTTAAAAAGACTATTTTGCCCTTCTTTATTAAAAGACTATTTTCTCTCCAAATATACGTTAGTCCTCTACTGCCTCTGTCTCTCTCTCCCGTCATTCGCATTTTTCGATTTGTTCTTCTCTAAAATCAGACGGTTTTCGTCGTTGTTTTTGATTTTTCAATTGTTTGTTCCCCAATAACATTACGTATAATCACAATTACATTGCATTAACTTTCTGGGTTTTATTTTAGTATAATTTTTACGATTTAATTTCTGGTTTTGGTTTTGATAGTTATGTGTTTATGATAAAATAGTTTCCTAGGGTTTAGTTTTATTAGTGCATTAGTTTTACTTTTACGATTGTGTTTTTATGTTTTTTGAACGTGTGTTTGTGTTTTTGATGAAAATTCTAAATTCTTCAGTGTTTGGAGACGTCGAAATTTTTAAAAATTTTGAGAGTTAAATAGATGATACAATTAAAGTGTGAAGTTTATAATACTTCAATGATACCTTGGTTTTAGGAGCTGAAGTTTTGTTTAGTGTTTTGTATTTTTTGTTATATTTTTTATGAACTTCAGCATTATTTTGGAATTGAATTTATGCTTTGTTTTTTGTAAAAACTACAACATATTTTTTATGAATGTTTTGTTTTGTGACTGGTGAACTTCAGCTCTAGGAGCTGAAGTTTTTATTTTGTAACTAGTGAACTTCATAGTTTTTGTTTTGTAATTGATGAATTTCAGCTCTAAGAGCTGAAATTTTTGTTTTGTAACTGGTGAACTTCAGCTCTAGGAACTGAAGTTTTTGTAACTAGTGAACTTCAGCCTTCTTAGAGCTGAAGTTTTACCTTATTTTTTTGATAATGTTCTAATGTTATTTTTTGTATCTTTTACTTTTTTTTAATAGATGGCACCTAAAGCAGCTAAAGCATCTAAAGATCCGAAAACACCTAAACCACCTATAATACCCCCAGGTCCTTTAGTCCCTGTTGTTCCACCTACAAAACCAGGGGATAGATATTATTAGTTTGGAGATTGGTTTAACTGTCGTGGTTACTGGAAGGGGAACCACAATTTGAAGAGTTTAATTGCAAGTTTCTTGACTCCTGCACAGCGGGATAAGCTTAATAATGGTACATTTATATATATTATGGCTATGGAGAATTTCAAATGCAGCATGAAGTTGGTTCATTATTTGTGTCTTTCTCGAATGTTCACCAATGATCGAGACTCCATTAGTTTCAAGATTTTTGGCCATGATGTTTCCTTCACCCTTGAAGACTTTCACATTATGTGCGATTTGCGGATCACAACACATAATATTGAAAAAATAATTAATCGAGAGAGCACTATTCTGAAGTGCTATTTTGGGAAGTCTAAGGGTGTGACCTTGAAGGATATTCGAGATTTTATGACTCGGAATGCAATTCCAAAAATGTTGTGAATTTCAGACACGTATGCGAGAGTGATGAAGATGCTGTGAAGCTTATGGAAATTCTTGTTGTGGAGTCTATTTTGTTTGAAAAAAGACTGAATCATCTGTGCTGGAGGAGTATGCAGTTATTGTTGAAAATGATAAGGCTTGTGCTGAATATCCTTGGGTTAATGTGTGTTATGAGAAGCTCATTTACTCACTGAAACATGCCTTGGACAAGCAGAATAAATTTCGTTCAACTGAGTATAAAGTTGGTGGATATCCATTTCCGTTATGTGCTTGGTTCTATGAGCGCTTTCCAGATCTTCGAGAGAAGTATTTAAGAGAGGATGAGTACCTTGATACCCCTCAGGTTCGATATCTGCCACTATCAGGAGTTGCGTCGTGCACTGTGCTCACAGAGTAGTGCTCTGCTAAGACAAGCCACCTAAGCACTGCATTATTACCCCTTTCATGTACCAGCACATGGGACGACCCCTATACGGACCTAACTTGTTTCTTGACCGTTTATGTCTTTCTTCCTTCTTTTATAACCTTGTGCATTAATTGTGAGCTATTCATCTTCAAATTGTAGTACGTACATAGATATTGAATTAAAAAGAAAGTATTTAAATAAAGAGTTAAATATCACATTTTTCATTTGAAAATATTTCGTTCAAAAGCACTGAATATCTGAAATAAAGGGAATTCAAGAATAGCCTAACTTTTTAGTTAGGGGTAGGTAACTATGAAAAAGAACAATATGAGAGCATGTTTGGATATTAGAAATTTTTTCTTTTATTTCCGATTTTTTGTACTTTTTTCCGAGATCAGCGTTTGGTCATAAAATTTTCAATTATATAAATTTATTGGAGGAACGGGTAGTTGTTGCAGCATTATATATTCTGGAGCAGCTGTAATGTTAGAAGGTTGTTACTCATTGTCTACTTCCATTATTGGTTGTCCTAGTTCATGTTGATAATCAGCAAAAGGTTCTGAATCTATTGCATATGCAAGAGATTGTTTGAATGTTGTATTTCTTCGATGACGAAATGTCAATTCTTGTAGGCTGAAACAGTTGTAAGCAAATGTATACAGGTACTAAGTTCTTCATCTGAAGTTACAAGCATTCCTTTGCTTGTATTTAGTTTGATATCAAACCATACTTTTAGTGAATACCTGCTTGAATCAATATTTGTAACTTCACTAATTTTCTTCAGAAAAGTATTGAATGATATTTGCTTATTAAGCAGAACAAGTTTTGTATCATGATCAAGTATTTGAAATCATGAGTCCACCTCCCATTGAAAGTAATAACAACGCAAATCAAACTCATCCTGCAGCGGCATGTTTAGTGACAAGTATTAGGAAAGTGAACAGAAGAATTTAATTATGAAACTCATAAAAAATGTAAGCACATTGAAGCTGAAGTTAAGCAAATGTACTAGAATATTTTCAACTTGTTTATAGTGAAGTTTTCGAAAAAAAGCTCATGAAGAAGGCGATTAATGCTGGACAAGACTAGAGCATAAACTAAATTTAACTTCAGCATGCAGGAGAAAATTACATAGTGCAGGAGGAAAACTTTTAGATTGTTTGTCCTGACGTTTTTACAAATGAACTAAATCACTTCAGCATCTTCTGCTGAAGTTTTTTTAAAAAAAGATGTACGACAAAAACTTCAGCTTATTAAGTGCTGAATTTTTTAGAAATAAACTAAATAACTTCAGCATATTTGGCTGAAGTTTTTTAAAAAAACTGTCTGACAAAATTAATGAATCCAGGGACAAAAACTTTAGCTTATTAAATTCTAAAGTTTTAGAAATGAACAAAATAACTTCAGCACATTGGGCTTAAGTTTTAGCAAATAAATTAAATAAACTTCAGCATGTTTCAACATTAATTGCATAGTATACATGAGTAAACGTAACAAAAACAATTGAAGTAGTAATTATATTGTATTAGGGGTATGTGTTAGTGTAATAATTACATTCCTATCACATTTATGCACGCTTTTTATTAGATGTTTAAAATTCTTCTTTGCCTTTTTATATACTATGCAGAAGTTTTTTTCGCCTATATAAGTACGCTATGCCTTCTGAGTTTATTCACTCAAACACATACATTTTAGCAGATAAAATACAAAAAGAATAAAATGGATGATGTCATCAGGCAAATAGTTAACGAAATTAAGCAAAACATCATAGAGGTGTTTGAGTTGAAGCTGGATGAGGTGATAGAGAAGTACGACACAGAGCTGGAAGAAATCAATAACAAGCTTGATACGCTTGTAATGCTGGCCAAATTTGATAATCTTGATGATGAAAACGCTCGTCCATCGTCCAGTAACGACAACGATGACGATATGGATGATTATTTTTTTTATTTTTTTGGATGATCCTTTTAGTTAAAGGTTTATTATGTTATTTCCTTTATATGTAATTTTAATTTATCGTTTTATTTTTTAATGAAAAATTCTGTTTTTGTTTTAAGTTTTTATGCGTTTTTTTAATATTAATTCTCTTTAAACTCGAAAAATAACAAAGCAAATGAGTTAAATAACTTCAGTACGAATTAACAAAAACTCATTCGAAAATTACATATTGCAGGACAAAATATTAAGTATGTTTTAGCAAATGAACTAAAAAACTTCAGCATACTAAAAATGTTTTATATATTCCGAAAAACTTAAGCATTTTTTGGTATGAAGTTTTTTCAAAAAATCATAATAAAATACATAGTGCAGGAGAAAAACTTCAACTCGTTTTGCTGAAGTTTTTAAGAATGAATTAAAAAACTTCAGCATATGTAATTTTAATTTATGTTTATTTTATTTAATGAAAAATGATGTTTTTGTTTTATTGTTTTTGTGCGTTTTTTTAATATTAATCCCTTTTAAACTTAGATACAGAGGAAATTAACTAAATAACTTCAGTAGGCATTAATAAAAACTCATTAAAAAATTACATATTGCAGGACAAAATATTAAGCATGTTTTAGCAAATGAACTAAAAAACTTCAGCATACTAAAAACTATATGACAATTTTTTTTACATATTTCGGAAAACTTAAGCATTTTTTAGTATGAAGTTTTTCCAAAAAATTATAATTAAATTCATAGTGCAGGAGGAATACTTCAGCTCATTTTGCTGAAGTTTTCAAGAAATGAACTAAAAAACTTCAGCATTTTCCTGAAGTTTTTAAAGATGAACTAAGAACTCTGAAGTTTCGTGCAATATTAAATTTTAATTTATGTTTTATTTTTATCCAATGCAGAAGGAAAACTTCAGCTCGTTTTGCTGAAGTTTTTAATGATTAACTAAAAAACTTCAACACATTATGCTGAAGTTTTTGTGCAATATGTAATTTTAATTTATGTTTTATTTTTTACCCAATGGAGGAGGAAAATTTCAGCTCGTTTTGCTGAAGTTTTTAAAGATGAACTAAAAAACTTCATCATCCTATGCTGAAGTTTTTGTGCAATATTAAATTTTAATTTATGTTTTATTTTTACCCAGTGCAGCTATGTTTCAGCTCGTTTTCCTGAAGTTTTTACATATAAACTAAATAACTCCAACTTAATTACACTACAAGACAAATACTTTAGCATATGTAAAAACTCAGCTTGTTTAGCAAATAAACCAAAAACTTCCGCATATTATGCAGTGAAAAGTTTCAGCATATTTGAATTTGTCGAATTAGAATGTTAGAATTCAACGTGAAACAAATTTAGAATGCAAACTTAGCATATTAGTGAAGAGTTCATGTTTCATCCGTCAAACAACTTCAATAAATCAATCCGAAACTTATATTCAAGTGTGAAACATATATCTTGAAATCAATCAGTTTCAATAACTATTTTGAATTCTGAAGATGAATTTGAATACTTACAATGTATTTTGTAATTTTGAATTTGGAATTTGAATCTCGTTCAAATCTGGTTTGCGAGAGGCGATCTGAGGAGAGACGGAGTGATGGAGGAGAAACGTAAATTAATTTATGCGTGATGCATTTTTTATGTTTTGAAAGGGGTATAATGGTCATATTATTACAGATTTTTTGTTAGTTGGCTACGAAATCAACAGTTTTTAAAAATAGGATACATATAAAGGTGACATAAATATAGGGTATGACTGCAAATCGCCCGAGAAACAATCATCAAAGTAGTCACACTATATTAAAATTATGACATTTTATTAATTGAGCAATTAACTATGCTGGACTAATATAAAATATATATTTTAAAAAGTGGACATATATTTTGTGTAATCAATGGAAACAATCTATGTATTAGACTAATGAGTCTGAATATTAGTTTTCAATTTTAAACTTACCAAAAATCTTATTTTGAAAGTGGCCAACTTCTAAATACAAAGCCTCAAAAGTTGTCTATTAGTGTAAATCAGCCCAAACTTTGGGTTGAAAAAAGCCCGTCAAGGGTACCATAAGAAAGCCCAACATCGAGCCCACACTGCACAGATCCAGTAACCAGCTCCAGCGTCATCAGACCAATCACAACTCCCAAACATCTAACGGATCTGTGAACCTTTCTAAACTAAACATAAATCTGAAGTTATTTCCGCTACACACGCTTGAGCCTGAGTCTCTGAATTTTGCTTTTGATTTGTGAATTGTGAATTCGATTTCTCCAAATTGTAAACCCTAATAATTCATTCTTTATCAAATCCGCGATCTTCAACTCATCTATATCACTGCTACTTTAGCCACTGCAATGGTGGTTTGCAAATGTCGAAAGGTATTAACTCTCTCTCTCTCTCTCTCTCTCTCGCGCGCGCGCGATAGACGAGTTGCTCGTTAAGATGATCAAACAATTTGTAACTGTGCGGAAAATATTAGCACTCGATGAAATTCAGACAAAAGTGCGTTCTAAAAAAATTGATTCGGATCGGATGCTTATAGTTGTTATTTACATTGCACATTGTTCATTTTACTGAATTTCAGCTAGTATTTTTGTTAATTTATATATGGATTGGTTAGATTTATCAAGGAGGGCGGTAAAAACGTGTAATTTACTGATAGTTGCATGCTTCATGGCCATTGAGGACTTTGAGTCGTGATGTTTTTGTATGATTAATTGATTTGTCAATGTGTTGGCTTGCAGGCTACTAAGCTGTACTGTTTTGTGCACAAAGTCCCTGTTTGTGGAGAATGCATATGCTTTCCCGAGCATCGTATATGCGTGGTATTGTATTTTCCTATTTTTACTATCGTCTTTGACCATATTAAGTTGCTTTAGTATTGGAAGCCAATTGCTTACAGTTACTTGTGCCAAGCTTACATCTGTATTTCCATTTGTATACGTGTGAATTGTATTTATTGGTGATCTGATAGTAGGATGAGTGATAGAACCTTTGTTCAGATGATTACACTGATATCTGTATACATCAGAGGATCAGACAACCATATCTTTCAATTTTCGATCCTAAAAAGGAAGTTGTCTGGAACTCTGGAATCATTAAATGCGAGATCCTTTTTATTTGATAGCATATGTTTGGTTAATCTTCAATGACCAGTTATATCATGAAATAAGCTGTTTGAGAAATTAGTTTGAAGGGGTCAGAAGGATCTAATACAATCAATCTTCTCATTAAGTTTTAACGATTTTGATCAAAGTCAGTACTATTTGCTGATTGAGTAGTCATTCTGACTTTATGATGTAATTGGCGATGTTGATCTTTTCGCTTAATCCACTAACAAAGTTCATGAGATCAAGATATACACATCGCTGTTCACTTTTTTGTAGTAGTCAGGTATTGTGCACTAATGTTTATGAGACCTGATGACTTTTATGTTCTTACTTTCTTCTTGGAATCTAGATTATGCTATCTACCTTCCTGCATTGTTTCAATTCAATTTTTATTTTCTATAACATTCTTGTTGGGCTGTTGGAGGTCTGCTTGCTTTCTTCTGTCTTCCATCATTTTGTATTTCCTTTAAGAAATCCCAATTTCAGATCCGCACCTATTCAGAGTGGGTCATAGATGGAGAGTATGATTGGCCTCCAAAATGCTGCAGTTGTCGCTCTGTGCTTGAAGAGGAAACTGATGCTGGGACTACTCGGTTGGGTTGCTTGCGTATGTAATCTTGCTAATCCGTTGCGATATATAAAATGTCTTCCCTTAATAAGTTGATAACTTTTCTTACAGTATAAGTTACTCCTGTGGTTGCTTTTGCAGATGTAATACATACAAATTGCTTGGTTTCACATATAAAATCGTTTCCTCCACACACTGCTCCAGCTGGCTATGTGTGTCCTTCATGTTCAACTTCGGTACAGTCTGCTATCCACAATTATCATTCAATTTATTTTATGTTGATCTTGTGCATTAGAAATTGATTGTCAAGAAAGTTCTCCAGAAGAAATGGCTGGATCGAGGGCCCGCAGGGCTTTGGTCTAGTGGTAAGAGCGCAACTTGTGATGTGTGGGTTAGGCGCACGTCATGGGTTTGAATCCTCCCGTAGAAAAAAACCTGGTATTTAAGTGGAGAAGGGTAGAGGGGCAGGCCCATTATCTACCAAGTTTGAACCTTGTGCCTTTGGTCCTCAGGGATTTCTTGGTTATAAAAAAAAAAGATGATTACTTAAAAATTTGTTAAAAAACAACCATTTTGACATCATTAGAAATGTCCACTTTGGATATATTGGCATCAATGCTTAGTGGTGTTTTGAACTTTTGATTTGCTCTGATGCATTATCTTTTTTTCTTAGTCACGTGCTCTGGTGTATTATCTTAAGCTTAATTTAGCTATATTAGTTTCTCAATCACGATTCATGTCCAGGAGGTGCTTTGTTAATGCAGATATGGCCTCCTAAAAGTGTTAAAGATTCAGGATCACGCTTTCATACAAAGTTGAAAGAAGCTATTATGCAGGTAGTGTGTTGTCAGTTGCAAGCAAGTGCCTTTATCCACTTTGGGTCATTTATTTATTGGATAGTTTTCTTTATCATGACTATGGAGGTGCTTCTCTTTGTTGCTTGATTTGAGAATATTATAAGATGTTAATTGGATCATCATGTAAATGAAGAATAGGATCTTGGCCCATGCATACTTCAATCTCCTCTTTAACTATGCCAAACTTCGTAAATGATTCTAGTAATGAATGTTTATGATTTTGTGTCTGTGCTTCTTTGAGGTGAAGAAAATCACATGGAAGTAGCTTATGCCTTGTTGTGGACTATATAGATGCATCAAACAACCTGGTAATGGATTTGATCCGGACCATCATAATGCTGCTTAAACAACCTCCTTTTGATCTAGTTGGCTCCTTAAGGATCTTTCTCAACTTCTAATTGTCTCCTTGTTGAAGTGCACATTTGCAAGGTTGTGACAGCTAAGGTGATTTTTTACCGAGATGATGGCTGTTAAGCAATCAAAGCGTGATTTTATTTCTCCTTCACCAATTGAAATTCGGAGGATGTTTCCTTGTTACTGTGTTTACTTTCTGGTCTAGGGGGTTTGTTTTAACAGTTGCATATAACGATAGTTAGTTGTCTTGATAACATTTGGCACAGAGTAGTATCAGGTATCAAATAGGTTTTATTTTCTGAAGCATGTTAACCTCTTAATAAGGGTTGACAAATAATAGAGTGATAAATGCATGGTGGCTTTTGATTAGACAGGCACTGTCCTGCTGATGAAATGCACTTCATATATTATTTAAGTGGTTAAGGAAAACTGTCTTATGAAGAAGTCACATTTAAGTTGAAGTATAAACTGTGCTTGTCTCTTTAATTTTATCCATCCATACCCTCTCGTTATTAACTTAATTTTCAGCTCTCTTTTGTTTTTCTTTTAAAATAATATATCTCTTTTTTGAACAATTTCTTAAGCGCACCCAGTGTGTTTTGACATTTGTGTGACTTGAAATTTTTACCATGCAAAATATTTTACTTCGGAGAACTACTTTAGGTCATTTTTCAATATTTGGTTGGCATAGAGGTAGGTTGTATGGTACGTGGATGGTAAGTGGTGAGTATTAAAGGGTTTCAACAACAATGTTTGTGTGTTGGTTGAAGTAAGTGACATGGATTTAGACCTTATATTTGATTAGCCCATAAATATTACAAGTCATTTTCTCACGTCATTGTTAGATTAAAACATCTTTAACAATTTACCTCAACCGAATATTGGAAAATTGAACTTTCTAGCTTATCTTGGTTTTCCTGGAATATACTCTCCACATTTCACCATATGTAGTACTAACTTCTTCATGTATGAAAATTCAAATTATATTCTGTTATATCTCTGTACCATCATATTCATTTGCTTTCATGTGAACTTTCTATCTTCTGCAAACCAGATTGTGATTGTAGTAAGGATCACACTTCAATTTATTGTCCATTAGCTGATTGTAACTTGTTAGATGAATTAACCAGTTGTGAATCCAGTGGCAGTCAAGGCCATACTGACCTTTTGCTGCTTTGCAGACTGGCCTGGAGAAGAATTTGTTTGGAAACCATCCAGTGACTCTGCCAGGAACAGAGCCTCGAGGTCCTCCACCGGCTTTTGCTTCTGATCCATTGAAGCATGTTTCAGCTGCTGGAAATTCTGAAGGATTAGCTGCAATTGCCGCAGGTTCTTCCAAACCCGCAAGCATGGACATTGTGGAGATAGATGGTCCCACTTCAGCACCTTCATCTATGTCTAATCACGAGTCCAATTTCATGAAAAGCACAAGTCCTTCTGGTGTAAGCAATTTTATTTCATGTTGCAAGCTGCGTATTACATACATCAGATTTTGATTTTGTGTGTTGTTTTGGGTTTTTCTTGCATCTTGTTCACAATGACACTCCTCGCAGCCTGGAGCCACCACACGAAAGACCGCAGTGCAAGTAGAAAGGCAAAACTCTGAAATTTCGTACTTTGCTGATGATGAAGATGGAAACCGGAAAAAGTACACGAAGAGAGGTGAGCTCTCTTCCTTTTCATAATGTGTATATTTTTCCTACGTGAGCTCCCATGGGTCAAATGAAAGAAAAAAATTTCCATTGCTATTTGCAACTAATACTTTTTCCTATGCCCTTATTGTTGCTTGTATTTTTCTTGGATAGCACTTGGTATTTCCGAAATCATATCTAATGGTCTCAATTTGAAACTATTGGGACTTTTCTGAAAAGTGGGAAGTACAATTAACTACCTATTTGTTCTCTCTATTTCTTGGAGCTTTTCTTGTCGATGGAGGGAATGCAATTAGATTTCCCTCCGTTTGAAACCATTAATTATATTCATGCAAGTCGTGTTGTGATTTTGAGAGTTGTCGAACTAATTCTTTGAAAGAGAAATGAGGTGTACCTCCAAATGCACAAGTCCGTCTGTGCCACAATGTGATTGAATGTGTTAAAAGGGATCAGTTGAACCTAAAATCACTCAGAGTAAAGTTGTTTGAGAAGACCTATAATCTGTCAGAGTCCATATGATCTTAGCAAAGAACATTATCAATATAAATGATATCAACTAGTTGGGTTTTAAGTTTAGTCGTTGTGGTGCGATTACATTAAGTCTGGTACTTGTTGGGAGTCCTTTAATTTAGATAAAGAGTTGTATGTTAGTGTAAGGGTAAGCATGAGCGAATTGTCAGCTTTAAAGATAACATCACCTGTCTTGAAAGATAAATTACCGAGTATATAAATGAGACGAACCCGAATAGAGCGGATTAGATATATATGATTCATGTAGCCGACCCAACTGGTGTAGTAGTTGTCAAACTAATGTCTTTTATCAACAGGTTCATTTCGTCATAAGTTTCTGAGATCATTGCTCCCATTTTGGTCGAGTTCCTTACCAACACTACCAGTAACTGCACCACCACGAAAAGATGCATCAAATACTGATGAAGTCACTGAAGGTCGTCAGCGCCATCATAAGTCTTCAAGAATGGATCCAAGAAAACTCCTCCTCATTATAGCAATCATGTAATGCTAACTCTGATTCTTGGTTTCCCCATTTTATTGCTCCCTTTCTTGATCAAATTTATTCTGTTGAATTCTGCTTCTTTACTGTACATAGCTGACACCCTAAGCTTACCTATAGATTCAGGTCAAAGCTAGTTGTCAGATGAAAACGTAAAGGTTGTTTATGTTCATTATTATCATTATCGTTAGTTTAGTTTTTGGTAGACATGAAACTTCTCTACTTTCTTCTTACGTTCAGGGCTTGCATGGCAACCATGGCTATCCTGTACTATAGAATTGCTCAGAGTGGTCTAGATGAGGAGCTGCCTGATAATGAATAGTGGTAAGTTTATGGCCATAAAGTCATTGGTTGCCTGAGTTATGGCTATACATCAGTTATCAACAGGACCGACAGAGTTGCTTATTCTTCTGCTGCTTGTACGCGCTCAGTCTTTGTTGTCATCATGTCACTGTTTTGGGTGGAACACAGAATTCTTGGTTGCCTGTGATTTATAGAGAACTTGTCTTGTGACAACGATTAATGCCTTCCCAGCTCTCCTGTACCTCATTGATAACCTTCTCTCTCTCCTCACATTTCTTTTTCTTGTTTGTTTTGTTAGTTACTTCTGTTTGAAATTTAAATGGAGTAACATAGTGAAATGAAATAATATCACCTCTTCTCATTGTTATCAATTAGATTGTGTTAATGACTTTGAAATTGATGAAATCATGTGAAGAATATGTAGAATCTGATTTAACAAGGATATGCAAGCCTGAGATCGTTACTATCATTTCTATCAGAAACGATAGACACTTCTCTATCATGATACTGACGGAAATATGTCAAGAAATGTTTTTGATATTTTGGAAAAAGTATGTAGAGATGTTTTTAGTCTTTTCTGCAGACCTGGACTCTCACATTAATAGGAACATTCTCGTCCCAGGAGAAAACTTCTTTAGCAAAGCTTCATGCATGTTATTTGAAGGTTAAGGAATTTTTTTCTATTACTTGCATCAATAATAAACTTCCTCTTCTAGGGTGTACTTGAGCTTCAAGATTACACTCCTGATAACTGTATAATGCTCTTTTCTTGTTCAACTTTCAAAGTTTCAATCATGTCAATAATGCCTGTTTGTAACCACAAGTCAACCGAATATGACATTGAATACACAGCCAGCTTTCATATGTGCAGTTATATTTTGCTCCAGGGCTGACATGAGCCCTCTCACTGCCACTCCCCCTCCGGAGGAAAAAACAAACTGTTGAACGGGGTGGGACTGGGGGTGCCGGGATGGGGTGAGCTCTTGCAACTTAAGGGGAAGAGAGAGAAATGCGAATACAGAGAATGTCAGTAACGTGCCATACAATACAAATATGCATTATTTAGTACTTTAGTTCACTAGTTCATTCTGTAGAAGCAGGGAACTGAGAACTAAACTTTATCTGTTACAGGAAATGGATTTAATTGTTCGTTTCGTTAGTCTGGATTTTTTTTTTCTACCCCTTGAGCTATAGCTGATGCTGATACTTCATTTTCTCTACCCCTTGAGCTAGGCTATTAGGTCCCATCTTGGGGTAAGGCAGTCATTTCAATTTTCACAAGGCATCTTACCCAAGAGTTCCAGTCCAGAGCAAAAAAACTACCAATATTAACCTTACTTATAAAATGCTATCAAATTTGGTCATAAAACCCCTTTCTATTACAAAGGCCAACGCGTCCTTCTCTGCTTCTTTGCTTCTTTTCCACTTCCCAACCATTTACTATTTAGACTTCCAAAACTAGTTGACAGGCATGAGACCTCATTGTTTTTTGAAATGGTTTTGTTAGGGGGCATATAGATTAAATTCTCTAATTTAGATATACAACAATCCTCGCGGAGAATTCAGTTTTTGGTAAAAATAGCACGGTATATTCAGTTTTCGGACCGGTCATTCAAAAATAGCCAGCGTTTATGAAATCAATGAAAAATAGCCACTATTTTGCTGCAATAGAGACTGGTCCAGCATAATATATTGGAGTTCGGTGCACTTGTGTATGAACTCCAGCATATTATGCTGGACCGGTATACTTTGCTGACTCCAGTACTAGTGTACTTATGCTGGAACTCCATCATATTATGTTGGAGTTCCAGCATACTTATCCTGGAACTCCAGTATAATATGCTGTAGTTCAAACATACTTATGCTGGAACTCCAGTATAATATACTAGCGTATTTTCCGGATTTTGAACAGTGTTTTCTCTCAGATTTATCTTTACATGAAAAGTGGCTAAATTTCAATTACTTTTGAAATTGGGCTATTTTTGAACAATCAGTTGTAAATCTGGCTATTTTTTAATTTCTCCCCAGTTATTGTTGACCTTTTGTTTTAGAGCATTTGGTTCTCATCTTATATATTATTTGGGCCTTAGAATCGTTCTACTATTTGGGCCTTAGAGGATTCTTGGGTTATTATCACTTTTAGCCCGCGCCAGAAACTATTTAAATTTGGTAGCTGAAAAAACGTATAAAATTTGTATAATTTTTTTTATATAACATACAAAATGTACATATATACAAAAAAAAAAATATTTTTTCGGCTATTATTTTGAGAACGGCTATACAATATCATTTTTCAAGATTCTTGGGAGGAGAACTGTAGGAGCTCCCCCCCCCCAAAAAAAAAGAAAAAAGAAAGGAATCTTACGGAAATATCCCAAATAAGTCCTAACTACCAATCTCTACCAATGAATCATAGACATACCAAAATTAGCCACGCACAAATAAAAATTAAAGATCCAAACATATAAGCATTTTTCTCTACAAGAATCACACATAAAGATCTCTTTTATATTATTAGCGTGATCAACAATATTAGATGCAAGACGGAAAGGAAATTTCATGGATGAGGTAGCAAACAAGGTGATGAAATATTAAAAAATATATACAAGATTCCAAAAATCTAAGCAAAATTAATATTTTTTAATGGGTATGGTTTAAATTCATTGAAATATATAGATGAGTCAATATACAAAATTTGAGGAAGATTGGAGGTGATTTGGACTGATTTGGTATCACGCATGTATCTCACATATAGGTATACATGGATATACATGTAGTACACTTTTGATACAAATATGATACATATGTGATACGCAGTGTGATACACATATCATCTTTTTTCATATTCATCTTCTACTTCGAATTTTCAATTCAAACCACCTCAAAACTCTACCAAATCATCTCAAAACTGAGATGTAAACTCCATAAGATGTATCCAATCAATTCCAACAACACCCATTAAAAAGAAAGTAAAAAAGTAATATTTTTTTGGCTACAAATAATTAATTGGCTAATATTAATAATATTTTATGAATTGACTAATTTCTCTATTTTTTTTCTTCGTGAACCTATACCACTTACCCAACCAAGCAGTAGATGAGCAGCAAAGTTCCTATTTGGTGTTAAATAATCATAGGGAAAACTACCCTCTATAACCCCTCAAAATTTTAATAGCCCATGTTTTGTCCTACTTACAAAAAATGCCCATTCGGCCCAAAAGTATTGCATATAGTAACCGAAAGGAATGAGTATGACAACATAAGCACCTGTAGCTTAGTGGATAGAGCGTCTGTCTCCTAAGATGAAGGTCGAAGGTTCGACCCCTGACTGGCGCAATATATAATAATTTATTTTGCAATGTATAAATATTGTATCCTAAGTACGACAGTGTATATTGAGCCTATTTCGAGTGTGCTTGTGTATCTAAAGTGTATATATTTGTGTACCCCAAATGTATTTTGTATCGTGAATGTATAATCTGTCTGAACAATGTATCAAATGTGTATTTTCTAATATGTAAACATAGTGTATATAAATTATATACAATTTTGTATGTGTAATGTGTGCACACTGTGTATTTGGAGTGTATCATGTATTTTTGTATAATGACAGTCTTTTTTATATATATTTTGTATAGTTTCATCTATTTTGTATATATTTTGTATAGTTATATCTATTTTGTATATTTTTTGTATAGTGACAGTCTATTTTGTATATTTTTTGTATAGTGACAACCTATTGTATATAAATTGTACAATAAGAGTCTATTTTGTATATTTTACGAATAGTGACAACCTATTTTCTATGTACCTTCCACTACCTTTCTCCCTTGTACGGTTGTACCCTACCATTTTTTATGTAGTGATAGTCTTTCTTGTATATATTTTGTATTGTGACATCTATTTTGTATAGTGATATCTATTTTGTATAATGATAGTGTATTTAGTATATAAATTATATAATGATAGTCTATTTTGTATATTTTTTTGTATAAAGGCAGTCTATTTGTATATCTTGTATATAGTGACAATCATTTTTGTATATTGAATGACAACACATTTGTAATTGATGAGATGCTCTTACTGTGATTTTTAATTATTTATTATTTGTTAGTCTAGGAATTGTAACAAATGGAGTATACTCTACGGATGTTATGTTTGAACTTACATAGTATTATATAAATAAAAAATTTAGTTTCTCAAAAAAAAAATAATATACTCCACAATTCTTAAAAGGAAAGATGCAAAACAAGCAAAAACTGAAAATTGATTATTCTTTTTTGGCAACTAAAAATTTTCATTATCAATGGAGTAATGTATAGTAAAATGACCCGACATGTATAGCGATTTTTTCCCTGTATAACCATATCTTGAATAAAAATAAAATTCTATTAAGTGCATGTAATATCAATCTTACTATTGAAACTATCAAATTGAGAAAAAAAATTCCTGACAACATCTTGTCAGAAAATTAAATTCAAAAGTCTCCAACCAGTTCATCAACCAAAAGTAAATGAAAAAGTCATTAACATTTTCTAGTGGCGATCTTTTTCTTCATGAAAAGAGCTGAACTCTGATATATAATGCTTGTTGTCGATTTTTTTTAATCTCTTTTCAATAAATTCTTCCGTCGAAATTTTAGTAGTGTACTCACTTGCACGCAAAAAAGCTGAAAAAGGGAAAGGGTGTGCCGATCTTTAAGTTTTTGGCTAGCTATGATAATTAATTTTTGGCTTCAAACTGCATAATAGATTTTTGGGCTAGTGTTTGTCAAAAGTTTCAGCCGAATGGCTAAAAGTGAAATTGTCGTAGAGTGTCAATATGGACCGGTCCAGCCCACACGGCCTTGTCATTTGATGGGTTGGGCTGGATTAGCCTATCATTTTGACGGGCCTTAAAATAGTCAACGGTATAGCCAGTTTTTGGACTGGTCATTCAAAAATAACCAGCGTTTACCAAGTTAATAAAAAATAGCCACTATTTTGCTGCAGCAGAGACCGGTCCAGCAAAATATACTGGAGTTTGGTGCACCTGTGTATGAACTCCAACATATTATACTGGAATGGTATACTACTTGCTGGCTCCAATATAATATACTGGAGACTGGAGCACCGATGCTCCAAACTCCAGTATATTATGCTGGACCGATATACTTGCTGGAACTCCAGTGTATTATGTTGGAGTTCTAGTGTACTTATGATGGAACTCCATCATATTATGCTGGAGTTCCAGCATACTTATATTGGAATTCCAGTATAATATGCTGACGTATTTTCCAGGTTTTGAACAGTGTTTTCGCTCAGATTTATCTTTACATGAAAAATGGCTAAATTTCGATTACTTTTGAAACTGAGCTATTTTTGAACGACCAATTATAAATCTGGCTATTTTTGAATTTCACCCGTCAACCTAACATTACATGGGTCGTAGGTCCCCGAGGACCTCACCATTTTCTAAAAATATTTATCACATTTAAAAGTTAAGTTTTGAGTTATGACCTCCAAATATGACTTAAATTAACTTGAGCAAAGTCCTTTTCTTTGTGATAAATATTTAGCTCTTCTTTGTTTTTCCTTAGGTAAAAATACTACCTGTTCTACTTGAGCAAGTTCGGTCCTCCTAATGAACTCAAATTTATTTTATATATATGGTGGAAGAGTATTAATATGATGCATGAGAAAACGCGTAATTACACTTAAGATTGAATACAAATAATATGTGTGTATATATATATCCTAGCACAATCAATTAGTAGTTAAAAATTAAAAGTAAATTAGATTAGAAGTTGCACCCTCTCAAAAGGTAAAGAGGCCGAAAGAAACTCTGAAAAAATTTAGGGTAGCCTCGTCGCATGAGACATGAACGTCCCTTTGATCTAACACATCTTTGAAAAGTCTACTCGAATTTCCAATGAGTTTTCAGATTATAATGGTTTCTTCTTTTAATTACTGGTGTATTTTAATATGTTATATTTCTTCTATTTGAACAATTGTGGTATAAGTTAATTCCGGAATCAAAAAGATTGTACCGAGATAATTTTATCCATGGTCACTGAACTTTTGTGTTTGTGTATTTGTTATCCATTTTTTTTTTTGTTACGTAAAAATCATTCAACTTTGTGTTCATTACACAAAAGTCACTTTTCTTTCTTTTGTTACACAAAAATCATTTTACTTTGCTTTAGTTATCACAAAAGTCACATTTTTACTTAAAAAGTCTATTATGCCCTTGATATTATATAAACCTTCATATTTATGTAATACCTTCTATATTATATACTATATAATATATTTTATTTATAAATAAAATAACTTTATATTATTTTATTTATTATTTTTATAATATATTCGTATATTTAATTTTTTCTAACTTTAATTTTTAAGATATATTAGTAGCGTTATAAAATAACTTTTTTCAGCAATTCTTTTTTTGAATTTAATTGACCGACCAAAGTTATTCAGAACCTTCAAAATACCGACCACACGTTAATGGTCGCGTTTGGACGGTTATTGGCCCTTACCGACCACCTTTGATCGATTTTTTTGGACTTTTTTTCCCAAACTTCTAGTAGTATAATTTTTCAAATAACCAATTTCCAAGGTAAATCCCCAAGAAAATATCTCCAGCTAAATTTGCATGTGGAGTTACCTTCCTTCAGATTAATATATGATTTTTTCATCATTTTCTTTGTTTGTTTACTTGCGAATTTTCTCACAAAAATGTACTTGCCGATTTATTTCTCTACTAATATATATTAAAGTTACTAACAAATTTAATAACGCTATTAATATATTTGAAAATTAACGTTAAGAAAAAATTAAATATACGAATATATTATAAAAATAATAAATAAAATAATATTAAGTTATTTTATTTATAAGTAAAATACATAGTTAAAAATATATTATTTAGTATATAATATAGAAGGTATTACATAAATATGAAGGTTTATAACTTTATATAATATCAGGGGCATAATAGACTTTTCAAGTAAAAATGTGACTTTTGTGATAACTAAAGCAAAGTAAAATAATTTTAGTGTAACAAAAGAAAGAAAATTGACTTTTGTGTAGTAAACACAAAGTTGAATGATTTTTACGTAACTTTTGGATAACAAACACAAAAGTTCAATGATCATGGATAAAATTAACTCGATTGTACCAGACATGGGATAAAATAATCGGGTGAACATAAATTACCTAATATAACCAATTCTATCATACTTACATTCTAATATTACCAATCTTTTGCTGGTTATTCGTTTTTCTTTCTAAAATTCAGATGGATGACTGTTATATGCTGGTTACCAACCTTGTTTTGAACAATTCAGTAATATAATCAATAATCATCCATGCCTCCATCTCATATTCATGGCAAATTGATCGATCTTAACATACTAATAAATACAATTGTAAAAGTACAATTCGTGGTTAAAAACATAAACATGGAATTCAAAATCCATCAGATTTGTAGGTAAGAAGTGGACTGAAAAAAAATATTCCATGTGGACTAAATAAAATACCACATCAGATTTGTAGGTCAGAAGTTTCACACAAATCCAATAGAGTGAACTTTTCAAGTGATATTGGTAAAGATAAGTGACGTTTTTGTCACAAATAAAAGAAAAATGACTTTACTAACTATTTTTCAGATGTTCAGTGATCCTCTGGGTAATCGATTCCAGAATATCTATACAGAGGATAATGGGAAAACAAGTGAAAATACTCCTTTTATGAAAATAAAATATTATGATTGTGGATTGTAGTAATAATTTGTTCAAATTATTTTCAAAATTCTATTGGTCTCTTAGTAATGTTTTTTTTTTGTTGCCTTATTGGTCTCTTATCTTCCAACAAAACTTTCTTCCAGCGACTAAGGCTTTCAAATGTATTCTCAAGATAAAGAAAATAAATGATATTCCAAGATTAATAAATACAATTATTGTAAGCTTATTCATGCAAGTTGATTGATTTTTTCTATTCTGACCATTTGGAGCCTTTGGTTTGATTCAATGTGCATAACACGGAAAAAGAGTACTAAAAATCTCCAGCTCACTTGGAAATATTCATACTCGTTGGGTTTCGAAAAATTTCCCACTAAATTGTTTTTTAGAAGAGGAAGAAATAATTAATGCACTAGGTTAAAGAAACAAACTACGAACTATGGACATATTTGCAGACGTGCAGGCCACCACTCAATTTGATTTTGTTGGTTGTAGCAATTTTTGTTTTAATTCTTCTTGTTGATAGAGAAAAATAGTTTTTATTTTCGAGCATATATTTTGACTAACAGAACGAACTTCAACTAATGATAGATTTTCTCATAATTCACGCTAATTGGAACATACTTTAATTAGTAATTACTGCTAAAGTTTGTATCTTGATCAAACAATTACGTGTGAAAATGTGATAATTAATTAACCAATGGATTCATTATGTGAAAAATCACTTAGATATATTTGCGAACTAATAATTGGAAGAGGCCATATATACGTTATAATGATAATGATAATATAATGTATTTATTTCGTATTTATTTATATTTAGAAAAAGAGATGCAAACTAAAAGTTTCTTTCTTCCACGTACAAATCTAAATGTCCCATGGACTGGTTGGTCGTATAAGGTCCCCAACAGATACAAAACTCTCTTATTCTTTCCGTTTTTCCACTTCCCTTCAATCTAGAGAATTCATAATATTTTAATCAGTTAAACTCCTGCGGTGGGCTTTTCATTTAATAAAATATAGAAAACGGAAATAGTACTCGTTCATAAATGTATTATGCATGTTTTTTTTATTAGTATGATCGTAATTGGGTATGAAGGAATATTTAAGTAGATCGTGCAACGGTAGGCACCCGGCAGTCATTTTAGAAATGTAATATTCGAAAATGTTCAAAATAGGAACTTTAAACAACTGTAAAGTGTAAAGTTATTTTCGTGTGACCTATGATTCATTGGTTCTTGTCGTGAAAACAGTCAATAATAATTGCGTTAGGATCAGAGGCAGATGTAGATAGTTGATTACAGGTTCAATTAAACCCATTATTTTCCATGCGGAGCAAAAATTTATATGTAAAAATTCCTTAAAATTATAAAAATAGTAGATATGAACCCATAACTTTAAAAATATAATGAGTTCAATGTTAATATCTTAAAAATTGAACCCATAAAATATAAGTTCTGGATCTGCCTCTAGTTAGGATAAACCGTCTATATCACACCCTTGAAGTGCGACCCTTCTCGAACATATAAACGTGAGATTCTTTGTGCATCGGACCGGAAAAAAAAGGTTCAAAATTAGTGGAGGAGAAGGTCTCCGTGTAGGACTGGTGGTTCGACGCGTGTTGAAGCGTTAACACCGCCGGGAATCTCTGGGGTTGAAGTCCCAAATAAGTCATTAGTGGACGTTGTTCAAAAGATACTTTGGGTTAATGATCCTTTGATTCTCGGTATAAGTTCTAATCATTTTTTTTGGTTGAAGAGCCATGATTCAGTTTCCATCTTAATTTCAGATTAGTGCATCCCAAGAGGTAAGACAACATATATTAGTAATTTTTTTTGGGTTTTTATTCGGTGTCCGGTATCCGTATTGGGCCCAACTAAATCCGGATTCGCGCTGGAAAGTCCCATATTGGGGATAAAGCGCTCCCTAACAAAGGCAACTCCATACACAAGGTTCGAAACCAAGACTTTTGGTTAAGAATGAATGAGTATTTACCCCTCCACACACATGTACACACGCACACATCTAATGCCCTTTGGATAAAATTCGATTAAGACTGTTCTGGCGTCTTTAATTCTTTTTTAAAATTCATAACAGCTATAGTTGATATAATTTTAATTATGATTCTTTGGCATTATTTATCATATCGAGATAATGACAAGTCATAATCTGATTGATTAGCTACATTCTTATTAAAAATTCTTTACTCCGACAACATTTATAACTTAAATATCAACCAAAAAAAAAAAAAAACCTCACATTCCTAATCAGGAAAAAGATAGGTCCACCAGTTAGCCAGCTATTGTTTAGTAATTTGCAAACGTAAGCAGACATAGAATTAGGTCAGTCGATATTCTGCACCAACAACGTTGCTAGCTAGCTTATTAGATCCATTAAATTAAACTATTGACTTCACTTTAGCTATTGCAAGAAAGATTTTCCTTATTTGTATCGTTATATGTATATGTCGGAAATAACCTCTTTATGTCTTTGGTGGGGTAAGATATGCGTATACACTACTCTCCCCAGATCCTCACCTGTAAAATTTTACCGGGTTGTTGTTGTATTATCATTATATCTATGTAATCTCCTAATTCGTCTGTTTCTTATTGAAATCCTCTGCTGCATTTCACCCAAGCCAAGCAAACAGTATGTAAAAAATACATCAACCAAATAAAGGCTAATTATTTTTGTGGAATTTCTGCACCAGATCCAAGTTATCTAAAGTTTTAAAATCCGGATTAACAAAATATGCCAACTTCTCCATAATACTGGATAATTTTAGATGTGACTTGCATCATCTCAGATTTAGTAGATTATCGGATTAAGACATGTTGTTATTGGTCTATTTTCACAAGATCGCTGGCCGCTGAGTGTCATTAAAAGTCCAATTTTTAGAACTTTGTATGAAAATGTGTCCAAAAACATTTTATACGATAATGTGTCTGAAGAAGATTGTTTTGGAGGAGACAGGAGCTAAGCTGGAAGACTTTATGTCAAATACCAGATAGCATCATGATCTATGTTTTTTTTTAATGATGTCATTTTCATTTAGTTAACTCTATTATGCTTAATAAACGAATGAAAAAGACCCGCACGTAGTCCTCTAGAATGCCAGATATGATTCTGCAGTATCTATATTTCACCAGATCTCATTTCCATCTTCACCTAACTTGGTGTTTAATTAGTTGATAGTAACAGTTTATCCTTTTCTCAATGATTTGAAACTATATTCCAAATCATTGTTTAATATTGATTTCAAGTGTTTTTTTAAAAGCTTCTGAGTGGTTCTATTATGTTGTCCATAATTGCTTGAACCAAGTCTCTCTTTGTTGGTGTTGGCCCATTCTGAACAAATAATTGTTAGTTAAATGAGCTGGGGCTTATTCTAATTATTAAATTTACTCCTAATATTGCATTTTAGATGATATTCTTTCCCTTTTAGTCTGTTTCTGAAAGAATGACACGTTTCTAATATTCGAAACCTTATAACTTTAAACTTCCATTTGACTCTTAACACACTCTTATGGTCATAAAAATGTCATAACATGCTTAAGGCTGCAAAGTTCCAAGGATACTTGTGGTCTGTGGCAAAAGTCTTTAGTTGTTTCCTCAAACTTCGTGTCGTGTTAAACACTGTAATATAAAACGAAACTGATGGAGTATAGCTACCAAGCAGGGACGTATGTAGCGTCGATGCGGGACATAAATTTATGTGTAAAATCTACTAAAATTACAATAAATAGTAGATTTGAACCTATAGCTTTAAAAATATAATGAGTTCAATGCTAAAAATTTTAAAGGCTGAACCCATAAGGTTTAAATCCCGGATCCGCCTCTGTACCAGATATTAATTGAAATACAGTACCAAACAAAGTCAACATAGACATTCCTACATTTGTGTTGTTATATGGGTGGGAATATGCTTATATATATATAATTACTATATGGTATATGCCTCTAATCCCAACTATTTAAAAGCATTAACCAAATCAGCACATCTCCAACTCCTCTACTTGTCAGCAAAATTATGGAACCTGTGGGAGCCATATTGTCTGAAGGGGAATGGAGTTCCTTGAGTGGAACATGTTCTACTGAGGAAGCTGATTTCATGGCACAGTTGTTTGGTAACTGTCCAAATGAGCTACCTAACAGTTCTAACATTCGACTTCCCAATTTTTGGACAAGTCATGATCAATCAAGCATGAATGTAGGAGGATTAACTAACCAGGTTCCAATGTATAATTCTTTAGACGAGACTAAAAATACTATGTACGGTTTTTCACAAGGAAGTAGTGATAATAGTGGTGGTAGTGGCATTCATTTTCCCCATTTTCACGCGACGTTGCTGACAAATGATAGTGTTAAAGATAAAATGAGTTACCCTTCTCATCAGGTGGCTCCTAACAATGTAATCGAGGCGGATGCAATTGACTTTTTGAACAAAGAAGTATGCAATGAAAGCATAGAATCAGGTGAAAATATGCCTGAATCTGATCTTCATGGAAAAGGCTTGCAGCTAGGAAGAGAATATGATCAAATGCAAGTTCGCGAACAAGATCATAAAATGGACAGTTCATCAGAGAGCTCTAAGAAAAGATCGCGGTTGCCTGTTAATGATGTGAGTGTTAATATCTGAACTTGTAATGTTTCATCTTGTTATTAATTAGTTTCTGAATATATTTCTGATATCTAATATAGGTGCCGAAGAACAAGAGAAGCGTAAAGCCAAAGAAGAATATGAAGAGTAATGCTGATGATGAGATTGGAAATAAGGAAAACCATAGTAATGTGCTTCACAGGCAGAGCTCATTTAGTTGCTGCTCTGAAGATGAATCTAATGTTTCTAATTATGAGTTATATGGATTGGCTTCGAGCGATAACTCAAAAGGAGTTTCTGCTCCCCTCAACTCAAATGGTAAATCCAGAGCCAGTAGGGGCTCAGCAACTGATCCCCAGAGTCTATATGCAAGGGTAAGCATCAGCTGTTAGTCGCTAATAAGATTTTTTCTTGTAGTGAAAGTGTTTATTAATCTGGTACTATATGACTAAATTAGGATAATTTTTTCTCTTATTACAGAAAAGAAGAGAAAGAATTAATGAGAGATTGAGGATCTTGCAAAGTCTCGTCCCTAACGGAACAAAGGTATGTGGAGTAGTCGTACTCATTGAAACTGCATCAATAATGTTCATGTAATTAATCTGCTACGAAAATTTGAATCTGATAAGCAAGATAATCATGATATATAGGTTGATATTAGCACTATGCTTGAAGAGGCAGTCCAGTATGTCAAATTTTTGCAACTCCAAATCAAGGTAAGATATGTTTCACAAAATATTTAGGTTGCAGGTTCAATTGAGCTCATTTATTTCAGCTCAAATGCTATAATATAATAATAAATGTTGTGACATTTATTCTTAATTTATTTTCTTTAGATCCTGATTCTTTTTATTTGGATGTTGCAGCTCTTGAGCTCTGATGATCTATGGATGTATTCTCCCATTGCATACAACGGAATGGACCTTGGACTTGACCTGAAGATTGGCACTCCAAATTCATAAATTTAAACTAAAGCTCAAGGCATGGTTGTGGTATATTAGTGGATTGAGAGCATTATCATACACGTACGCGATGGCAAATTATTGCCACTTTTATAATTTGCTATTTAACCCTTAACTAAAACACTTTGGCTATTATTCTGTTATCCATGACTTACTAATCATTCTAATAATCAAAGATTTAAGTGTAATAATTTTCTCTCTGGCTGCCACCACAACATGATGGAGGTTTAGGTGTTCTATTTGTTCAGCATTGTCTCATAATGTTGGGGTTATGAAACAACAACAACAACAAACCTAGTAGTGGGGTCTGGGGAGGGTAAAATGTACGTATTCTTACCCCTATCCCTATCTCCGGAAGGGCAGAGAGGTTGTTATCAGAAAAATGGTTTAAGTTATATACATTGTCAAGATAAAGAATGTCTACACGATATATCAATGTAATTTAATGTATTACTTATATATAACAAGTAATTACTCTGTTGTCCATCTTACAATATCAAACTTTTTATGAAAAGTTACAAATTGTACATCGACTTAATCTAAAGGTGTGAAATTTATGAATTATCACTGCACAAACCGTAAAACAGTATAGAAAAAGCTGAACTTCTAGTTCACTGTCTGAAAAATCGCTACGTTTTGTTCCAAGTTCCTATGCTATTATACTATTTTGGGAGGTGTTTACAGAGTATCTGATGGTTTCTCGTGAGTTATATGCAACAAATGGGAGAAAAAAATGATGTACGCTTTTGGCTTCGACCGGACTCGAACCGGAGACCTTCAGTGTGTTAGACTGACGTGATAACCAACTACACCACGAAACCACCGTTGACTTGAATCTGCTCAAAAATATATATGTAAGAATAAATCGTCCAGTGGTCCCTTTTTTTGGGCACATTGGAAAAGAAGAAAAGTTACTAAAATCATTCATAAGCGATAACTACTTAGATCTGCCTCTTTCATGCTAGCAAATCTTCTTCATGCTTGTGACCTTCATTATGCCAAACCAGTGATCTTCTACTAACATTCTCAGGTTATAAACATTGTGACCGAGTGAATTCTAAATTTGTTCCATTTAACTGCATTTGTCCTAGTAGATATACATTTGTCCTAGTAGATATACACACAGCTTAAAAGAGCATAGATGAACGTGCTTGAACAGAGAAAATATTTTGATGTACCACAATTCCTTTCATTGTCCTAGACGGAAAATTTAATTTTGTGTCTCATACAACTGACACTAGTTGTACGAGACATTTTTTTTGTCTTACAATTTTGTGGACCCAGATTTTTTTTGGACCCAGAAGGAGCCTCACACAACTAATGTAAGTCGTGTGAGACACACAATAAAACTTCTGTCCTAGACACCTTCACATGCTTGTGTCAGAATTTACTAAAGTGGACCATTGCTAACTGCTTTATCCCCCTTCATCTGTTGACATATACAACTCCACACAGCCTCACACAACCCAAATGACAGCAGGCCCAACCCAATAGCTATACTATTTTCAGTTGTATATTACTTAGGAAGATAGCCTATTTTACATTTGTTTATATAGCCATTTTTCTGTAAGTATATATAGACTGTGGACTATTCTAGAAAGACAGATTATTCATTTTCAATAAGGGAGATCAGATATTTCTCAACTTCTCTCTCTCGTTCTCTGAGTTTTCGCCATGGGAACACTTCTTAGCTTCCGCAAAATCTCACTCCTAACATGGTATCAGAGCAGGATATGAGTTCCTGTCATCGATTATCTCCATCCGATCGTACCCGTAGAGCTTGTTGATTACAAATTTTGGTTTTATCGAAACCCTAGTTCTGATTTGGGGCTTTTCATCTCAACTATGTTATCTGGAGGGCTAATGGCGGTTCGCTCGCGATATTCCTCTGGTTTCAACCGGCATTTCTTCTTCCTCTCCGGAGTTTAGTCGACTTTGAAGGCCTTGTCTTTTTCGGACTGCGAAAAAGGACGATATTCTCTTCTTAAATTCCTAAATGCATGTTTCAATTTCTGGTAAATTCCTACTGTGATTGAGAATTTTAGATACATAATGGGTGATGAGAGTGTGAATCTCTCTAGTCAATCTGATGGTTTCGCTGTATTCACTTTAGATCCCTCGCATCCTCTTTATATTCATCCCTCAGATAGTCCCGGCACTCATCTGGTATCTCCTCCTTTCGATGGTACTGGTTTTGTTGCATGGCGTAAAAGTATGCTAGTTTCCCTTTCTGCCAAAAATAAATTGGCACTGATCGATAGTCGTCAATTTAAGCCTTCTAGTGATTCACCTTACTATCCCTACTGGGAAAGGTGCAATGATATGGTGGTTGCGTGGATCACTAATTCCCTATCTAGAGATATTGCCACCAGTATTCTAGGATATGACACTGCAAAAGAGATTTGGTCGGACATAAATGAGAGGTTTGGTCAGTCTAATGGTTCCAAATTTATTCAGATACAAAAGAAGATTGGAACTATTTCCCAGGATACCTTAGACATAGCCTCTTATTTTACCAAATTTCGTAGTCTTTCGGATGAGCTTCAGACTGCTTATGTAGGTCCCACATGCTCATGTGGTGCTCTACCAAAATTTCTTGATGAGATGAAACTGTATTGGTTCTTGGCTGGACTGAATGAGTCATATAATACTGTCAAGAGCAACATCCTCATGATCTCACCAATTCCATCAGTTAGTAAAGCTTATTCCATGTTACAACATGATGAAAGACAAAGGGAAACCTCTCCAGCCCCAAGCTTTTCTCGCTGATTCTGTCTCTTTTTCTGCCTCTGCTGCATCTTCATCATATTCACAATATCCTACTGGGCAAAGATCATTTAATCAGAAGGTTCAGTTTGAACCAAAGAAACCTAGACAGTCCATGTCATGCAGATATTGCAAAAAACTAGGTCACACTGTTGGAAAATGTTATAAACTTCATGGTTTTCCTGCTGACTTCAAGTTCACCAAAAATAAGAGATCAACATCATGTGTTCGAGTTGAGGGTACTGCTTCTACCCCACTAGGGTCACCCATGGAACATCTTCCACCTGTCAATCATGGATTCACTACTGAACAGTATCAACACCTACTTACTCTCCTAAAGTAATCACACATTTCTTCTGAAAACTCAAGTGACTCTCATTCTAGGGATAATCATGCATATGCTCACTTTGCAGGTTTGTTTTGCAGTTCTGTAGTTAACTCTGTGGATTTTCATGCCTCTGCATCTTCACAATTAAATGTTGACACTTGGATTCTAGATTCAGGGGCAACTAACCACATGACACTTCACAAACACTTTCTTCACAACCTTCAACCACTAACTAGGCCTTACTTAATTACTTTGCCAAATGGCTATAGAGTAAATGTTGTATCTATTGGATCTTTACAACTTAAGTATGATATTGTGCTACACAATGTTCTTCTTGTTCCATCATTTTAGTTCAATTTAATTTCAATATATCAAATTATTTTACAACTTTATTGTATTGCAGTTCTCACTACTTCCCATTGTTTCTTACAGGGCCCTTCTCTGAAGCGGCCACTGGGAATTGATAAAGCTGACAATGGATTGTATTTTCTTCATCTTGATGACAACCCTTTAGTTTCTCCTTTTACATTTGATGATTCATGTAATGTTTCAACTTCTGCTTCTACTGTTTCTCATGTTTTCAATTCTGCCAATCCCCTTCCCATTAGTCCCTCATGTAATCCATCTTTTGATATCAATAAAACAGATCTATTTTGGCATCAAAGAATGGGTCATATGTCTTTCAATAGAATGAAATCTATCCCTTTTATTTCCTCACAAACTTCTTCTAAACAATCTTTTATATGTCTCATTTGTCCTATGGCTAGGCAGCAAAGGATGCCATTCTCTAATAGTACTACTCACTCTACTGCTCCCTTCCAGTTGGTCCACATTGATATTTGGGGACCTTATAACACTGTCACATATAATGGTTTTAGATAGTTCCTCACTTTAGTGGATGACTACTCCAGGGTAACCTGGACTCACCTACTCTCTAGTAAAAATAATGCCGTGTCTGTGCTTAAAGCCTTTACTTCTATGGTACAGACTCATTTTCACACTTCTGTTCAGACTTCCAGGTCTGATAATGCATTTGAACTAGGTTCTAGTCTAGAGTCCAGGTCTTTATTTTCTTCCCAAGGAATCCTCCACTAGACCACTATTCCACACACACCACAATAGAATGGTGTTGTGGAAAGGAAACACAAACACCTCTTAGAAACTTCCTGAGCCCTATTATTCCAATCCAACTTGCCTGCTAGATTTTGGGGTGATTGTGTCCTTACAACTACTTATCTTATTAATAGATTTCCCTCTACTATTCTTAATAACATATCCCCCTATGAAAAACTACATGGACATTCACCCACTTATGATCATCTTAGATCTTTTGGCTGCCTTTGCTTTGCTACCTCTCCTAAATATAGTAGAGACAAATTTCAATCTAGAGCAATCTCTTCTATTTTCCTTGGCTATCCTTGTGGGAAGAAAGGCTACAAATTACTCAATTTGTCCTCTCAATCTATTTTCTACTCTAGAGATGTTATTTTTCATGAGTGTGTCATTCCCTTCTCCACTAATTCCTCTAATACTTATCGTCCATCCCCTTCTAGTTTTGTTGATGTTCCTTCACAAGGTGCATCACCTGTTGCTGCAAATTCTGCACCTTCTCCTGCTATTTCATCTCCCATTTCTCCATCTCATTCTCCCATAGTGCTGTTCCAGTATCATTACCATCATCTTCTTCTCCATCTACCTCCACCTGTACATCCTCCTCTAAGAAAGTCTCTTAGAGTATCCCATCCTCCTCTTTACCTAGCAGATTATGTTTGTTCTGCCCCTGTATCTACTGCTTCTAAAATGTCTACCACAGATTTGCACTTGCATGAGCCTCAGTACTATCAACAGGCTGCTTCTCATCCTGCTTGGCAGGAGGCCATACTAAAGGAATTTCAAGCATTAGAGGCCAATAACACCTGGGATATTGTCCCTCTTCCACCTAACAAAAAGGCTATCCCTTGCAAGTGGGTGTATAAAATCAAACAGAAATCTGATGGTTCTGTTGAAAGGTACAAGGCAAGGTTAGTCATTAGGGGTGACACTCAAAAGGAAGGAATTGATTATAATGAGACATTCTCCCCCATTGTCAAGTTTGCCACTATTAAATGTCTTCTCTCTCTTGCTGTTAAAAGAAACTGGACTATATATCAACTTGATATCAATAATGCCTTTCTCCATAGTGATCTCCATGAGGAAGTCTATATGAAGGTACCACCTGGACTGCAGGTTTCCCCTACTGATTCCTCTCCATTCCTTTTGGTTTGCAAGCTCAAAAAGTCTCTATATGGCCTCAAGCAAACCTCCACATAATGGTTTTCTCAATTGTTTGAGGCTTTGTCTACAAGAGGCTACATTTCTAGTATGAATGACTACTCACTGTTCACCAAATCTACCTCTACTTCTCTTACAGTCCTACCAGTGTATGTTGATGATATTTTACTAGCTAGGCATAATGTTATTGAATTAGACAGTGTTAAGTTATTCCTTGATCAACAATTCAAGATCAAGGATTTGGGGACAATCCACTATTTCCTTGGTTTGGAGGTCACTAAATGTCCTCAAGGCTACATCATCAGTCAACAGAACTTCACACATGACTTGCTGGCAGAGTTCAATTGCCAGAACTTTTCCCCTGTTGTGACTCCTCTTCTTGATGCTTCTGTCAAGTTGTATGTTGACATGAATGCCCCTTTGACTGATCCCAGCTCATATAGGAGAATTATTGGCAAACTCAACTTTCTCCAACATACTAGGCCTGATATATCTTTTTGTGTTCAACATCTTAGTCAGTTTCTTAAGGCTCCTCAAGTTCCTCATATGCTTGATGCTCTTCATGTGTTGAGGTATCTATCCAATGCTCCTGATTTAGGGATCCTTCTGTCTTCTTCTTTTGATGTCTCTATCAAGGCCTACTCAGATTCTGACTGGGTTGCTTGTGCTGAGTCAAGAAGGTCTGTTTCTGTTTTTTATATTACACTTGGTGGTTCCCCAATCTCTTGGAAAAGCAAAAGGCAACCCATTGTTTCATTGTCATCTGTTGAAGCTAAATACATGGCTCTTCGCAAAGTGGTTGCAGAGGTCTCTTGGTTGGTCCGTATATTGGGTGATCTTAGTCTACATATTTCTGCTCCTGTCCCCATATACTGTAACAACATTGCTGCTTTACACATTGCCAAGAATCCGGTCTTTCATGAGAGGACAAAGCATATCGAGATTAATTGTCACTATGTGCGTGAGAGTCTCAATTTTGGGTTGATTTCTTTGCATTTTGTGCCCAGTTCTGCCCAACTTGCTGATATTATGACAAAGGCTCTTCCTGGTCCTCTCTGTGAGCACGTGATTTTTGCCTTACGAAAACTACTCCAAAATAAATCAAAAAATAAAATAAATTTCTTTTACTGTGTAATTTTTGAATTTGCGTGG